>NC_140172.1:16134215-16414215 GCF_963971535.1 Notolepis coatsorum | reverse complement strand
TTATTATGTGTGTGTGTGGACTATATGGCTGTTATGTAAGGAGATACCATATTAGTGTGTATGCTCTGTCTTTTCTAATGTGATGTTATTATTACATGATAACAATGATAATGTATTTCAACACTCATTTAGCCTAATATTAAAGGTGCTGTAAGTGGTATTATTATTATTATTATTATTATTATTATTATTATTATTATTATTATTATTATTATTATTATTATTATTATTATTATTATTATATTACTAATAATATATTAGTATTATTATTTATTAAAACAAGACACCATCTACATGTTAAAATAATAGCGCTATACATTCTGACAGCCATCACTCATCACTGATATAGTGTCTGGTCAGTAACATGGGTCTCCCAGTCGCTCCTCTCTGCAGAAAACAAAGAAGTAAATTTTCTGTTATCCTATTGTGCACTTTATCCAATGACAGAGAACGCTATGCTCTGCCAGATTTGCTTGTTACTACACTGTCAGATTATTTTTGTCAGACCATTTTCACAGTGTGGAGTTGTCTCTCCTGATTGGATAAAGTGGGAACGAGATACCAGAGAATGTATTTTCTGTTTACTGCAGAGAGGAGGGACTGGGAGACCAGTGTCACTGACTAAACACTATATCAGTGGCGGCTGTCAGAATGTAGAGCTATTTAACACTTATTTTAACCAAATATACCACTTAATACAAACCGAATTCTAAATCCAGAATCCAATTCAATCCTTCAAATAATTACAATGATGTCTTCATACAAGAAGCCTGCGTTTTATGGTGATATCTCATATGAATGTAATACGCTCATTGATGTGGAATCATTTGACCAGATGATCCATGGAGGCAGACATGTCTTTGATTAACCCTTTCACTACAGTCAAGTCAAGTCAAGAGTTTTATTTGTCATGGCATACAAGCATACAGTGAAATGCGGGGGGTCTTGCCCGCAGCGATTGTGCAATAATACAAGTAAGAAGAATAGGAATGAGAATAAGACATTTGTGTAATAATACAAGTAATAAGAATAAGACATACCAGGTATAATGTACATAACGTTTACAAAAAGCATGGTAAGACATGCTAAGGTCCTGCGATAGTGCAATACACTGTTAGCTATACGGATGAAGCACTGGGTCTTATGTACACTACTATACAATGCTATACTATACAATCTAGTTATACTATGTGTCCTTATGCTAACTTGCTATATCCATCTATTTACTATACAAGAACCACTCCCGTTTTTTATTAATTTTTTTACCTTTTCATTGTGTAAAGTGACCGTTGAGTGTGTGTGTGTTCATGCTAAAGTGACTGTTAGTGTGTGAGCGTATAGTGTGTGTGTTGTGTGTGTGCTCATGTGTGCTTGTGTGTGGAGAGTTCAGTGTTCAAGGCTCTGATGGCCTGGGGGAAGAAGCTGAGCCAAAGTCTCTCTGTCCTAGTTGCTGGTGTTCGCAGGCGTTTGCCTGACCGCAGCAGCTTGAACAGGCTGTTGTTGGAGTGGTGAGGGTCTTTCATTATTCTGCAGGCTCTGGATTTGCACCTCTTGTTATATAAGACCTGCAGGGGTAGTAGTGCAATACCCGTAGTACGCTCAGCTGAGCGCACCACTCTCTGTAGGGCCTTCTTGTCCTGTGCCTTGCTGTTTCCATACCAGGCAGTGATGTTTCCAGTCAAGATGCTCTCTACAGCTCCGGAGTAGAAGGACTGGAGTATCTTCCCCGATACTCTGAACTTCCTTAACTGTCTCAGGTGGTAGAGGCGCTGCTTCGCCTTTTTTACGACTGAGTCTATGTGTGTTGTCCATGTCAGTGGACTAACCCTTTCACAACCACACTACAGAAGGTTAACCCTTTCACAACCACACTACAGAAGGTTAACCCTTTCACTACCACACTAGACGGTTAACCTAGTGAAAGGGTTAACCTTCTGTAGTGTGGTAGTGAAAGGGTTAATAATAGTTTACTGACATGACATGTTGCTTGCAACATGAAGAGACCCAAGTTACAGTGCAGCAATGGAGCAATTGTGTGTACAAGTTCAAGGTGTGTGTAAGAAAGAAAGAAGTGTGCGCGCTGTGGATGCAAATTGTGGAATATGTGAAGGCTATGCGTGTGTGTGAGAGCGAGAATGTGTTCTTAAATGCTATGTGAATGTGTGTGAGAGAGAGAGAATGTGTTGTTAATGTCCTTGTCAATCATATTGGGTTTGAATGAGGCTACGGCCTCTTGGTCTTGCCTTACAGAAAGCTTGCTCATAGAAAGTGTTTGTTAATTTAGACCCCCCCCCCCCCCCCCCGCATATACTGTAGATTTTCATTTACCATCTCCACATAAAAAGGGGCAGGATATCCAACAGATTTACCTTGTTAAAAATAATAAAAACTCAAATAAAAGGCACCCTACCAAAATAATTTTGGGGAATGCTTTCTTGCTCGAGCCAGACGTGAAAAATGCCATTGATGACATCTGATATTCTGTCCAACCGGGTGATTATCACAATTCTCAAAGAAAACGGATCAAATAATTATCAAATAATTTTATTACATGCAGACTTCTGGTTTGCGTGTTAACATACACTTATTAATGACTTTGATTTACATGACTCAAGATATTGACATGTTGTGAAATAACCAAACAGAATATACAGTAGAATACAGATACACTCCCGACAAAGATAACAAACTGAAAAGTATTAAAATAACGATATAACCGGTAAACAGGTGTATATATTTTTTCTGACAGTTTCTGGAGAGCCAAACATAAGGCCTTTAAAGTCCGGGTAAAGCAATAATACGGGTGTTTTTTTTATTAACCACCCAGCCAAATTTGAAAAGCATTAACCCTTTCACTGCCTCACTACCAAACGGTTAACCATTTCACTGCCACACTACAGAAGGTTAACCCGTTACTAATACACACCGTTATAGTAAAGGGTTAACCTTCTGTAGTGTGGCAGTGAAAGGGTTAATAACCATTATAAAACCCAGCTCAAGCTGATCTGCTCAGACCATTGGATTGTGGGGGGGTGGCGTCAGATCATGCTCGATTGACAGCCGATTCCCTTTCAACTCAAGTGCCATTTCATTTTACATTCAAAATCATTAAATCATTTAGCTGTAAACTACCAAATATATCATTATGGACTCTACTTGGTTAGAAATCTTGACTAATTGACTAACTAGTAATCTAAGTCCATTATACCTCCCAGAGTATGGCGCTAATAAGCTTATTATCAACTACCCCAGTAGTCTGATAATTATAGATGAATTGGCTAACTAGCAGACCACCCAGACTGAGAAATGCAGGTATCCAGTAGCTCAGTCAGTTGACAGACAATGAAAGCGACCACCCAGACTGAGAATCTAAGTGTTTTTATATAGGTAGGGGAGGGGACAGGTAGCTCCAGTGTGTCATCGAGCAATGATTTGGCAGGACTGCCCAAAAAATCCTGAGCACAAAAATGGTGAAAAACTGTTTTAATGGTCCAACTCCACAATTCAGTACTAACATAGTTCAGTCTTTTCACATGTTTTCAGCAACTATTTTCTAACGTGTATAATGTGCTTAGAAACAAATCCCAGAATTTCCTTCACCCGGACTTTAAGTCAGTGCTAAAATATTTAATTTTTTTTTTTTTTTTACTCCTTCTTCCTCATTCGACGGGATGCATCTTTGAAGAAATGTGAAATCTAACTTGAACGTATTCGATACATTAGGTGCATTTGACAAAGCCACCGAGGTCTTCCAGGAACTTAATATACTCCTGGTGTTCCATGGCGGTGCTGAGCTCCATCAGTTCATCAGCAAACGTGTTGTCCACCCCTCGGTCAGCCAGGTAGTCCATCAGGTGGTCATACAGGGCCTGGAACCAGAAACCAGGGTGAGCTTCATCCTTAATATTACAGCTTTTTTTATTATCTTTTTCCTCCTTTCTTTTTCCGTTTTTCTCCCCTCCCAATGTTAGTCGTTATGCCAATTCCCAATCCCCTTCCTGGTCATTGCGCACTCTACCCCCTACCGTCGGTCTGGGAGGGCGGAGACTATCACATGCTTCCTCCGACACATGTGTACCCAGCCCTCCACTTCTTTTCACCTGGCAGCGCGGACTCTCACAGAGTGTTAAGGCCTCTACATGCTACAGCAACTGCAAAGCAACTGCAACACAACGAACCTAAACTAACTTTAGGTTAGTTTAGGTTCGTTTTAACGTTAGATAATGTACAAAATAAACGTATTTCCGGTGCTTTTAGACGTCGCTCTTTTATTTTGAAACCCCCCGACCGGAAGTAAAAATTATGCTTCTTTTTCTGCTTGTTATCAATGGGTTGGCTGAGAAGGGAAGTTTCATCTATCTGGGGAACCTAGCTACATCCGGGGTACAATGTTGCATAGGCTGCGCGTCGATGTCAAGTCAAGTCAAGTTTTATTTGTCACGGCATACGAGTATACAATGAAATGCGGATGTTGCAGAAGCATAAAGGCAGTGTCTGCAACACTGTTGCGTTGTCGATGTTGTGTTGCAGTTGCTGTAGCATGTAGAGGCCTTAACGTGTGGAAGGTTACACTACCTCTCTTAGATCCTCCCCTCGCTGTGCAGGCGCCCCGACCGAACTGTAGGAGTCGCTGTCCACAACGACCCAGACCCACCCACCGGCTTCCCTCCCGCTGACAAGTCATAGGAGGGGGGGATTGGTGTCCAGGTAGAGACGGCTACTTTGGAACAATATTTTGCTAATTTCCCGATAAGCTAGTGTGTCGTCAGCTAGAAACTTCTCGATTCTAAGATGCATCGCGATGCGGACGTGGACGATTCTGCATCGATGCAGTGACGGAACATAATGGATTATTAAAATTTAAAAAATACAAAAAAATCTTTCTTGCTAGCTTTTATGTTATTTTACAATGTAGCGCTTTGGGATTTACTCCACAACTATAAAGCGCCCTACAAATCAAATATATTGTTATTATATTAAAGCTAGTGCTCTGGTCATGTATTTCTAGTATTTGTATCATGCAACACTACTGTAGTAAAGACATTTATTTTGACACTGATTCAAGAACTTTCTAAATAAAAGTTAATTTATCTGACTGCTTGTATTAATTGATGAAAAAGTAGCCATGTGCAGTAATATAGATTATAAAATTGAGGATGTAATATATTATTGAGCTGAATCGTAATCGAATCGTGAGGCCAGTGAAGATTCACAGCTCTATCATCAGCTAGTTTGGCATCAATACATTACTTGCGGTCTAAAGATTCATATGATATTAATGACTTTGCGCTAGATTAAAAACTGTGTATATAAATGGTTGCATTTATCCAAAGCGCTTTACAATTTGTTGCTCACATTTTCCCCCATTTACTCACACGTTCATTCACACACACATTCACACACCGACGGCGGTGACGACCGTGCAAGGTGCCAACCTGCTCATCGTGGAGCAATTAGGGGTTAAGTGTCTTGCTCAAGGACACTTCGACACGCTGCACGGGAATCGAACCGGGAACCTCCGGATTACCAGACTGCTCTACCTCCCGAACCACTGTCGCCTCCAGTCCAGAGAGTCCGTTTTAGTGTTCAGCTGTCTTACCCAGTCCAGAGACTCTGTGTTTAGCTGTCTTACCCAGTCCAGAGACTCTGTGTTCATCTGTCTTACCCAGTCCAGAGACTGTGTGTTCATCTGTCTTACCCAGTCCAGAGACTGTGTGTTCATCTGTTTTACCTAGTCCAGAGACTGTGTGTTCATCTGTCTTACCCAGTCCAGAGACTCTGTGTAGCTGTTTTACCCAGTCCAGAGACTCTGTGTTCATCTGTCTTACCCAGTCCAGAGACTCTGTGTTCATCTGTCTTACCCAGTCCAGAGACTCTGTGTTCAGCTGTCTTACCCAGTCCAGAGACTCTGTGTTCAGCTGTCTTACCCAGTCCAGAGACTGTGTTTATCTGTCTTACCCAGTCCAGAGACTGTGTTTAGCTGTCTTACCCAGTCCAGAGACTGTGTTTATCTGTCTTACCCAGTCCAGAGACTGTGTTCAGCTGTCTTACCCAGTCCAGAGACTGTGTTCAGCTGTCTTACCCAGTCCAGAGACTGTGTTTATCTGTCTTACCCAGTCCAGAGACTGTGTTTATCTGTCTTACCCAGTCCAGAGACTGTGTTTATCTGTCTTACCCAGTCCAGAGACTGTGTTTATCTGTCTTACCCAGTCCAGAGACTGTGTTTATCTGTCTTACCCAGTCCAGAGACTGTGTTTAGCTGTTTTACCCAGTCCAGAGACTGTGTTCAGCCGTCTTACCCAGTCCAGAGACTGTGTTCAGCTGTCTTACCTAGTCCAGAGACTGTGTGTAGCTGTTTTACCCAGTCCAGAGACTGTGTTCAGCTGTCTTACCCAGTCCAGAGACTGTGTGTAGCTGTTTTACCCAGTCCAGAGACTGTGTGTAGCTGTTTTACCCAGTCCAGAGACTGTGTGTAGCTGTCTTACCCAGTCCAGGGACTCCGTGTTCAGTGTGTAGCTCGTCTCCTTCCAGTCAACCTCCCCTTCGGGCTGAAAGCTGACCTCACGGATGGCAAAGATGTCGCTCTCCTCTTCTCCTTCGCCATGGCTCGTCTAGAAGACAAACGTATAGGAAATATTTAAGAGTACAGAAATGTAATTTAAGAACACAATCTGTGAAAATGATTGAACATGCCTACTACACCTTCTTTGAATGTACCTTTTTCAATGGCATGAATTAAGAACATAAGCTCTTATGAATTAAGAACATAAGCTCTTAAAATGGTGGCAGTCCGCCGTCTTGCATGTTGATTTGTGAACCAGATGAATGTGAACACTCACCTCATCTTCAGGGTAGTGGCAGTCGAACACCAGGGAATGTTTTGCAGATTGCTTCACTACTTCAACGACAAAATTGGGCGTCGACACAATATCTGGCTGAAAGAAGACAGAAGATCAAAGTTAAGGAAAAAGTATAATAATTGTCAACAAAATGACAACACAACCAACTGTACTATGGATACATTATTATTCAAATCATGTTTAAAGAAACATAGCATTCTTTGTGAAAATCCTGACCCTCTTCTTACAATTGTTTAAACCTTTATTATAATTACTTGGTTTTAATGCCACTCCTCAACTTCCTCAACTCAACATGTATTAGTCAATACATGTAATTTGGTAATGACTGGGTATTGCCTCTAAAAGGTGCTGTAAGTGTTATATTTTGTTAAAATACGTGTGAAACAGCTCTACATTCAGACAGCCATCACTGGGTAAAGTGGGACAGGAAGAATCTATTTTCTGTGTACTGCAGAGTGGAGGGACTGGGAGACCCATGTTACTGACCAAACACTCTATATCTGTGATGGCTGTGTACTGCAGAGCGGAGGGACTGAGAGACCCATGTTACTGACCAGACACTATATCAGTGATGACTGTTTACTGCAGAGTGGAGGGACTGGGAGACCCATGTTACTGACCAGACACTATATCAGTGATGACTGTTTACTGCAGAGCGGAGGGACTGGGAGACCCATGTTACTGACCAGACACTCTATATCTGTGATGGCTGTTTACTGCAGAGTGGAGGGACTGAGAGACCCATGTTACTGACCAGACACTCTATATCTGTGATGGCTGTTTACTGCAGAGTGGAGGGACTGGGAGACCCATGTTACTGACCAGACACTCTGTATCAGTGATGGCTGTTTACTGCAGAGCGGAGGGACTGGGAGACCCCTGTTACTGACCAGACACTCTAAATCAGTGACAGCTGTCAGAATGTAGAGCTATTTCACACTTATTTTAACAAAAGAAATACCACTTACAGCACCTTTAACCAAGAGTAGGTTCACCCGATTATACTGAAAGTTGGCTATGACATCAGCAACTTTACATGAAGCTTACATACCAGATTTCATGTGTCCATGAGGGATATGATTGTGAAATAACTATTTGAAAGGGCATAACATTTTTGGCCATATTTTGCCAAATCAACCAATATCCAATAACATATGCCACAACAACATTCAAGAATGTATATAATATCTCTGAATCCGGTCAACCAAATCTTAAGTATTTATTATGCTCTAGGGCCAAGTATTAGCCAAAATATAACATTTGGTGATTGGTGTACTGTGATTTCAACACTGGTTGACATTTGCATCATTCACATTTTATCCTCTAGAAATAGACGATAGCCTTTTAAAGTATTTTGCCACTTTTCCTGGCCAACCAGAAGAGCACAAATAAGACCATTCCACCGTCTTCCATGCATCGCTAGATTGATTGAACATTTTATTAACATATTGCAGAATGGGTACAATACAGTACAGCTCAATACACACAATTGTTAAGGGGATGCAGACCAGAGAAAGACTTTAGTCTTGTTTACATCAGGGTCCCCCATTTTCAATTCAGAGGGTTTCTCTTGTTCAGTTCAACCCGACTTAGTTAAAGAAGCAATACATTTACTACATTTAATGCAGGTTTAATACAATACCAGAACCAAATCAAACATGATTGCATCTATCCTTGTCCCATCCGCTTGGACCTGTAATCACCACTCGTAGTGGCTAAACTGAACAATACTATTTCCTGCAGTCAACTGTGAAAACCAATTGTCGCTTCACCTCATTCTCTGCCGATTTCTGTTGTTGACCTTGATCTGCGGCCGCCTCCTCTTCAAAATGAGGAGGAACACTGTTATTTACATTGAACGTGATGGTCACTCTGTAAAAAAAGAAGGTTTTTCAAAGCTCTTGCTCAAATGATATATAATTTCCACTATAAGAGTAAGAGTAGCTCAATGTGTACGTAACCCTTCCGGGTTTGTTTGACCTTCTTACCGGTCTCCCGAGATATTCCTAACGAGTTTGGCCTCCGTTCCGTTCATCTCCAGCTCCCAGCCTCCCGACATCTTGGGGAGTGTTTTGCTCTTCTGAATCTTCCTCTCCTCTTTGATTTCGTCCGACAGGAAGTCACCAAATGCCTTGTCACCTGTTTAACAACGAAACAAACATTAACTGGCAACGTCGAGATGTGTATATAATATATATACAGAATTCAGACCCTTACATAAAAAACATGCACAAAATGTTGGTGGTCCACGACAAATTAGATGAATGACACGTCAATAATGTCTAGCATGCACAAACAAAAGGAAGGACACAGTATATTGGAAATTAGGCAAGTAGTTTATCATGTTGCTGCTCGTTACAGGATTAAAACGCCATAGCCAAGAAATGCAGGATGTCCAATAATGTATTACTTGTTAACCCTTTCACTGCCACACGAGACACGACAGAAGGTTAACCCTTTCACTACCACACGACAAGACAGAAGGTTAACCCTTAGTAAAGTATACTTACTATACTTATTTTATACTTATCTATTTTTATCTAGCACAATCTCTGGAGCAAAACAGAAAGAAGCATTTTATATAAAAGTATTCTGTACTTCTGTATGACAACTAATAAAGAAACTTGAAACTTAACCTTCTGTCGTGTGGCAGTGAAAGGGTTGTTAAACACATATCACTTGAACAACGTTACCTTCTGTGTGTAAGCCCTCACACCCGCAGGACACTGAAGGGCTCAGCACCTTGGAGCCGAACAGTGGTCTACTGCTGTACCCAGAACTCGAAGCTCCTCCGTGGCTGTTCATCACCCAGAGGGAGCGGGTGAAGGGCCTGGTGGTGGCCGGGCTGGGAGCGCAGAGAGCCGGCGTCGTGAGCGGAAGAGCCCGGGGGGCTGTGGAGGTGTTGGTGGAGGCGGAGAGGCGGACAGCGGCTCCCATCGCACGGGAAAGTGACTTTAGCATAATTAATATGATTATTATACACTGATAATAAGGACACGGGTAACTATAAACACGTAGTTGTATTATGGAATATATGAACGTCCACCGCTCGGACTAAGCTCCTTCCAGACAGATTCCAGACACACGTGTGGAAGGACGTGACCTCTTCAAACTGTGACCTCTGAACCGGAAATACAATACATCTAGACCTCTTTCTGACGCAACAGAAATACGTGTTTTTAATTGTATAACATTGTATTAAAAAAAAACTATTTTTATTTGTATAACATGCAAATACATTATTATTTAAAAACGGCAAAAAACCTATAGCCAAAACCTCTTTCATAGATAATTTCTTTGTTCTACTTTTCTCTTTTTTTCTTTTTTTTAACGCTGCCCTGCAACTGCAGCGCCCCTCAGTGGACAGCATAACAATTACTGGAAGTACAAATAATAACACTTAGTTTCATTCTGGAAAAACCTTTTATTTATATATTTGTTTATCTGTTTTTTTAACCAGAATATATATACACACAGGTCCACCACAAATAGATTAATAGTACACCATACATCCCACTCCACTGACACATGCCTTCTCTACTTGAACGACCACATCAAACAAGAGGTGGACGCGGGCAAATACTGCGGCATGGTCATGCTGGACCTACAAAAGGCCTTCGACACTGTCAATCACACCATTCTGATTGACAAGATAAAAGCAATTGGTTTTGATAGTTTATCAGTGAGCTGGATACAATCCTACCTGGAGGGGAGGGAACAGATGGTGGAAGTAAACGGTACCCTATCCCCCCCCCTCACAGTGAGCTGTGGTGTTCCACAAGGAAGCATACTAGGACCGCTACTATTCCTAATTTATGCAAATGACATGTCGTCAGCTTGTGACTGCAACTTGTTCCTGTTTGCGGACGACTCAGCCCTGCTGGTCTCTGACAAGAACAAGTTACAGGTTGAAAAAGCCCTCAGCTCGGAACTAGGCAAAATCTGCATATGGCTCGCCGACAACAAACTATCATTACACATGGGCAAAACAGAGTCCATTCTCTTCGGTTCAAATAACAAACTCAGCAAGACCGACGGCTTCTCGGTTACAGTGGGTGACAATATTATCACAAGGAAAGATGAAATTACCTACCTGGGTTCCATCCTAGAGGCTAATCTTTCCTGTGACAAAATGGCATCCAATGTAATAAAAAAAGTCAACCAACGAACGCGATTCTTGTACCGGATCTCCTCTCTGGTAAACAAGAATACCCTGAAGACTCTAGCAGGAGCACTCATTCAAGGGTACTACGACTATGCTTGCACCTCATGGTACCAAAGCACCTCAAAGGCACTAAAAAACAAATTACAAACATCTCAAAACAAGCTAGTCAGACTACTACTTGACCTGACTCCTAGAACCCACCTCACCCCTGCCCACTTTGACAACCTAGGATGGCTTAGAGTAGACGACAGAGTACAGCAACTTGCAATGGGCCTGGTCTACAAGATACACTACGCGACCAAGGTACCCATGTACATGTCAAAATACTTCCCAAAGGTCAGTGAATACCACGATCACAACACCAGAGGGAGCTCCACAAATCATGTAAAACCCAGATTCGGCTCAAACAAGGGACTAAACACGTTTCGCAATTATGCCACATCAATGTGGAACGCCCTACCTAAAGCTGTAAAGGAATGTGAATCACTACCCACTTTCAAAAACACTCTCAAAAAACACCTACATGAGACTGCAATTCGAAACTGGCCCCTACAAATGTCCTAACCTAGTTGTACAGTAAATGACCAAGTAAGGCTTTGTCAGTATTCCAATGTACAGTGTAAAATGTGTGTGTGCCCCCCCCCCCCCCCCCCCCCCCCCACCTCCAATGTACAGCCCTCACCCAACCCACCTAACCCCACCCCACCCATCCAACCTCCTCCAATGTACAGTTTCTACGCCAAATGTATATACACTCCTTCTCTGGACACTTTTGTATCACAAACAGTACTGTATTTGCAAATCTGATATGTCATAAATGTATAGATGTAGCAGTACTGTCTATCTGTATGTCATGTATGTCATATATGTTATGATGAATTGAAAATGGGGGACCCTGATGTAAACAAGACGAAAGTCTTTCTCTGGTCTGCATCCCCTTAACAATTGTATGTATTGAGCTGTACTGTACTGTACCCATTCTGCAATCTGTTAATAAACTTTTCAATCAATCAATCAATCAATGCATAGTGTGCATAGTCAACGTAGAAGTCCTCACACCTTGCATCTCCTCTTGGGACTGGAACAATATATTATATAACTATAAAGTTTTCATCTGGATTCCCAGTAGATTTCCCCTTAACATTAAATAATAAACACTTATTTAATGTTTATTTTATTTATCTTAATATCATTTATTATAACAACATACAGTAGAAGCCATATCAAATTCTTTATACATAATATTCATAGGCGGCGGGTATATAAGGCCAGGCTAGGCTATGCCTACCTAAACCGGCAGCCCCAGTCTGCGCATTATTATAGGCAGCCTAGGCTATGAAAAAACGAGAAAAAAAAAACGGAAATACGAGGTGTTTTCCTATTTCCGTTTGAAACCAAAATAGAAAAAAATGGGAAAAACTGAAATACGGAGCTGTTTTTCGTATTTTGGTGTCAGAATCAAATGAAAAAAAGGAGTAAATAATGGGCCGATTTTGGTCCGTGTACGTTTTGATAGTTCGTTTTTCGTTTTTGATGTGAAGAATGGAGAACCGAACCATGTGACTGTACATTTTTCAATGTAAAAGCCATGCACGATCTAACGTTAGCGAATATGTATAACGTTATGAATAACAGTTTATCGCGTTAATTAGATTAATTAATTACACAGCAAATTATCGCGTTATGAAAATTAACTCAAAATTAATTACAATTTTTTTTTTTTTTTTTTTTATAATATTTTTTTTGTATCTCATTCATTCCATAATAATGTAGAATACACATTTCCAGACTTTTTTCTTTTTTAATATGGTCCATTTGCATGTTCTTGGTATCTGATTCTAGGGACATCTATGAATCTCAGGGAATGTATTCCCAGTGTCAGAAATACTGTGGGCTAGATCCACAAAGAATGGATTGCATGGTGCAAGTTGCACCCTTACTTACAATTCATTATGAATAAAAAATGGGGGACCCTGATGTAAACAAGACGAAAGTCTTTCTCTGGTCTGCATCCCCTTAACAATTGTGTGCCGTACTGTATTGTACCCATTCTGCAATCTGTTAATAACATTTTCATTCAATCAATCAATCTGCGCGGTGATTGATTGAATGAAAATTTTATTTTGAGTAAATTGTAATGAACCAAATGAGAATATCAATTAATTTTTTTGTATCTTTGACTGTGAATAACACCATGCTCAAATTGACCAGACCTGAAAAATCTAAGCAAATTAATAGATGGAAGATGATTAAACAGAAGGTTTTGTAGATACAGTACTGAATTCTGCCATCCGGACACATACAATTTGAAATATGATTATAAAATATAGAATATCAGGCATAAAATGGTTATGTGATTAAAATGCGATTAATTAGATTAATTAATTACAAATCCTGTAATTAATTAGATACATTTTTTTAATCGCCTGACAGCACTAGAATAAATACATAAATACATGCATACAGATCTATACCAGGGTAACGTTATGATACATACATTTTTTGTTTTGTGCATTTCATTTAGACATGATATTTTATGTGAAGTAATAGCCTAATATGGAAATAGCCTGTGTGGTCTGTCCCAAATAGTGTTGTCTAAACGCACGTTATACAGATATCCTAGTTCAGTGGTCACACACTAGCCACACACACACACACAGCGCAGCTAGCCGCCGTTAGCCAGGAGCTAGCCACACACACAGTGCAGCTAGCCGCCATTAGCCAGGAGCTAGCCACACACACACAGTGCAGCTAGCTGCCGTTAGCCAGGAGCTAGCCGCCGTTAGCCAGGAGCTAGCCACACACAGCTAGCTGCCGTTAGCCAGGAGCTAACCGCCGTTAGCCAGGAGCTAGCCACACAAAGCTAGCCGCTGTTAGCCAGGAGCTATCCACACACACACACACACACAGCACAGCTAGCCGCCGTTAGCCAGGAGCTAGCCACACACACACAGCACAGCTAGCCGCCGTTAGCTAGTAGTTCTTGGGAGGAGTGATACAGCAAAGATTGGACTAAAACGAAGATACGACGGAATGGCTTAAACCTTCTCTTTTTTTTGTATCCACTTTTTCTCCCATTTTCTATTTTTCTCCCATCCCAATTTCGTATCGTCCAATTCAACCCTCCCCTGTCTCGAACGCTGTTTCTTGCCTCCCACAAGCCGGCTGCAATGTGGACGAAGCCATACATAGCACGAGTCCCCTCCAATACTCGAGATAGCAGCCGTCGCATCATTTCACCTGCGCAGCGCGATCTTTCAGCGTCAGGGGTCTGCGCTTTGGAGGGGCGCCGCCCCCATAGTTTTTTTTTTTTTTAAACTTAAATTTTTTTATTAAACATTTATAGACAAACAACACGACATATACAATAACATCAACAACACTATTAATCAGACATAAATAATAAATAAAACATTTTAATATCCAAAAGACGAAAAATAAAAAATACTGACAAATAAAAAACATAAAACAGTTGTCATACCTTAAACCAAAATGAAATTAGAAAACATTAAGTGTGTGACATGGGTTCAGAGACCCTCTTTGAACCTCTTTCCTCCTTTACCCTTCGCCCTCTTGTGGTGTATTTGGTTCTTCCTCTGTGATGTCGTTTTCGTTCCCCTTGTAATCCTCCCACTTACCCCATCTTTCTCCAAATTTCTCTTCCTGTAACCTCAGCATGTGTGTTATCCTCTCCATATCCTGTATCTCTTCCACTATTCCTACCCATTGTGCTATTGTCGGTGGGTCTTCCTTGTACCACAGTCTCGTTATTGCTTTTCTGGCCACTATCAACATTATCTTTATTAAATATTTGTCCCCCCCTTGTATTCCCTTGTGTGTCAGGTCTCCTAAGTAAAACACCAGTCCTGTTTGTGGTAATCCGTATCCTAATATTCTGATCATTGCCTCCCCTATCTCCTCCCAATACCCCTTCAGCTTCTGACATCCCCAGAATATGTGCGTGTGATTTGCCCCCTCCTTCCCACACATCCTCCAGCATGCTCTTTGTGTTGGTGTATATTTTCCCTTCAGCTCTGGGGTTATAAAGAATCTGATTATGTTTTTCCATCCAAACTCTTTCCATATCCTCGATCCTGTTGTTGAATGTTGCACCTCGCATATGTTCCCCCATTCCTTCCCTGTTATTCCTATCTCTAGTTCTCTCTCCCATTTCTCCCTTATGTAATCGGTTGTGTGTCCCTTGCTGGTCATTATAGCCCGGTACAGTGCTGATATTACCCTTCCTTTCCCTCCTTCATATGCCCTTACTATCATCCTAATTATTCCATTCTGTTCTTCATCCTTGTCCCCTCTTAGTTCTTTATTATAGTAATCTCTAACCTGTAGATATCTGAAGTGGTCCCTGTTTTCTAGTCCAAATTTCCCCTTTAATTTTTGTAGTGTCTGCATTTCCCCCTTCTCTATCATTTTGCATATCGCTGTTGCCCCCCCCCCCCCCCCCCCCTCTCCCACCTTCTGAATCCATGGTCTAACCTCCCTGGTTTGAATCTCTTGTCATGTGCTACCCATCTCAGAACCCCTGACTGCTTCTCCAATTTGT
Organism: Notolepis coatsorum; assembly: GCF_963971535.1. Lineage (NCBI taxonomy): Eukaryota > Metazoa > Chordata > Actinopteri > Aulopiformes > Paralepididae > Notolepis > Notolepis coatsorum. The sequence continues at coordinate 16,398,629 of NC_140172.1, read as the reverse complement.
GTGTTTTTACTACTCTGTTCCATATAGTCAAGGTGCATTTGGTGATTGGATCTAATAGTCCCGCTTTTTCTTTAAATAGTTCCCTATCTCCCACCAGAGCTTGTACCTTGTATCCCTCCCCTTCTTTTTCAATGTCTTTCCATCTTGCCTCATATCTGTCGTTACAACAGCACGTCACTGCTCTCAGTTGTGCTGCATAGTAATAATCTTGTAGGCTGGGTACTGCCATCCCTCCCTCTTCCTTTGGTAGTTGTAGTGTTTTATATCTGACCCGTGGTCTTCTCCCCGCCCATATGAACCTCGATATCAGTCTGTCCCACTCCCTGAATTGATTCTGTGGTATTTGTATCGGTAGTGACTGGAATAGGTACAGTAACCTTGATAGTATGTTCATTTTAATGACCTCTATTCTTGAATTGAAGTCCAAGGGCATTACTGTCCATCTCTCTAAGTCTCTCTTGATGTTCTGATTTATCTGTGTATAGTTCGCCTCAAACAGTTTCTCCACCCCTCTCGTGATGTTCACCCCTAAGTATTTAATCTTGTCCATGTCCCATCTTATCCCGTACTGTTCTCTAATTTCCGTCGTTGGGGTATAGTAACGTGTCTTTTCAATGATTCTATTTGCTAAAGTCTCAGGATCGTATAGTGGATCTCTTTCTAGTACTCGGCTGTTTGTACTCACACGTTCTGTTCAATTTGTCTTATAAATGATTTGGAGTCGGAGCCAGGCGCTTAAGGTACAAAGACAGTCTCGCCGTCGTTTATTGGAAGATCCAAACAGCTTAAAGTTCTTGTCAACTTTTCTATGTATAATCAGCGTCTGCAGCACGTCTCGATTGGATAGTTTTCAGCGTAGGTTTTGGGGGTCGTCTTTAAGATGCTCTCTCCGTTTCGTCCTCGTGATCTGCTCCTGGCTTCCGTGGTTGTGTGTTTTTTCATGTCTCGAACCTGTGGTAGATTTATAGGACTCAAAACCCCTCCCCCAGTGGTCGAGTCCTTGCCCTGTGATGTCACAGACCAGAGACTCCGATCCCTATTTTTATTGGCTTGCCATGAAAGAACTGCAGTTTCTGACCAAATAAGGAAATGACATGACTTATTTCAAACGTTTTCTTCTTTCTAATGAAAACGGACTAAACAGTTTATTCTTTGATCGACTAAATGAATGAATAACTTGCTCACAGATTTGCAGAATGGGTACAACACAGCACCAGCACACCACTTTGCCAAAGGGATTTAGATTTGCAAAATCCCTTTTTCAAAGTTTACATCAGGGTACACACACTACTTTTCAACAGATGAGAAATATAGTTTTATTCTAGTTTTACTTATTGCTTTTTACTGTTACATTTCCAGATTGTGCTCGACTATCTACTCCTTTATAATTCAGATTTATAGATCATTGCGGCCACAGTTTCTTATAACAGTCTTGTATACTGTTTGATGCAAATCCCTTGTATTTCATATGTAATGTGTTTTTATGAGAACAGGCCCTTACTGTTGTTTTTACTTATTTTAAGTTCTAAATCCTGTTTTATTTAATTTAGTTTCTCTCTAGTGATGGCTCTTTAACTATCTTTAACTAGAATCTTATTTTCTTTTGACAGTGATATGTATTAATTATGGCTGTTTTTCCTTTTACGCCTGAGTCAAATTATTCCACTTCTCAGTGGACAATCAGTCCATTTCTTAGTCTCCTTGTGCTTGCTTTTCCTTAATTTGCCCCTTATTTTTATCAGTTGATTAATAACTTGCTTATTTTAGAGTTTTAACTTTCTACATTTGTAAGTCATTAACCTGTGTTTTTACCAGCTGCACGCTATTTCCTGCTACGGCTCTACTATCTCCTACTCACATCTAAACCACCAACTGTTCTAAGGAATGCGACCCTGTAACCATCTATCTGTCTTCCTGGCAGAAGACTTAAACTGTCACCAGAGGAGAATAGCACCATGGTTTGGTCTGTTCCTACCCTAAAATACACCAACCCCTCCTCCTGGTGTCGGAGGGGTAGGTTTTTATGGCGTTACTAACCTCGCTAGGGGGGATGTGGGGACAGTTAGCTCAACCATTAACAAAAATGCATTCCTTACTGTTTGCTTTTGACTCGAGGTCCTTCCTCTTTTAGCTATGACCCTGTGTCTCCTTAAAACCCTTACTTGTACCATACTATTTTGATTCAATTAATTTACGACAATAGTTCCATGCTAAGGTCTGTGTCTTTGTCACGTTTAGTTTGTATCCTGAGTAGTGGCCATATTCCTTCAGTAGATCCATCAGTGCCGGGAAGCTCTTGTCTGGTTGCCTCATGTATACTATCACGTCGTCCGCAAATAGGCCTAGTTTATATTCCGTTCCCTTTATCCTTACTCCCTTAATGTCCTCGGTCTGTCTGATCAGTTGTGCCAGTGGTTCTATGAAAACGGCGAAGAGCGTCGGTGAGAGACAACATCCCTGTCTGGTAGCCCTCTCTAATCTGATTCTATCCGTCAAGCTGCCATTCACCTTAACCCTCGCTGTCGGTTCTTGATATAGCGCCTTGATCATCTTCATCGCCCTCCCGTTCAGTCCGAACCTCATCAATGTTTTATATAAAAATATCCAGCTCACACTGTCGAATGCTTTTTCTGCATCTAGGCTAATCAGTACCGCGCTACCACCTTGTTTTTGTATCTCCTCTACTATGTGTAATGTTTTTCTCACGTTGTCCTGTGTCTGTCTCCCTTTAATAAATCCAGTTTGATCTTCATCTATAATGTCTGGCATAAACGTCTCAAATCTCTTTGATATTATCAATGTATACATCTTGTAATCCACGTTGAGTATGGACACAGGTCTGAAACTACTACATAATTCCCTATCCTTCCCTTCCTTCGGTATCGTGGTGATTATGGCTTCCTTCCACAAGGGGGGCATTTTTCCCTCTTCCATCGTGTGTCTGAACGCCGCCCCTAACATGGGTGCTAATTCAGTTCTAAATGTCTTGTAGAATTCCGATGGGAATCCGTCGCTCCCCGGAGACTTGTTGTTTTTAGCTCTACTAATTGCCTCTTCCAGTTCTCGCTCCGTAATTATTTTATTTAATTCTTCATTCTGTTCTTTCCCTATCGATGGTAACTCTAGCTTCTCCAGATATGCTTCTATTTCCTCTTCTCCCGCTGCTTTTGGCTGTGTGTATAGTTTCTCATAGTATTCTCTAAATGTCCTCTCTATTTCAGCTGGGTCTCTCAATATTTCATTAGTCTTTGTATCCCTTATTGTGTGTATCGTGTTCAACTTCTGTTGCGTCCTAATTCTCCTAGCCAACAGTCTGGTCGCTTTTGGTCCCCCTTCATAGTACGTTTGTTTCATGAACCTCGCTTTCTTTTCTATTTCCGTCAATAATTCCCTATTTATCCTGGCCTTTACTTCTTTGATTTCTCCGAGCATTTCCTGTTCTTTTGATATCTGGTGTCTCCCCTCTAGCTTCTTCAGCTTCCCTATCAGATTGTGATATGTCTCCGTTCTGGCCTTCTTCAGCATTGCTGTCTTCTCCATCAATTTCCCCCTTATCACCACCTTCAGTGTGTCCCATAGAATGTTCGGATCTACCGCCCCGTTGTCATTTTCTTCCTTATATCTGGCTATCTCCTCCTTGATCTGACGCACCACCCCCTTGTTATTTAATATGCCTACATTTAGTCTCCAGATCGTGTTCCTCCGTCTCCCTTCTAGATCTACTGTCAGATATATGGCACTGTGATCCGATATGTCTGCTACTCCTATTCTGCTCTCCCGTACCCTGTAACTGTCCCCCGTCGTCATCAAAAAGTAGTCTATTCTCGCATATGTCACGTGCGGGTGTGAGTAATGTGTGTATTCCCTGTCCATGGCGTGCATCCCCCTCCAAACATCTGTAATTCCCATTTCCGTCATCTGAATATTCATATATCTACTGATTGGTGCCCGTCCTTTTCTAGTACTCGTGGTGTCTAGGTCGTGATTCAGTACTACATTAAAATCTCCCGCGCATATCAATATCCCTTCTAGTTCCATCACTATCATATCAAAAATGGTCTCATATAAATCCCTCTCACTCTCTGGGGGTGCATAAACATTCACTAACGTAACCATTTGGCCCTCCATTTTCCCCTTCACCAGAACAAACCTTCCCTCCTTGTCTCTTACTTCCTTGATCAATTCAAATTTGACTGTGTTTTTGATTAACGTGATTACTCCTCTCCTCAGGTTCCGTTTAAAGGAACTATAGTATGCATTTTCATATCCAAATCTCTTCAGTTTCTCATGATCCTGTGCTACCAAATGTGTCTCCTGCAGAAAAATCACTTCCATCTCACTTTTTTTACATTTCAACATCACTTTGCCCCTCTTTATCGCATTATTCATTCCATTAACGTTTAACGACATCATTTTTATACCTTTAACCATTGTCATCTTTCTTCTTCTTTCGTCTGTCAGTCCCCCCCATGTCACATTCATTCCCCCCTCCGGTTGTAGCCTCCGCTCTCTGCACCGAATACATATAATGATTAACATAAATAAAAAACATAAACTTTACATAAAGTGCTCCCAAGGTGTTCGGGGGGTCCCTGTGTCCCCCCTGTCCCCTGCTGGTGGGTGAGGAGTAATTGCTCTCCTAGTGAGAGGCCTCCTCCTGACGGCTTGGGGGTTTGAAACCTTTGCCCCCAACCGCTCGTCATATTTGTCCAGCATTCTTACTGTTTTTACTGCTGTCGTGCTCCTGGTCAAAAGCGCTCTGTCCTTCATTCTGATCAAAGACCCCCATTTCCTAGGTCCCCCTCAATGCGGCTCATATGTTCCAATGTCCCTCTTTCCTCCCAAACCCGTGTGTGGTGTCTTCTGTGTACCCCTTTTTATTTTATTTTCCTCCTCTCTATTTTCTATGTGATGTCAATTTATCCCCTTAATCCCTTCCAACTGTGTTACTCTCAGCGTGTGTCTATGTACTTGTTTCAATATATTCTGTGTTCCGTCTATCATACCTAATTATATTTCCATTTATTTCCTCCGTCGGCCTGTGTATTATGTGTCCATGTATACGTTATGTTCGTTCCTATATCCTGCCTCTACCTGGGAATGTGTGTTTATGTATGTTATTTCAGTTTCTATATTTTGTCTCTATTTGGATAGTTTTTCAATCTCTTGTGCGTGTACTTATCCGTTCGTCTCCTCCCGCCTCCTCTCCCCTCCTTCTCCATCTCTGGCCTCCTCGTCCGTCTCCGCCTTCGGTCTGTCACGTCTCACCTCGGCCTTCTCCTCTCTCCTCCCTCATCTCCCGGGCCTCGATCTCCCACTCTGGTCCATCTGCGTGCCCCCTCCAATCTCTGCTGCAGGCTCCGCGTCTGGCCCTCCTGTCTCCTTCCCTCTCCGTCCTCCGCCATCTGCATCCCCCGTCGCCTCATCTCCTCCGCCGCCTCCCGCGCCGTCGCGTACGTCACCGTCCCTTCCTTCCAGTGAATCCTTAGCGAGGTCATGGGTGACTGGAATTTCATTCCGTTTTCTTTCAGAATTCTCTTCAGTCCCGCGTAGGACCTGCGTGTTTTTGCCACCGCTGTCGAGTAATCTTGATCAAACGACAGTCTTTTCCCCTCGATTTCTATCTTTTTGGTCCACGTGGTTCTGAGTATCAACTCCTTAATCTCAAACCTCAGAAAGTTAATAATCACCGCCCTCGGAGGTCTGTCCGGTTTCGGTCTCGGAGCCAACGCCCTGTGGGCCCTCTGTATCTCCATTTTTTCCAGTCCCGTCTCCTTCAGTTGTTCCTTGATAAGCTCTTCCACATATTGGATCACTGATTCTCCTTCGACTCCTTCTTTCAATCCCTATATTCTGATGTTATTTCTCCGTGACCTCCCCTCCATGTCCGATATCTTTGTCTCCATCTGTTCTTGCTTTTGAATCGCACACGTTAACACCTCGTGTATCTCTGTGCTCCATTCCTCCATCTGCGCCGTTCTAGTCTGTACCTCTGTTACGTTACTGTCCTGTTCCGCCATCTTCTCATCCACCCTTTTGATTTCTGTATTAATTTCACCTCTGAAGTCCTCCTGTTCCTTCCTCAATTCCTCCCGTAACTTCCCAATATCATTTCTTATCGTGTCCGAGTTCAGTTTCATGTTCGCCTGCATCGTGTCCGAGTTCAATTTCATGGTCGCCAATATCCCGGCCTGCATGAGCACGGCCCATCCTGGCATTTCCTTGTCTGTCTCAGCCGAGACTCCCCCTTCCTCCGCCTGCTCCTTCTCTGTCTCGCCTCGGGGGTTCTGCTCCATCGAACTCTCCTCTTCCTGTGAGTTCTCCATTTCTCTTTCCTTCATATTTGTTTTCTCCTCCTTCCTTCTCGTTTGCATCTTCATTTTTAAACACTTTTCGGGTCCTTATTTCTCCGTTTTTCGCTCTTTTGACCAGAAGCCTCACCGCATGCGTGCTACTCTTCCGCTCTCATACCGGAAGCCTCCCCCATCGCTTCTTGATTCTACTGCGCAGGCGCACCAACCGACCTGTAGGAGTCGCTGTCCACAACGTCCGATCCCCACCCCTCAGTTTTCCCTCCCCCTAATACTGCCAATTGTATTAGTACGGACGACCAGCCAAACTGAAAACAATGTGGAGAGCTGGGCTCGAACCCAGCGTCTCCAGCATTGGTGGTGAGTGCCTTGCCCACTGCACCACCTAGCCGCCCACCTTCTCACGTGGCAGTTTCGGGCTTCTCAGCACAACCGTGCACCAGGGAAAAGGGTAGCTTGTTTTCCTTTAACTTATATCCCTTTCAGCAATTCAGTAGCTAATGCAACTCATCCCAGTCGGTGTTTAGCTCAGCCAGGGGGGATGGAGACTGCCAGCTACTGCTAGCTGACGTTACTTTCTCTGTCAGACTTGGGTGTGTTCCAGCTGCAACTTAAAGGGGAGATGAAGCATTGAACAATATGAGCCTAGTTTGTTTGTTGTGTACCTTGGGTAAGACAGGGTCCTATAATCAAATGTGAAATCCTGCTTATTTGTCTGAAAACTCAAATGTAATTTCCCTGTTTTCGCCATGGGCGGCGCCATTTTAGATGGTGACGTCACAGTGTTGGTTTGGTCTGGCTGCGTCTATGCCAAACGCAACACAGTTCGGTTTCCGGGTTCCTCTGATTGGCCGCTACGCCCACGTGACCCGCGCTAGCACGGCCCCTTATCCACCGCTGCCGCTGCCGCTACAGCTCGCCTTTGTGTTGCAGCACGCGCGGCAGAGCGGCTTTGACGCTCGCTTCCTGAGTCAAGAAACGCGCCACTCTGAGTCAAGAAACGCGCTGTTGGTAACACCACCCACTTCAATGACAGAGCTCTCTTGTTTAATGATCGCGTCGCGCTGCCACGCCAAATGCAACGCAGTTCGGTTTCCGGGTTCCTCTGATTGGCCGCGACGCCCACGTGACCCGCGCTAGCACGCCCCCTTATCCACCGCTGCCGCTACAGCTCGCCTGTGTGTTGCAGCGTGCGGCAGAGCGGCTCTGACGCTCGCTTCCTGAGTCAAGAAACGTGCCACTCTGACTCAAGAAACGCGCTGTTGGTAACACCATAATCACCTCCTGGTTTGGGTATAGCACTGCACAAGACCGTAGCAGACTACAAAGAGTGACACGTTCAGCCGAACGCACAATTGGAGGGGGGCTTCCCACCCTCCAGAACATTTACAACAAGCGGTGCAAGGGGAAGGCTAAGAGAATTATTAAGGACTCGAGCCACCCGAACAACTGCCTCTTTGAACTGCTGCGGTCAGGCAAGCGATACCGGAGTCTTAAGGCGAGCACAGAAAGACTCAGAAGAAGCTTCTATCCCCAGGCCATCAGGCTGCTAAACGAACAATAAACACTATGCAACAACCATCAAATGCACACAGCACACACACCCACACGCACACACTCACTTAAACAAACAACACACTGCAGCACCCACTCTCCACACTTTAGATCACACAAACACACTTTATATTTATATTTATTGATAAAGGATTTGCACTACAACTCGTACACCTACTGTAAATTGTACCTAAATTGCACCTCATCCCATTTCTGCCTTGCACTATATAGTATTGTATATTAGTACACTGCATAGTATTGTATATTATATTATATTATATTATATATATATTATATGTATATTATATGGTAACTCAGTTACGTCTATTCTGCATCGAACATTGTACATATGTCTATACTGAACACTGTGACCTCATTTTTTTTTTACTTCTAATTTACATGCTATACTATGTTATTTTATTCATACTTATCTTGTCTTGCACAGTCTCTGGAGCGTAACAGTAAGAAGCATTTTGTATAAAAGTATTCTGTACTTCTGTATGACAACTATTAAAGAAACTTGAACTTGAAACTTGAAACCACCCACTTCAATGACAGAGCTCTCTTGTTTAATAATATTGTCGCGCCGCCACTCTGAGTCAAGAAACGCAGTCATCTTAATATGCTGCTTATGCAGTTATCAGCTGTATTTGGCATAGACGCCTGAGTCAAGAAACGCGCTGTTGGTAACACCACCCACTTCAATGACAGAGCTCTCTTGTTTAATAATATTGTCGCGCCGCCACTCTGAGTCAAGAAACGCAGTCATCTTAATATGCTGCTTATGCAGTTATCAGCTGTATTTGGCATAGACGCCTGAGTGACTGGGTTTAGAACCTTGGGAGTACTGCTGTTGTCTTGTGCTACGTATTTGTATTTCCGATTGTTGTCTGTATATGGCATTGATCTCTTTTGTTAGTACCTTAACTTGATTTTCTAGTCGAGTTGAGTTGTTGTATTGTAAAGAATTAAATAACGTTGAGTAAAGCGTTTCCAGTTCAGCCAGTTTTGTGCATCGATTCTTGCGCATTTTGGAGGAAAAGCTATCAGTGAAATCCTTGATCATTCCCTTTACCGACATCCATATTATTCTGGGGTCTTGCACCGAGTTTGCATTCTCCCGTAGGAATACTGTAAGAGCTTCTTTGAGTTGTGTAATGAATTCCTTGTTATTAAGCAGCATCGAGTTAAATCGCCATCTTGGGGCTCGGGAAGATAGTATACCAAATGTTCCTTTTAGGAGTAAATAACAGTGATCTGATAGTGCATTGGGTATCATTTCCACTTCATAGTTATCAAATAGTCTCGGGGATGCAAAGACATAATCTATTCTGGATAATGTGTTATGTCTCGCAGATCGACAAGAGTACTTTCGGGTCGTGGGATTAAGTGATCGCCATAAGTCATTTACACCTGTAATCTTCGACCAATCCTTTAATGCATTAGATGAATTCTTTTGTTCGCTGGAAAAGGCGAGGTAAGATTTGTCCATCCTTGGATTCCAAATGGCATTAAAATCAGCACCTATTATAAATGAGTAATCGGGAAGGTCTAACATTGCTTTGGTTAGTGTAGTGAAGAAACCCACTTCGTACAAATTTGGGGCGTATACCGCTATCAACGCTATTTTCCTGTTCTTGTGTACAATCTTAGCTATAGTTATCCGACCATCTACATCAGACCATACTCCCTTTAATTCAATATTCAACTTACGTCTAACGACTATGGCTACACCCCGAGTTCTCGTACCAAAAGAAGAGTGACTAATATTGTAACTGAGGGGTTACAAAACCCTGACTGTATTAAAGATTGTGATAGATTAAACCACTGCTAGGTATGTACTTTAATTACTGGCCAGACAGTACATCGAATATATGGTAGACACTCATAATAACACGGCATTGACAAAGAAATAGTATTTGAGGGTATTTATTATTATGCAATAATTGGTTACAGATATGAGAATTAGGGTCGCGCTTGTATGGCGAAGAATAGGCATAAAGTCAGTCAGTAGCATAAGTCACTGGGAATAGAATGATTCCTACGATGGGTACTAGGCTAACGCCGCCTGGCGTATAATAGCAATTATAGAGGGCAACGCTGGTACCGCCTGGAGACAATGGGTTCCTCCCAGAGTTGTATGGTCTGGAGGAGAGAGGAATGTTCGGATACTCAGTCTGATCAATTGAAGAAGAAGGGGATTCACGTACAGAAGCCAGTCCTTGTAATCCAAAGCTCAGCATCAAAAGCAATAACTGTAATCCAATTGCACGATAGCAACGATGATAGCCAGCTAGCCTCGGTCCATGAGGCCAGCCCGAATGTAAATCCTCACGACAGTGGTGGCTCGTGGATGCTTCGCCACTAGGGGCGCTATACCAAACATTTTGCAAACATGTACAGTACCACGCAACCGACTCATGGCAAGACGTGAGCGATTCGACTCACGCTCACGGCAATGAATCGGCTCTTATGAACGAGTCGCTCAGCTGTTACTACAACAACACACAACCAGTCAAATAAAGTATAGTCTAATTCACAACTTGAAACACAATATATAAATAGAAAAGTTAGAAACAAAACTCGCTCCGTCTCCAAACACACGCAGATCTCTCCCTCTCTCCTTCTCTCTCTCACACACAGCGCGACGTGGAATCGATTCGTTACACAATCAGACCTATTATATACCAAGAATAACTTCAGTATGAGTACAGGGCTGTACACATATTTTGCATATTGTTAAACGAGCCAAGGCTAGCTATTAAACTATCAATATGAATCGAAAATCTGGGACCCTGATGTAAACAAGACAAACGTCTTTCTCTGGTCTGCATCCCCTTAACAATTGTGTGTATTGAGCCGTACTGTATTGTACCCATTCTGCAATCTGTTAATAAAGTTTTCATTCATTCATTCATTCAAACATAGACGATATTGAACAAGCCATAATCCACGTATTTTCAATCCGAGAGAGCTGCAGTAGTTAAATCAATGAGCCATCGACACAGTCAGTGTGGTAACGTTATTATTGCATCCAAGATTGATACACGGCTGGCTAGGCAGTTGGTAGTCATAGTCTTGTGTTATAAAATAAATAAACAATCAGCAATGTCTCGCTTCATGAATGGCCAGCAGTAGCCTAACAGTACTGCTCCTAAAAAAAACTATTTACAAACGTTAACGTTAACCACAGAGAGAGAGAGAGAGAGAGAGAGAGAGAGAGAGAGAGAGAGAGAGAGAGAGAGAGAGAGAGAGAGAGAGAGACTCACTGTTTAGTTGACACGTCCAGGGCTTGCCTTGATAAAGTGTATAATCCACTGTTGATGTATTCCAGACCACTGTCCACTGTGTCCAGAGTCCAGACTGCATCCGCCATATAGCTTGTTAGCCAAGTGTTAGCTTGTTAGCAGTTGGTCACACAACACAAGTACTTCATTCCTTTGTCCATTTCCGAATTCAAACTACCTGGCGTTCTATCGCCATGCTCTAAGACAAACTCTAACCTTAACCAACTTTGAAAGAGTGCCTAAGCTTAACAGTCTAAAGAACTTGCAGTCACGGCACGCTCAGCTGCATGCATCTCACAACAACACAAATCTCTACCACCAACGGAGGACCAACCTAGGAATAAGCTAGAATTGGAACATTAGAAATTGGATTCGGCCAATCAGAGATCGTCTCTGTGAAATTCTGCTACGGAAAAAAATACTGGCGTCGGCCAATCAGAGAGCGTCTCCGCGAAATGCGGCTACAGAAATGATTGACGCTACTGGCTAGACCGCTTCAAATCGCGCCCGGATTCCAACATAATAGTCATTTTTCAACGCACAACGCGTTACGCACTGATTGGCTGCGCGTGATACAGCGATCAAACCGTGACGCGCACTCAGAGCGCTATCGCGTCTAGCCCGGGCCGAGAAATACAAAAAAATTATAAAAAAAAGAAAGGTGAGTCACTTCCTGTTCAAGAAAACGAGTATTTTTTTTTTAATATAATAACGTTATATTGTGCATTGGAAACACAAACATACTTAAAATGAGTAAATATTATTAATTTTAAACATGTTTATATTATTTATAGGGCTATAAAACAAAAAACTAAAAACTTATTTTTCTTGTTCTCTCATATAACCAGGGTAGGAGCTGAGGGGGGGCGGCGCCCGAGCGCCCCTAGTGGTAGAGCCGCCACTGCCTCACGAGGTTAAATCCAAACGACAGTGGAGATTAACGATGCTCTTCTCCGGGTAATACGTTCCACAATCAATATAATCCAACCAATACTGGTTCTGCAATCGCCGCCGTCGGTTCTCCTGTGCACATGTCCAGTAGGTTCTCCGACTAGGCCTCCTCGTGTGCTGGTACCAATGTATTTAGTCCACGCGCACTGGCTAAGGTCCACTAGCTAAACGAACGAACAGCTGGGTAATGCTACACACGAACGAACTGTTGTTGGCACGATACACAATAAATTAACGACTATTTACTTCACATTAAACTAAGTCGAACTTGACGTTACTGCATTAAATCTGACACTTTACTATTCAATTCGCACATGGTTCTCGACGCTCTGTTAGACGCACTGCTGCTCACTTCACTGTTACCAAACTTGATGAACAGCTACTTAGACGAACACTACTGCTGTTCGCACCTGCCGCAGCATATATACTTAAGTGGTTATCTAGTGCCAAAACCTAACCACTTTCCCGGAATCAATGCGCTGCCAAGGGCATGTCCTGACTAGCCCAGACTCGCCCTTGAACCTGTCTGAGTGCGAGACTGCCTGGCGCTGCCGTCAGGGGGCATTATCCATAAGGAAAGTGAATATTACTAGGATTTACACGCAGGCTTAAAGGGATATAACGTGTATATATAAATAATATACAAGGTATATAAAACAATAAATGTAGATTCTCAGCTTTAATCTGGCCCTTCACAACAGCCGCCTCCTAATTAGTCCGCACCTAATTAGTTAAGGGAGACAGATTAATAGTCCAGTCAACTGCTCAATATTTGTTGTGGGGAGTAGGTCAATCTACAAAGTCAGTGGGTCATGGTCGTCATCAGGGGGGTCAGGGAACTCTGGCAACTCTATCAGCTTCGCCACGGGTCAGGTGTAAGTCCGCCCTTGGACTATGACTTCTGCCGCTCTGACCTTCCCATCGGCACCAGTAATCACTCTGCTCACGCGGCCGGCCGGCCACGTAGCGCGGGGTAGTGACTGGTCTATGGTCATAACGACTGCGTCCACCTTCAGGTTGTCCCTGTCCTTTACCCACTTCTGACGGGCTGGACGGGATGGTAGGTAGCTTGGGATGAAGCGGGCCCAAGACTGGTCGATCGGTGCTTGGTTGTGTCTCCACCTCCTCCGTCCGTTCCTCTTGTTCTTTCGGTACCCCGTCTGAGGAGGGGCCGGGTCCGGCCGCCCCATCAAGAGGTAGCTTGGGGTGCTGGGTTCGAGGTCGGCTACGTCGCTTGGAGCGCAGCTGAGGGGGGTGGAGTTCGGAACTCCCTCTTCTTGAGCCCACTGTTCTCTCACAGGCCTCTCGTCTAATGTCAATAGCCTCTCAACGGGCTGTACGAGAGAGTGGCCTGTGTCGCTCACCTTTGTGTAAAGGCAGCGTGTGGACGTTGGTTGGCTGGAAGGCCCGGAGAGAGGGCCTTGGAGCGTCCAGCCCAAGCGGGTCTTGACCGCGACTGGGCATCCTTTGGGTCCGATGTGGGCCGCCTCGATTGGGACGATGAGGTCCGCGTGGTCGGAGCCTATGAGCAGGGTCGGTGTGGCGCCGTCGATGAGCGGTATAGGTAGTCTGCGTAGGTGCACGTATTTCTCCATCAGCTGTGGGATGGGGTAGTTATAGCTCGACAGACCTATATCATGGCTTGTAAATGCCTTAGTGATGCAGTACCGCTTCTCGGGCTGCTCGACCGCTGCTATTGTGAATGAGACATTCTTGCCCTTTATGGTTTTTAGGTCTCGCTGAATAGTACGGATTGTCATTGTTTCTTTGGTACCACGCAGGCCCAACTGGGCTGCGGCGGAAGCGAGGAGGAGAGTCTTTTCATACCCATCGTCGAGGATGGCGTAAGTGTCCAGGACCTTGTCCTCGTAGCTCAGGAGCACTCTGACCACTTTGATGAGCACTCGGGGGCTCCCACTGTACTTGGGGTCGATGTGGAGCACTCCTGTTGGTGGGTTGTCTTGTAGGGCTAGTCTTCGCATGTTATCCTCGCACAGGAATCGGCGGTGACCGGCTTCTGGGGGGTCAGACGCAATCCACTGCTCCATTTCGGCGTTGGTCAGTTTCGGGAACAAGTCGCACTGTGCCAGCCAGTGTCCTCTGCGGCAGTACGTACAGGCGATCTTCCATACTTCTTTTGCCGGGGGGTTGTCACCTGTCTGTGGTGATGCCGACTCATCGTAGTACGAGTAGCACCGTGACTCCCAGTGTCTGCTGCAACAGTCAAGACACCAGGGGGGGGGTTCAGGACTGGTTTGTGGTGACACCGCCTCGGCCTGGTACATCACCGTGACGGGCCTACTTTGGTTTCCTGGCGGACGCTTGTTGCTCTCATGCAGGACTTCTAGGTGGGCGCCGTCACACTTGCCGCATCTTTTCTTCAGGCGGCACTCGGCTGCCATGTGGCCGTGCGCGCAGCGGAAGCAGCGGCGTTTGTCCTTAAGCCACTGACCTATTTCAGCGGTAGTTAGGTCTTTGAAGGCGTCGCACTGTGACAGCTGGTGTTCACTGTCACAGTACTGACAGACAGCCTTCCACTTCTCCTGGCGGGGGTTGTGGCTCGTCTGACGTGACACAGCCTCGGCTTGGTGCATCACGGTCACAGACCGGCGGTTGTCGTTGAACCTTCTCGGTCCATCTTTAGAGTCAGAGCCACCCCACACGAACGTGTCTAATCGTAGACTGCTGACCTCCCTGGCGAGGAAATCAGCCAGGTCTAAGAGGGATGGTTCTGGGCCGTGGGGGTCACGGTTGTCTCTCTGCCGCCGAAAACGCTCTTGACGGGCTGGAGGGAGCTTCTCCAGTATCCGCTCCACGTTGGAATTTGCATATAGTTCATATCTCCCCTTCTCCTTTTGTGACCCCAGCATCCCCATAAGGGATTGTACCTTGATAGAGAGGTCATCTAGTGCTCTATTGTCTTTGGCTGGGGGGAGGCGGTCGATATCTCGTATTTCTTGGATCACGTAATCCCATATGCGTCCATAGCGCGCGTCGAGGGCCACCAGAGCATCTGAGTAGGGGGTTCTTGAGTTCGAATATGCCAGCGCTATGTTATGCGCTCTGGGCACTTTAAGATGCTTGAGGAGGATGGCATATTTATAAGACTTGTCGTGTACATCGGACATTATAGTCTCTAAACACATGCGTAGTTCCGTGTACTGTGCTCTGTCCTCACGCGTAAAGTCTGGGAACGTCGGTGTTCCAAGGTAAGATGCCATGGATGGCTGGGACACCGATGCGCGTAGGGGGAGAGGCCTCCTTGGCGAGTCTCCCCGTACGTGGGGTCGTGGGTTAGTGCTGGGTGGGTACCAGAGGCCGGGCCCCCAGGTGCTGCTCCTTGGTGCTGACTGTGTATTAAACTCACCCATGGGTTGGATCGGGGGTTTGTAACGCAGTGGCTCGGGGCTGAGGTCGGGGCTGTACTGGGCCTCCTGGTCCAAAATAGGTTCGTGCTGGTGGGCTGGATGTCCTCCATCGTCCTCCGCTAGGTCCTGGAGTCTCCTAGTTAGTTTCTTGGCGACGTAGGCGGGATCTTCCCGTTGGCTGGGTCCCGTGTAGATTTGTCGGGTAGGGGAAGGTGCCCTCGACCCGTGTCGTGATGATCTCCGGGAGCTCCGTGTGGAGGAGGGGGGGTCGCCCTCTGGATCAATTGTTCTATCATCTGCGCCTGCAGACGGTCTCTCTCCGCTTCGCGCTGTGCATTGGCGGCGTCGCGCTGTGCATCGCGTTGCGCGTTGGTGCGGTCTCGCTGAATGTTTTCTTCAGCCTGGAGGCGCCTCTCTTCCAGTCTGATGGTCATCGCCGCGTCAGCCTGGAGGCGACTCTCTTCCAGTCGGAGGCGTTCTCTTTCGTTCTGTTGTTGCGCTTGGAGGCGCTCTCGTTCCGCTGCAGAGTGTTCGCGCTCACTAAGTGTCTGTGCTTGAAGACGGTCGCGCTCACCCTGGATACGGTCTCTTTCGGTTGAAGCTGTCAGCGTGGCGATTAAGGCTTGCGCTAGTCTCTGGTCAGCCTCGCTGGGGGATGACACTGATGGAGGTGATCGGGCGCTGACAGGGCTGTTCTCTTGGCACGCTCCGAGGTCCATCTCTTGAGCGCTGCTTCTTGATTTCTCCCGCGCCCCGAGGTCTATCTCTTGAGCGCGGTACTCTTCTCTTGGTTGCGCGCCGAGGTCTGTCTCGGGTGCGCGCTCTTGGGTCTCGGGCGCTCCGGGGTCTATCCCGGTGGCGCTTTCTTTATCCTGGGGCGCTCCGGGGTCTATCCCGGTGGCGCTGTCTTGAGGTATAGTCACGTCATGTCCCGCTTGGTCCCCCCCGTGAGCTAAGTCAGTTTCGTTTGAACCCACTGGGGTCTATACTGGTGGGGCCGACAAGTCGATAGGATTGGGCATGCTTAAACTATCAGTTTTATCCGTGTTTAACGTCTTTTTAGGTAAGCTAGGAGGTAAAACTAAAGCGTAGTCCTCCAGGTATGGCTGACGTTTGCGCCGAGGGCGCTCTAGTTTGGGAGAGCCGTCTGGAGAGTGTCCACCGCTGGCCATATCAATATTAATATGATATTAAAGATTACTGATACCCTCCGGCTCGAAGGACCAATTGTAACTGAGGGGTTACAAAACCCTGACTGTATTAAAGATTGTGATAGATTAAACCACTGCTAGGTATGTACTTTAATTACTGGCCAGACAGTACATCGAATATATGGTAGACACTCATAATAACACGGCATTGACAAAGAAATAGTATTTGAGGGTATTTATTATTATGCAATAATTGGTTACAGATATGAGAATTAGGGTCGCGCTTGTATGGCGAAGAATAGGCATAAAGTCAGTCAGTAGCATAAGTCACTGGGAATAGAATGATTCCTACGATGGGTACTAGGCTAACGCCGCCTGGCGTATAATAGCAATTATAGAGGGCAACACTGGTACCGCCTGGAGACAATGGGTTCCTCCCAGAGTTGTAAGGTCTGGAGGAGAGAGGAATGTTCGGATACTCAGTCTGATCAATTGAAGAAGAAGGGGATTCACGTACAGAAGCCAGTCCTTGTAATCCAAAGCTCAGCATCAAAAGCAATAACTGTAATCCAATTGCACGATAGCAACGATGATAGCCAGCTAGCCTCGGTCCATGAGGCCAGCCCGAATGTAAATCCTCACGAGGTTAAATCCAAACGACAGTGGAGATTAACGATGCTCTTCTCCGGGTAATACGTTCCACAATCAATATAATCCAACCAATACTGGTTCTGCAATCGCCGCCGTCGGTTCTCCTGTGCACATGTCCAGTAGGTTCTCCGACTAGGCCTCCTCGTGTGCTGGTACCAATGTATTTAGTCCACGCGCACTGGCTAAGGTCCACTAGCTAAACGAACGAACAGCTGGGTAATGCTACACACGGACGAACTGTTGTTGGCACGATACACAATAAATTAACGACTATTTACTTCACATTAAACTAAGTCGAACTTGACGTTACTGCATTAAATCTGACACTTTACTATTCAATTCGCACATGGTTCTTGACGCTCTGTTAGACGCACTGCTGCTCACTTCACTGTTACCGAACTTGATGAACAGCTACTTAGACGAACACTACTGCTGTTCGCACCTCAAGTTTCAAGTTTCAAGTTTCTTTAATAGTTGTCATACAGAAGTACAGAATACTTTTGTACAAAATGCTTCTTACTGTTGCGCTCCAGAGACTGTGCATGACAAGATAAGTATGAAATAAAAACATAGTAAAAATTAGAAGTAAAAAAAGAGGTCACAGTGTTCAGTTTTGACATATGTACAATGTTCGTAGACGTAGTTACCATACAATATACAATACTGTGCAGTGTACTAATATACAATACAATATAGTGCAAGGCATAAATGGACGAGGTGCAGTTTAGGTACAATTCACAGTAGGTGTACGAGTTGTAGTGCAAATCCTTTATCAATAAATATAAAGTGTAAGTGTGTTTGTGTGATCTAAAGTGTGGAGAGTGGGTGCTGCAGTGTGTTGTTTGTTTGAGTGAGTGTGTGCGTGTGGGTGTGTGTGCTGTGTGCATTTGATGGTTGTTGCATAGTGATTATTGTTCGTTTAGCGATTATTTTCGTTTAGCAGCCTGATGGCCTGGGGATAGAAGCTCCTTCTGAGTCTTTCTGTGCTCGCCATAAGACTCCGGTATCGCTTGCCTGACGGCAGCAGTTCAAAGAGGCAGTTGTTCGGGTGGCTCGAGTCCTTAATAATTCTCTTAGCCTTCCCCTTGCACCGCTTGTTGTAAATGTTCTGGAGGGTGGGAAGCCCCCCTCTAATTGTGCGTTCGGCTGAACGTGTCACTCTTTGTAGTCTGCTACGGTCTTGTGCAGTGCTATTCCCAAACCAGGAGGTGATGTTGCCGGTCAGGATGCTCTCTATTGTACATGAGTAGAAGTTCCTAAGGATCTTCTGACTGACTTGGAACTTCCTTAGGCGCCTGAGGAAGTAGAGGCGTTGTCGTGCCTTCTTCACAACACTGTCAATGTGTGTGGTCCATATCAAGTCCTCGGATATGTGGGCACCGAGGTACTTGAAACTGTTCACTCTCTCAACTGGTGCCCCGTCGATGCTGAGGGGGCTGTAGTCCTTGACCCCCGACCTCCTGAAGTCCACAATCATCTCTTTTGTTTTGCTGACGTTCAGGGAGAGGCAGTTCTCCTGACACCACTGTGACAGGTTCTCTACCTCTTCCAGGTAGGCCCTTTCGTCGTTGGCAGAGATCAGGCCCACCACTACTGTGTCATCCGCAAATTTGATGATGGTGTTGTTGTTCCGCTGTGCTACGCAGTCATGTGTGTACAGGGAGTAGAGGAGGGGGCTCAGAACACAGCCCTGGGGGGCCCCTATGTTGAGCGTGATGGATGAGGAGGTGCAGTTGCCGGCTCTTACCACCTGGGGTCTGCCCGTCAGGAAGTCCAGGACCCACTGGCACAGGTCATAGTTCAAGCCCAGGTCCCTGAGCTTGGCTATGAGTTTGGAGGGGACTATGGTATTGAATGCTGAGCTGTAGTCGATGAACAGCATTCTCACATAGTTCCCCTGCCTCTTGTCCAGATGTGATGCTGCTGTGTGCAGCACATGGGCTATGGCGTCCTCCGTGGACCTGTTGGGGCGATATGCAAATTGCAGAGGGTCCAGGTTGATGGGGAGGGAGGAACAGATGTAGCCCTTCACTAGCTTCTCAAAGCACTTCATGGCTATGGAGGTGAGGGCTACAGGGCGGTAGTCGTTGAGGCAAGCGGGCGTAGATTTTTTGGGTACAGGGATGATGGTGGACTTCTTCAGACAGGTGGGGATGACGGCCTGTTCCAAGGACAGGTTGAAGATGTCAGTGAATACCGGGGCCAGTTGGTCGGCACAGACTTTTAGGACGCGGCCGGGGATGCCGTCCGGTCCTGCTGCCTTCCTGATATCCACTTTTTTAAAGATCCGTCTCACCTCATGCTCTGTTACCCTGAACACTGAGTCTCCATCAGCAGACCCCCCCCCCCCATTGCCGTGGTTTGTAGGCTGGTGTTGTTATTCACAGCCTCAAACCTCGCATAGAAGGAGTTGAGATCATTTGCTAAGGAGATGTCACTGTTCAGTTTGAGGGGGGTTCCTTTGTAGTCTGTCATTGTTCTGAGGCCCTGCCACATGCCTCTAGAGTCAGCCTGTTCAAACTGAAGTTCAACTTTATCCCTGTAACGCCGTTTTGCCTCTATTACTGCTCTCCTGACGTTGTATCTTGCCATCTTGTGTTCTTCCATGTTGCCTGTCACCAGCCCGGTGTTGTATGCTGATGTGCGCACTTTCAGAGCCTCACGGACGGATTTGTCTACCCAGGGCTTTTGATTTGGGTAGATATTAATTTTGGTGGCTGCCGCAGCATATATACTTAAGTGGTTATCTAGTGCCAAAACCTAACCACTTGCCCGGAATCAATGCGCTGCCAAGGGCATGTCCTGACTAGCCCAGACTCGCCCTTGAACCTGTCTGAGTGCGAGACTGCCTGGCGCTGCCGTCAGGGGGCATTATCCATAAGGAAAGTGAATATTACTAGGATTTACACGCAGGCTTAAAGGGATATAACGTGTATATATAAATAATATACAAGGTATATAAAACAATAAATGTAGATTCTCAGCTTTAATCTGGCCCTTCACAACAAATATTATGATATGTGTTGTCCGCTAACGTATCTATGTCTTTCTCTAGAATGTGCGTTTCGCTTAGCAGAGCAACGTCCACCTGTTCTTTTTTCATCAGTGTGAGCACGCTTTTGCGTTTGAGTTGGTTATTTATTCCCCCAGTGTTCCAGATAATTATATTCAAACTAGCCATAATCTATACATGTTGTTGTGTAGTTGATGGTAATGCTTCTGGAGTGCGAGGCAACAATAGATATACATCCAACTAGTGAGGTCCCGTTGAGAGCCGAGCTTAAAAACATACATATATACAAATAAAAATCCCCTTTCCCCCCCTCCCACCGAGAGTCGTACAGGATTGTGTCCCATAGACACATCCTACAAGTATGACTCCCTCCCTTAGGCCACCGGATTACCCAAATTGAGCTTTGTAATCCTACTCTTCCTATGCTAATAGCCATAGGATCTGAAACTTTCATTCTAATTCAATAGAATGTCGCTTTTGGTCTTGCGCCTTCCCATTAATGTACTAACAATAGTGTGAAAAATGAAAAATATACCTTCATTAATATATTCATTTGAACCTTCTACTAACTTATGTAGGAAACATCAGAAAAAAGGAAAAGAGTGGAGATAAACACTAATACCTTAAAATGAAAAAAAATAAAAAATAACAATGAAAGATAAAAAAATAAAAATGGAGTGAGAACTAAAATAAAACTCATCAGAGAAAAACAGAGAAAATAAAATTGAGTAAAGAGAAAAAAGAGAAAAACAGAGACTTTTAGAGCTACATTGTGCAAATCTCTAAATCAGTGGAGTAATTATTTAAAATATTAGAATAACCTTGTCGTGCTTATACATTTAGATGTGGCTAATGTATTTTTTTTTTTTTTTTTTAAGCCTTATTAAAGCCTAATTAAACTTCAGTCCTTGAATCCTATGCTTATTCACACCGGATGTTAATGTTAAATTTACAGGCCTTCGTTGAAGGGGTGCATTATATTCTAGAAGGTTGTGGAATACCCTGGTAAATATGTAAACAATGCTGTTATGTTCCAGAATGATCTTCCTACCCAGGGGTCATGACCTACTAGTATTTTCCGGAATATTCCTTTGTGTCCCTGAGCAGTCGAGAGAGGAGCCCAGAATGTTCCAGAATGCTCATAATTGTAAATTGCGACAGTGATCTAAATTTTGGACGTAGATATAAAAACAACACATCAAAACGATGACACGACTGTCCCCTCCCTCACAAAAGAAAAATAAATGGAATTGGACATTTCTATCTCAACTTATGACAATTTCTTTGAAAGTCATGCTCCACATAGACACGAATGGGCTCTCCACTCTAGCTAAAATCAGATTTTTTACCGTACCTTCCCTTGTTTTCAGGCCACAATTGTCGACAGAATTACACAATATCGCATATAACCCTTCACATGTATCTTTTGAACCGTTTGTCCTAGAGACTTGCGGGTTGTGCTATTGTACTCAGTAGGGATATCCTCTTTCATTGGTCTATGTTGACGATGCCCCCATGGTTCGGCTCCTCCCCCTTCAGGGGATTACCCCCTTGATCATTACACCACACCCCCTTTTTGTATCTTTTGAATCGTTTGTCAAACACTTTCTTCACAAACATAGCCACAACACTGGTAAACAAACTACCCTCCCACTCAGGGCAGTATGGGGTAGAACACATAGTAGCATACTACAAGAACCTAGGCGTCCACAAAGACGACTTCAAACTAGAAATGGTAACTACAGATGAGGTACTCAAAAAACTGAGCGCCCTCCAACCGAACAAGGCCACTGGCCATGACAACATCCCCTCCAAATTCCTCAGAGACTCAGCAGCCGCCATCACCCCAGTCATCACACACATAATAAACCTCTCCATAAAACAGGGACGCGTCCCCAAGGACTTCAAAATTGCGAGAGTAACACCCCTGCACAAAAAGGGCAGCAAATTAGACCCAGGCAACTACCGCCCTGTTTCTATCCTTACATCCATCTCGAAAGTCATGGAAAAAATAGTATACGAACAGGTCGAAAAGTACCTTGCGGAAAAAAATCTAATCTACGAATTCCAATCTGGTTTCAGAACATCCCACTCCACTGACACATGCCTTCTCTATTTGAACGACCACATCAAACAAGAGGTGGACGCGGGCAAATACTGCGGCATGGTCATGCTGGACCTACAAAAGGCCTTCGACACTGTCAATCAAACCATTCTGATTGACAAGCTAAAAGCAATTGGTTTTGATAGTCTATCCGTGAGCTGGATGCAATCCTACCTGGAGGGGAGAGAACAGATGGTGGAGGTAAACGGTACCCTATCCCCCCCCCTCACAGTGAGTTGTGGTGTTCCACAAGGAAGCATACTAGGACCACTACTATTCCCAATTTATGCAAATGACATGTCGTCAGCTTGTGACTGCAACTTGTTCTTGTTTGCGGATGACTCAGCCCTGCTGGTCTCTGACAAGAACAAGTTACAGGTTGAAAAATCCCTCAGCTCGGAACTAAGCAAAATCTGCATATGGCTCGCCGACAACAAACTATCATTACACATGGGCAAAACAGAGTCCATTCTCTTCGGTTCAAATAACAAACTCAGCAAGACCGCCCAGGTGGCCAAAAAGTTCCGGCCCATTAATGGCCTGTATCCGGCAGGCCGGAAGAAATTAATCGGCCCAAGTCCGGTTGCCAGAGTCGGCCAAGTAGGCGGCAATGACTGACTGGCCGATTCCAGCCCGAGTACACTGGGCCAGGTCCGGGGTTGCCGGAAGCGGTGAACGTCCGGAATTGGCGGAATCGGCCCAGTAGGCGGCAATGACTGACTGGCCGATTGCGGCCCGAGTACACTGGGCCAGGTCCGGGGTTGCCGGAAGCGGTGAACGTCCGGTTGCCTAAAGCAGCCCAGATGCGGCCCAAACACACTGGGCCAGGTCTGGTTGCCCGAAACCTAGCCGACACTGCCAATGCAATACTGGTACTACACAGTAAATTACGCAGAGTACATTTGACTCAAACTGAGTAAAGAAATTTTACTCAGTTTGAGTGAAATGTACTCAGTTTGAGTCAGCGGAATTTACTGTGTACCCAGTATTCTGCCAGAGCTACTCCACTATCTGCCTATGACCGTACATTACCGGAAATACAGTAGGAAATGGTTGATTAGTAATACAATGCCACATATTTAAGGACCCTTCCCTTTACCAATTCAGTATTGGCATGTCCCTCATTGAAAAATTCAGAAGTTTACATGCTGTCTCCTACCTCACTGAAATATATTCTCAGTGTATGTGCACATTGTACACAATATACATCATTCTGCAGTGAAGCTCAAATATCAAGTAAAGTAACAATGCTACTTTTTCCAGTTAAAAATTACAACTTGAATAGATATTTAAACATTTATTAACAAAGAAATATCACATTAATCACATTAATGACTTTACTGGGCCATTACACCCAAAATGAGGTTTAATCAAATCAACATCACAATAAATCATAGTACAGATAGATTACTCAAATGCACATAAGGAGACTGGTATATATCTCCTCCTCTCTCTCTGGAGATGACCGTAAGCATGAATGATCAGTTTCAAATTTTTTCTACCTATGGTGGTAATTACATTACCTTCAAAAAAAAACATTTGAATATCCATTATTGCTCATTATGTAAATATACCTACACCAACATACATATAGAATAATGTATTCTCTCTCTCTCTCTCTCTCTCTCTCTCTCTCTCTCTCTCTCTGTAAACATTAGTAAACATTTATTACCATAAAACAGGCCTTGAGATAATTAACAAAACATGTAACAAATGTTCCATACACCCAACATGGGTGTAAAGAACAAAGTGCAATTAGTCAAAAGTACATTTGTACTTTACTTTAGTATTAGGTTTGCGGATTGGTCCTTGTGCAAGACTATAGAAGGCGGGGATCTTTGATTAAACACTGCTATCAGAAGAATAGACAGTCAGGAAAAAAAATGTGTACTTTTAACTAAGTACATTTAAAAGTAGAAACTTTAGTAGACTTTTACTCGTGTGTTTTACTTGAGTACAATTTTGAGACGGTACCCATACTTTCACTTAAAACTCCTAACATTGTGTGAAATTAGCTTACAGTCTTCTCCAGAGAGAGAGAGAAGAAGATAGATACCAGTCTCCTCTCTGTGCGTCGAGTAGAAAGCTATCTGGCTGCATGTTAGCCTAGCTTAGCACAATGAATGGAAGCGGGCATGACTGGTTAGCCTAGGCATTGTCCAACTAACACCTCTCCCGAAGGCTATACACAGTCATGTCCGCTTCCATTCATTGTGCTAAGCCAGATAGATTTCTACTCAATGCAGATACGAGACTGGTATACATATTCTTGTCTCTCTCTGGAGAAGACTGTAAGCATGAATATGATCAGTTCAAAATGTTGTCTACCTATGGTGGTAATGTTCTTATGTTGGTCCACCACTCCTGAATGAAGTGTAGAGGAAACTAAACAATTTTGTCTTTCAGATCCTTTACTTAGGGATGGCTGGGGGATTTACTGTGTTTGCATGTGTATACGACAGTGGTTTGGTCGGTAGAGCAGTCGTCTTTATCCGGAGGTTCCCGATTTGATTCCCGCTCCTGGATAGATAGAAAGATAGATAGATAGAGAAAAGTAGGGGGAGGGGACAGATAGTTAGTTCAGGGATGTGATTGTGCCTTAAGAAAAAAACATGAAAATCTTCTAAATGATATATATATTATAAACACTCCATTTGAATGAATGAACACATTTTATTTGTATAGATTGAACTGTTCCCAGGGAAGAGGAAGGTGGGAGAGGAAAGGGACAAAGAAAATGCATCAAATATCTCAGTGTCCCCCTAAAAAATGTAAAGGGGGTCATCGGACCCCTCCCAAGTCATCTTGGCTCAAACACTAACGGTAGGACCTTATCTTTTCTTCTTTGCAACCAGATTGTGCAACACCTGTAACCGCCTCCTCTAGTCTTGCCTACTGTGAAGGGCTGCAGTTGGACTAATGGACTCTTTCGCTCTCAAGTCGATTTTGAGAATGAAGGTGGTGACATTTCTCCATCTGCTTCTTGGTTATGTCTAGGTTGGCTTCTGTACCTCATGCTTGAGAGTTTGATGTTTCTACAGAGCGGTACACTGGTGTCACCAGGGTGGAGTTTTCAATACAGTCTTCACTGTGATAAATCAATAAATTGTGATAGTGTAGGCTATTATAAGTGAAATAATCTGTCTGTAAACAATTATTGGAAAGATTATTTGTGTCATGCACAAAGTAGATGTCCTGACTTGCAAACACTAGTTTGCCAACATGAAATCTGTGGAGTGGTTAAAATGTAGTTTTAATGACTTCAACATTCAGTAAGTATGTAAACGTAGACAGACAGACCACAACTTACTAAGAATGAACTTGTCTCAAGGCCCGCTCTCTCCTTCCTCCATCTCTATCTGCTGAGAGCTGAAGCCACCTTTTAGTATAGCGCTCTACATCTGCATCAGATGCACTTTTAGTGCCCGCATTGAGTCTCACGGACCCTAAAAAAAGACAAAGAATGGGACAGGTGAAGCCCTATCATAAGAAACTTCCATTAACTTTTTTTTTTAATGTTTTCTTGATACTCATCCAACTATAAGTGTTTTGAGAGTCGGTCAGAGTGATGAAAGGCATTAGATTTACATCTGCTCAGAGCTCAAATAAATCAAGGATGTGATTTTTCCGGCCTGAAAATGTGATCCACGTGAATCCACGTACATTTCCATGCTAATTCATATTTAAAGTATACAGACATGAATGGTATCAATCTCCTCAACTCTGGTCAAGAAAGCAAATAAGCATATTACCCAAAATGTTGAACTATTCCTTTAGAAGATTAAGAAACCATATAATAATAAAGCAAAACTTACTCAGGAAAACATCTTTAATTGCAAGTGGCTCGAAGGCCTGCTTGCCATTTGCCCCACGCCAGTTAATTTTCTTGGCCAGCTGGTTTGTCACTAGTTTCGCCATAGTCCTTGTCGTATATTTATCTAAATAAAACCTGTAGATTAAACAATAGAAATTATGCACATATATGAAATAGCAACGAACTAGGTTATTTTCTCTTAGAAAAATAGAGACTCACAGCCATGCCAAATCACCTGTTAGGTTAACCATACATTTGAGTCAACAAGAAGGCTGTTAACTGGCCTCAGTCTAAATGGTGACAGATGGCCAAAAGCTACCTTGAGATGTACGGAGGGGAAACACTGAATACAGGTCAGGGAAGGACAAATGTGGATAGCCTTCAAATAAGCTGAGACCAGCAGAAAAACGTGTTTGTGTAAGGTTTAGAAGAGATTTTATGACTACACAGCCCCACAGTTCAAAGGAAGGGTGATCGTTTCATACAGATGTACTGAGACCACAGGATGAAACCTCTTTCCCCACAACAAAGTGGGATGGAGGGCCCAATACTTAACTTTAAGTCAGGCCTGAAGGCCAGCACCAGAATTCTGTTTACTTTAGCTAAGCAGTCCAAACAGCCCATTATTTCAATCGATATGAGGGTCGCATTCAGGGACACTTGGGTAGATCATTCTAAGAGAAGACTAGTTCCTGTCCCCTCTGTAAGGTCACCTTGTAACGCTCTTCCGCAAGACCCAAATGACTCACTTAGAGGGGAGACCTTCTAGCCAATAGAAAAGCAGGCTCTCTGGGGTGACGGCACTAGATGGGGCCAGGGTGGGGGGGGATTCTCTCTTCTCTATAAAACCTACAGGTTGAATGATGGAGGAAAAACAGAGACACGGAGACACCGAGACGCAGAGAGACACACCAGAAAGGACCTGGAGAGACACACAGAACTCGAGAGCCGAGCAAGACACTCAGAGGACACCCCCCCCGGTGACGGGAGAGAGGAGACGGAGAAGGATCCCTGGAGAGCCGAGCCTGAGACACAGCGAGAAGGATCCTGAGAGCATGGAGACACAGAGCCATGAACACAGACAATGACAGAGATCGCCTAGCAGCTGGAGCGCTGAAAACCTCCACCGACAGAGGGAGACTCGCCAAGCCGGCTACGGGAGAGCCGATGACACAGAGAGCCATTGAGACCAGATGGCCGAGCCGAGGTTCATAGCAGACTCCGCCGATACGAAATCAAGCGCTCCCTGCCTGATCGGCGAGGAGACCAGGTTGCCTTGACAACCAGACCAGCGAACCACGAGAGAGAAGGCGCGTGTTGGCCTGGAAACCAAGACAACAACCAGAGAACCGCACCGGAAGAAGAAAACTCTGATCACCCTAGCTGATCCGAGCATGGACAACAGCCACATGAAAGAGATGATTAGATTGAACCAAAGAGACGATGTACTTGTTTTAATTCCTAAGCTGTGGTATTAATAAACACCGCAGTTGTTTTTGACCACTTTGTCAGCAGTCTCTCCTTACTTGAACCGAACATCTGAGAACTACCTAACCAATGCAGGAGAAGGGTGATATAGAAAACTATACGATCATTGAACTTAGATATAGAGATAAATGAAGAACAGAGAGATACTTCATCCTCCAAACAGTTTCTTTAACAGTCAATCCCGCAGCCATTGCCAAGTAAAGGATCTGAAAGACAAAATTGTTTAGTTTCCTCTACACTTCATTCAGGAGTGGTGGACCAACATAAGAACATTACCACCATAGGTAGACAATTGGAAACTGATCATATTCATGATAGCAAAAAAAGAAGAAAAAGCATAAGGCCTAGTGCGTAGAAGTAGCCCTAATCATGATCAAGTAACCAAATATATAATAATAAATAGAATGGGAGAAAAAAAGTAGATAAAAAAAGGGGGCCATAGGTCAAAAGTCTCAGCAAATGTCAATTCCTCAAATATACATTTTCACCTACCAATTTTTGCTTATAAACATCCTCCTGTGCAATGCGCTCATCAAGGGTTCTAAGGTCATCCAGGGTGGAAAGTGGTAACATCGTAAATGGAAGGCCATCTGGGACAAGTGCTGCTGCTGCTGCACCATTTTTTGCAGTAAGGTGTGCATTTCCTTTATCATTTGATTAGTCGTTGCCACAGTAGTTAAAATCTCACAGAGAATAGCTGTAAAAAACAAACACTTAACAAGTTAATATCTGAGATTTGGAAACACAGTAACATCACTACAATAAACTCAAACCGGTCTACATATAAATCAGAAAATCTGACAGGTTTGTCCAGATTATCTTAATTTGGAGGCCTAACCAAAAGTAAGCATATCTAAAATGTCACAAAAATCCATTACACAGGGAAATTGGGTGCAGAACTGTGGTAAACTAACGGTTCTGAACTGAGACACAAATATCCATTGTCTTGAGTCATGGTTCCCTATTTCGTGTCAAGGTCTCACCCCCCCAGATGCAACACTTTGAATGAGATTTACTGTGTAGCAGAGGTGTGGACTCAAGTCACATGACTTGGACTCAAGTCAGACTCGAGTCACGCATTTGATGACTTTGGACCTGACCAAATCAAAAAATACTTTGACTTTAACACCAATGACTTGTGACTTCACTTGGACTTGAGCCTTTTGACTTGAGAAGACTTGAGCTTCCCCCATGCCCAAAGATAAAAAATTATGTTATATTAAATACCGAATGGTTCGTTGCGTTATTTTTATGTAGATTGGTAGCGAGCTGCAGCGCAGTCCTCCTCTCCGGTGCCCCACAGTGGATTTTTCAATACAGATGCAACACTTTGAATGAGATTTACTGTGTAGTAGTAATTGCTGTAGAACACTTACGATCCCACTCGTTGCGATCCCACTTGTTGGTTAGCCTGGGCAGGGTACGGGGTGCCACGCTAGGTGTGGTGGTAGCTGTAGGACGTATTGGCGATGGAGAAAAGTAGGAGGGGACAGTTACAGTTAGTTAGATTGACAGTACACATATTATATTAAAAAGTATATATATACACAGTCACACACGCACAATAAAACATTTTATCATCACATCACTTACAAGCATGACCACTTAGTACCGGTAGATCTTGACTGTCTTGGGAGAGAGAGAGAGAGAGAGAGAGAGAGAGAGAGAGAGAGAGAGAGAGAGAGAGAGAGAGAGAGAGAGAGAGAGAGAGAGAGAGAAGGCATTACAGGATGACTCTTTGAAATGATGTCCCAGATTAAAAAGTATATATTATATATACACAGTCACACACACAATAAAAAAAAATGTATACATCACTTACGACCACTTGAAGTAGTTGTTCTTGAGCTGTCTTCTGCGTTCATCTCATTGATGAGATCCAGCACTGTAACAGTATTTGCAACAATGAAATTTTATATTTTATTACAACTCTATCAGCTGAGTAACAATATTCATCAAAGTGTTGCGTGTTACAGTGTAGGTTAGTTTATTAGTGCATGACAGTAAGGTTAGCATACTTTTCACACTATAAGCCCCACCTGAATGATAGCCAGTTAGCAGCTCTGGGTACAGTAGGTACCCCAACGTTAGCTCTCATAACGTTAGCCAGTTAGCAGCTCCGGGTACAGTATGTACCAACGTTAGCTCTCATAGTCATAACGTTAGCCAGTTAGCAGCTCCGGGTACAGTAGGTACCAACGTTAGCTCTCATAGTCATAACGTTAGCCAGTTAGCAGCTCCGGGTACAGTATAGGTACCAACGTTAGCTCTCATAGTCATACCGTTAGCCAGTTAGCAGCTCCGGTAGTTTACAGATCCCGCCAGTTTCATAATATCGAGCTAATAACGTTACAGTAGTCACTGAAAACACAGACTAAACAGCACTCATTTATATCAGCGGCACGCATTACTTATAAATAATAAAATATATGTGTTGCACAATTACCTGAGGAGAAGATGCAACAGTTGCTCACGACGTGGTGCAGGCTCTGTCTCTAACGCGCTTCAATTCAAATTTCAAACCGGGATCCCCCACAATGCAACGCATCAGAGACTTGTGTGACTTGGAGACTCGTGTGACTTGGAGACTTGTGTGACCTGGAGACTCGTGTGACTTGGAGACTCTTGTGACTTGGAGACTCGTGTGACTTGTGTGACTTGGAGACTCATGTGAGTTGGAGACTTGTGTGACTTGGAGACTCGTGTGACTTGGAGACTCGTGTGACTTGGAGACTCGTGTGACTTGTGTGACTTGGAGACTTGTGTGACTTGGAGACTCGTGTGACTTGGAAACTTGTGTGACTTGGAGACTCGTGTGACTTGGAGACTTGTGTGACCTGGAGACTCGTGTGACTTGGAGACTCTTGTGACTTGGAGACTCGTGTGACTTGTGTGACTTGGAGACTTGTGTGACTTGGAGACTTGTGTGACTTGGAGACTCGTGTGACTTGGAGACTTGTGTGACTTGGAGACTCGTGTGACTTGTGTGACTTGGAGACTTGTGTGACTTGGAGACTCGTGTGACTTGGAGACTTGTGTGACCTGGAGACTCGTGTGACTTGGAGACTCTTGTGACTTGTGTGACTTGGAGACTTGTGTGACTTGGAGACTCGTGTGACTTGGAGACTTGTGTGACCTGGAGACTTGTGTGACTTGGAGACTCTTGTGACTTGGAGACTCATGTGACTTGTGTGACTTGGAGACTTGTGTGACTTGTGTGACTTGGAGACTTGTGTGAGTTGGAGACTCGTGTGACTTGTGTGACTTGGAGACTTGTGTGACTTGGAGACTCGTGTGACTTGTGTGACTTGGAGACTCGTGTGACTTGTGTGACTTGGAGACTCGTGTGACTTGGAGACTCGTGTGACTGTAGGCTAGCTAAGCTGCATGTTAGCCTAGCACAATGAATGGAAGCGGACATGACTGGGTAGCCGTCGGGAGAGGTGTTAGTTGGACAATGCCTAGGCTAACCAGTCATGCCCGCTTCCATTCATTGTGCTAAGCTAGGCTATCATTGTGCTAAGACTGAGCGAATTTTCCAAAATGTTGGCGTGTTCCTTTAAACTGTATAAAGTTAGCTGTATTGTCTATAAAACACTTACTATTTCATTAGATGATATGTATACTTATATAAGCAGATAATTTTCTGCAGAAATGTTGTGCCTCTAATTTAATGTGTTTCAGATGTACTCATGTATGGGATGCATGACTTTCATGTTCAGTTTTATTGTAAAAGGTAATGTACAATTAGCAATTCTGTATATTGGGCTAAACCTTTCTGAAGCAGAGACTTAGTTAGTAGCTCCCCTGTTAGCCTCTTTAGCTCCCATGTTAGCTCCCCTGTTAGCTCCCCTGTTAGCTCCCCTGTTAGCCTCTTTAGCTCCCCTGTTAGCTCTCCTGTTAGCCTCTTTAGCTCCCCTGTTAGCTCCCCTGTTAGCCTCTTTAGCTGCGGCTGTTAGCTCCCCTGTTAGCTCTCCTGTTAGCCTCTTTAGCTCCCCTGTTAGCTCCCCTGTTAGCCTCTTTAGCTGCGGCTGTTAGCTCCCCTGTTAGCTCCCCTGTTAGCCTCTTTAGCTCCCCTGTTAGCTCTCCTGTTAGCCTCTTTAGCTCCCCTGTTAGCTCCCCTGTTAGCCTCTTTAGCTGCGGCTGTTAGCTCCCCTGTTAGCTCCCCTGTTAGCCTCTTTAGCTCCCATGTTAGCTCTCGTGTTAGCCTCTTTAGCTCCCCTGTTAGCTCCCCTGTTAGCCTCTTTAGCTGCGGCTGTTAGCTCCCCTGTTAGCTCCCCTGTTAGCCTCTTTTTTTTTTTTTTTTTTACTTTATTTTTTAGCGTTTATCGCTTTTCTGGTCAAGCATGACCGACAGAAACAGGTTGAAAATGGGATGTAGAGCAGGGGAAGACATTCTGAGAAATGACGGCGGGTCCGGGAATCGAACTCGTGTCCCTCAGATCCGTGACGAGCACGGTTTTCCCCGACGCAGAAATAGCGCCGAGATATGCGGTGAGCTACGGGAGCTCCCCCCCCTGTTAGCCTCTTTAGCTCCCCTGTTAGCTCTCCTGTTAGCCTCTTTAGCTCCCCTGTTAGCTCCCCTGTTAGCCTCTTTAGCTGCGGCTGTTAGCTCCCCTGTTAGCTCCCCTGTTAGCCTCTTTAGCTCCCCTGTTAGCTCCCCTGTTAGCCTCTTTAGCTGCGGTTGTTAGCTCCCCTGTTAGCTCCCCTGTTAGCCTCTTTAGCTCCCCTGTTAGCTCCCCTGTTAGCCGAATCTGGGTTTAACATGATTTGTGGAGCTCCCTGTGTTGTGGTCGTGGTATTCACTGACCTTTGGGAAGTATTTTGACATGTACACCGGGTACATTGGTCGTGTAGTGTATATTGTAGACCAGGTCCATTGCAAGTTGCTGTACTCTGTCGTCTACTAGCCATCCTAGGTTGTCAAAGTGAGCAGGGGTGAGGTGGGTTCTAGGAGTAAGGTCAAGCAGTAGTCTGACCAGTGTGTTTTGTTATGTTTGTGTAGCAGGGTGGATTCCCTACTTTATGAGAGTAGATGTACACACTGTCACCAGCGGTAGGGGGGAACGCAGCAGATCTGAGTCCAACTGAATCCCCGACTTTAGTGCAGGAGTGGAGCTTTAGCAGAGGGAGTGGATGGGGCCTAGGATTTACTAACCTAGGTGTAGTGTGCTGGTCCAGCTTTAACAAATTATCTCTGTATCTTTTCAATGTAAATAATAAATCAGTAACCAGTATTGTTATGTTAGCGTACTGAGCTGCGGTTAAAGGCCTTAACCACAGTTGTTATGTTAGCTACTGAGCTGCTGGTTAAAGGCTTTAACTACAGTGTTGTTATGTTAGCTACTGAGCTGCTGCAGGCCTTAACCACAGTATTATGTTAGCTATGAGCTGCTAACTATGGAGGCCATAACCACAGTATTACATATACTCTTGTTAGCTTTATGAGGCTACATCAACACGCTCCTATGAGTGCAGCATATGTTAGCTTTATGAGGCTACATCAACATCCTATGAGTGCAGCTATAATGTTAGCTTTATGAGGCTACATCAACATGCAGGCTCCTATGAGTGCAGCTAATGTTAGCTTTATGAGGCTCTGCCCCCCCCCCCCCCTCCACTCCTCTAACACCCACCTCGCTCTGCCCCCCCCCCCCCCTCCACTCCTCTAACATTTTATTTATTAATTTTATTATTATTATTTTATTTGTTGCCATTAAAATAATAGGCAAGCATAGGGCTAAAACATTTTCATAAACAATAATATAATTTTTTGTTATTTGGTTATAATAAGGGCTTTTGATTGAAAGTATTTGATTGATTGATTGAAAGCTTTATTGACAGACTGCAGAGTGGGTACAGTACAGCTGTATTCACTTGTTGCGGTGGTCTCAACGGAACAATTTTGATTGACAGTCGATTCTGCCAATCACACCGCCGTTTGGTTGGGGGCGGCGTCGCTTGACTGAAACTTCGGCTCATCCCCGGCAACCATTGCCGGGCCAGACCCGGTTTATCTTTGGCGAGCCGAGTCGGCTCTGGCACGGCAACCATTGCCGGGCCAGAGCCGGTTTATCTTTGGCGAGCCGAGTCGGCTCTGGCACGGCAACCATTACCGGGCCAGAGGCCGGCTCATCGTTGGCGTGCCGTGCCGGACATGTGCAGAGAGTGCCGACCGGTAGCCGGAATCGTGCCGAGTATGCTGGCCACCTGGGCCACGGCTTCTCAGTTACAGTGGGTGACAATATTGTCACAAGGAAAGATGAAATTACCTACCTGGGTTCCATCCTAGAGGCTAATCTTTCCTGTGACAAAATGGCATCCAATGTAATAAAAAAAAGTCAACCAACGAACTCGATTCTTGTACCGGATCTCCTCTATGGTAAACAAGAATACCCTGAAGACTCTGGCAGGAGCACTCATTCAAGGGTACTACGATTATGCTTGCACCTCATGGTACCAAAGCACCTCAAAGGCGCTAAAAAACAAATTACAAACATCTCAAAACAAACTAGTCAGACTACTGCTTGACCTGACTCCTAGAACCCACCTCACCCCTGCCCACGTTGACTACCTAGGATGGCTTAGAGTAGACGACAGAGTACAGCAACTTGCAATGGGCCTGGTCTACAAGATACACTACACGACAAAGGTACCCATGTCAGGGGCATAGCTGGGGGGGGGGGGGGGGGGGGTAGCTTAGGATGATTCCAAGGGCCCAGCACTGGGGGGGGGGGGGCCCAATTTATTTTTATTTTTTTTAACTAGACATCACTCAGGTGTATTATTGATGCTCTCATTGATACTATGTTTGTTTCTGAAGTGTGTGTGTGTGTGTGTGTGTGTGTGTGTGTGTGTGTGTGTGTGTGTGTGTGTGTGTGTGTGTGTGTGTGTGTGTGTGTGTGTGTGTGTGTGTGTGTGTGTGTGTGTGTGTGTGTGTGTGTGTGAGATATATAGAGAGAGAGGGGGGGCTTTGGTAGACTATTGCATTGGTCCATTCATTGAAGATGAACGCAACGCGACATCCTTTACTAGGCTCACCCACCAACAGTGCAGGTGCTGAACTGCTGATCCGAATGTATAGGTAAAAACCATATTATGCGTTTTCATCAATAAAAAAATGGGCAAAAAAAATTCCGCTTGCGCGCTTAGGCGCGCTCGCATTCACTGGGGGCCTACAAATACATTCTTTCATGGGGCCCAGAATCTGGAGCTACACCCCTGACCCATGTACATGTCAAAATACTTCCCAAAGGTCAGTGAATACCACGACCACAACACCAGAGGGAGCTCCACAAATCATGTTAAACCCAGATTCGGCTCAAACAAGGGACTAAACACGTTTCGCAATTATGCCACATCAATGTGGAACGCCCTACCCAAAGCTGTAAAGGAATGTGAATCACTACCCACCTTCAAAAACACTCTCAAAAAACACTTACGGGAGACTGCAATTCGAAACTGGCCCCTACAAATGTCCTAACCCAGTTGTACAGTAAATTACCAAGTATGGCTTTGTCAGTATTCCAATGTACAGTATACAGTGTCCCCACCCTACCCAACCCCCCCCCCCCCCCCCCCGCTACATCCAATGTACAGCCCCCCACCCACACACCCAACCCCACCCCACCTACCCAACCTCCTCCCCTCCAATGTACAGTTTCTACGTCAAATACACTCTTTTTCTGGACACTTTTTGTATCACAAACAGTACTGTATTTGCAAATCTGGTATGTCATAAATGTATAGATGTAGCAGTACTGTCTATCTGTATGTTGTGTGTGTCAT
Organism: Notolepis coatsorum; assembly: GCF_963971535.1. Taxonomy (NCBI): domain Eukaryota; kingdom Metazoa; phylum Chordata; class Actinopteri; order Aulopiformes; family Paralepididae; genus Notolepis; species Notolepis coatsorum. The sequence continues at coordinate 16,363,149 of NC_140172.1, read as the reverse complement.
ATATGTTATGATGAATTGAAAATAGGGGACCCTGATGTATTATGTAAACAAGACGAAAGTCTTTCTCTGGTGTGCATCCCCTTAACAATTGTATGTATTGAGCTGTACTGTACTGTACCCATTCTGCAATCTGTTAATAAACTTTTCAATCAATCAATCAATTGGTAATCACGCGCCTCTGTTGCCTACATAGGATTCTGAGCAGATAAAGGAAAATTGTTCGAATTATAGAACTGAGGAGGGCAGTAATACGCCACGTTGCGTTTACACTGCCGGAAAAAAATAAAGAAGAAGAGGAAGAAATATATTACAAAAAAAAAATAGTATCGCGAGTTTCTACCCTCATAACGCGAGGCGTCACTGGCTGCAACGCGCATGCGCTTTCAGGATGACGACGAGGTTGTGAAGCTGAAGCACTGTCGTTTATTGCATTTATTGAAAGTTAACGCTGCTGTTTTGAAATATCGATATATTGAATCTACTTGGGTCAGATCTACAGCACGCAACTATGACGGAGCCTCAGTCGGTACTGCTGCTCAGGAGACAGCTGGCAGGTAATAATGAAACATTAGTGTTTAAACGTCCACACTAGAATGCTAACGTTAGCTGTGACTCAGGCAGTGATCACTGTTGTCTGAAACCAGACCAGTCTCTAACGGGTTAATGGTCCATGATTAATGCACATCGAGTCAAGATGAACTGAAACCATTTCATTTATTTGTATTTGTGTTGATGATGCTGCACAAAGATATGAACTTGAAACCCTGTCAAAGTCTCGGGAACTTCAGACTATTGACTGACAAGAACTAATCTAATGTTTACATTAGATTCCAGTTAGTTAAACTGCTTCTTTGGTGCCAATCATCCCAGTTAGTAGCAGGTTAGACCATTAATGCCACTTTTCGAAATCGCATACTGTTCTTTCTGTGCCCCAGGACAGTTAAGTCGGGACGGTATTTTGTGAGCATTGATTGAAAACTTTATTAACAGATTGCAGAATGGGTACAATACAGTACGGCTCAATACACACAATTGTTAAGGGGATGCGGACCAGAGAAATACTTTCATCTTGTTTACATCAGGGTCCCCCATTTTCAATTCATAGTGGCGTATATGACATACACAACATACAGATATATATCATGACATTTATGACATACAGGTATACAGTACTGTACTGTTACATTTGTGACATACAAGATATGCAAATATGCAGCAGCAGTACTGTTAAACAGATATCCTAACAAACATATGAGGGGGGGGGAAACTGTACATTAGGAGGGGGGGGGGGTTGTACATTTATGGGGGCCAGTTTCGAATTGCAGCCTCCCGTGGGTGCTCTTTGAGAGCGGAGCATGCACCACTCTCTCCTAAAGCAAGAAATCAGAGACAGAATCCTGGGTCATGCCGCTGGGATTTAAAATATGGGGCTCCTCCTTAGACTACAAACGGGTGAGGCTATAATATGTTTGTTTGAGCAAACACCCACATTTTCTTTCATACTAATACACATTGGCCGTATTAGGGGGTGGGAAACTGATGGGTGGGGATCGGGCGTTGTGGACAGCGACTCCTACAGGTCGGTTGGTGCGCCTGCGCAGTAGAATCAGGAAGTGTCTGGGGCAGCGTGAGCCTCCGACGCGTTACTCCTCGCCACTGAGAGATCGAGCTGCGCAGGTGAAAAGATGCGACTGCTGTTACCTCAAGTACCGGAGGGGACTTGTGCTATGTATGACTTAGTCCACATTGCAGCCGGCTTGTGGGAGGCAAGAAACAGCGTCCGTGACAGGGGAGGGTTGAATTGGATGATACGAAATTGGGATGGGAGAAAATATAGAAAATGGGAGAAAAAGTGGATAAAAAAAAAAGTAATACACGGGTGTAACAATGCATCGATCCTAAGGTCGAATCGTGGTCAAATTAATATTGAATCGTTGCCTGAAGAATCGTAATCTAATCGAATCGTTGTGGGGGTCAAGTATTTACACCCCTATTATTGACCTAATAGTCCATTCATGCTGAGTGAATCAGTTCCCCCAGCCACATTTGTGTATTCAACTTTTTTGGGGTAATTAACTGATTGAATATTAATCGAATCGTGGTCAAATTAAGAGATTTCATGATGCATTGAATCGTTGCCTGAAGAATCGTACTCTAATCGTTGCAGGGTCGAATCGTTACACCCCTACATTCAGGGACCGAAACTAAAGCCCGCCGCCCGCCAGGGGCGGTCTGTTTTTACCTTTGGCGCATGACACTTAGAGGGCTGCCCGCCGTGTGGCGTGTAGACGTGTAGTTCATAACGATACTCTTGTGCGAGTCAGCGTTTCCGTTAGAACATATTCGTGCCGGTCTGGGTGTCCTGCAAGATTTCTATCCCCGGACATATTCGAGAAATTCCGGTCAGCCTGGTTTTCCTTTTTACCGGCTGAATGCCACCATCGGCGCCAATGTTAACGTTAATATCGCCTAATCTATGTTTTAAATGATGGCTATGTGTCTAATCTGCCCATCGCATTATCAAAGACTATTTTCCAGTCAGTGCTGTCAAGGCTGTTTATCGCGTCGTTTCCGTTTCAGAGCATTTAGAAAAGCCCCCGTTTTCAGATAAAAAACAGCTCATTCTGGAGCATTCTATGAAAATCGTCTTTTAGTGGAATATTCCACAACGTTGATATTCGTCGGCCTTTTTATGAATCGTTTTCAAATAAACGCTAGATGATCAATATTATACGTGCACGCAAGCACATTACGGCCGCACGCGGATAATCGCCCCGTTGATTTCCTCTCGGACTTTTACAGTGAAACCGAAAGAAGACATTTCACAAAACAGCTTATAACTTCATCAAACTTACTCTGATTATCCTAACACTGATAACATAGAGTCCTTACCTGACATCAGATGGTATCCAACTGGTATATTCCAATTCCTGATCACCATTCGAAAAAATCGATACGTGTATGGATCCAACGCGATACTGTAGAACTCCATGATCAGCGGGGATCTGAGGTTCCAGAATGAACTGTGGTAACCCTGGCTGGATCAGTGAACTGGAAAATGTGGATATAATGTCGCACCTCAGCCAGGAGAATTAAACTTTCCACTCGGGCCTGAACGCTCGACATTTCTGTTTCTGTTTTCTTTCACCACGGCATCAGCGGTCTCTGTGACTTCAAGTTCAGAAGACTCATCTTCGTTGTCATTATTATTAGACCTGCTTGTGCTTGGTTTCATGAAATATTTGTTAAGCTTAGCTTGTTTTGGCCATCTCTCTCTCTCGCTCGTATACCTGTTTGTCGTTATGGTGGCCAGACAGGCTCAAAAAAAGAAAGAAAAAAAGATTCACATCCGAGCGGCGCCATCCGCGCTTTATCAGAGTGAAGCAACATGTAATGATTGTTTCGTTCATCGCATAGGCTATTTAATTTTAGCCTATTTTAATACAATTCAAATAATAAAATTGTGCTTAGAGAAATTATTTTCACCGGACATTATGACCGGAGAGATTTAAATATTCGCACTTCAACATATTTTGCCGGTCAAATACCGGTAATTACCGGCTAACGGAAACACTGGTGCGAGTACAGATTATAGCCGCTCGTCTTTTTTTTCTCCGCCGCGAGATCGTTAAAAAACTACAAGTCCCACATCGCACTCAAGTCAACGGTCCAATCACAGTAGAGTGACGTGACTGGTTTCATGAGAAAAAAAGCAAATGACCAATCGGAAGCTATCATTTGGCTTGTTTACTTCCATCTGCTCTAGTCTATATCGGACCTCCAAGAGCTAACGTTACTGTTTAAACAATGACCCAGTCAACTATTCACTTTTAGTTTAATACATGACGAGGCATTGTCTAACGGTATCTAGCTGGCTAGCTACTGATAGCTGCTGATATCAACAAATGCTCCAGCAATAGTCTACTCGAGTGCATAATACCTCCGTTCCCTCGTTAGCTAGCTTAGCTAGCTCACGTTTATCCATCTGTCCCAGTAAACTAAAATTGTCTTAACGTTATCTACCGGGCTAGCAGTAGCTACAGATAGCTCCTGATATCAATGTCTTATAACATTGATTGAATGCGTATTCTAGCTGAGGGCATGTTGAATGTGATTTGACAAAAGAACGGTAACGTTATGAATAGGTCCAGCTGCATCGCCGGAGAATCCTTGCATGCTGAATGTAGGGTCTAGCTGAATATAGGGTCTAGCTGCAGGGCCGGAGAATCCTTGCTGGAGCTGGAGGCTACTCAAGTATACACACAGACAGTGGAGCTGTTTGCAGATAGCAAGCATTTTGACTTATTGCGTGGTGGCGATGTCTCGCAGATAATACAACTACAAGTATGATTATATAATATATATTTTATTTAAAAAAAAATTATATAAAATATATATATATTTTTTTGAATAAAAAAAATGTTGGCAGGTAAGAAATATGCTTGGCGGGTAGACTCTTCCCATCTACCCGCCACTGGCTGGTGAGTCAAAAAGTTAATTTCGCTCCCTGCCTACATGTAACCATACCTAAAACTAGTTTAGCCTCATCACGTATAAGTAGACTCATTAATGGTGCTAAAGATAACATTGTTTTAATCTAATCATTACACATGTGTAGCCTACACACCCACAGAGCTTTTAGAAAGGTGCAGAATAAAAGTATTACTTTCCCCCCAAATAATAAATTATTGATGAATGAGAAAAAAAATTGTGCTGGTCCAAATTGAATGTTGTTGTGTACATGTTACAGGCATGTATTCCCTCCCTACTTTTCTCACGTGGAATGCACCTGATTGGATAATAGGGGTGTAACGGTTCGGTATGTATGTACCTCGGTTTTGAAGTCACGGTTGGGTGCGATTTCGGTACAGCGGGGGAAGGAACGTTTGCAGAACGTGGCTTTCCAAGTAGGGCTGTGTCAACGAATATACATTTATAATCGACATGTAAAAATAAAACATACATTAGATTGTAAAATTAATATTCGATAGTGAAAAGAATTACGCATATAGGAGACACGCGACGTCACTTTGATTGAGCTGAAGAACGTGCGGGTAGTAACGACAACCACATGGCGTGCTGGCAGACAGTCCAGAACCCAACTCGGACATGAAGACAGTGATTTGCACTCTGAGCTCAATGTAAAAGCCCTGTTTGGAAATACTTCGGATTTCGATCAACTTGTTGTGGAACAACCTAAACCTTTTTTTATGCTAATGCTATTGTAAGTACTTTTCTGTTTTTATCACTTTATTGTAAATCATCCCTCAGGGTAAAACTTGTAGATATTGAATAATGAATAGAGACTGAAGCATCATGCAAGTCCCTAATGGTTTGATTACTATTTCCTGTTTCATGCCAAGGAAAATATATCGTTTCATGTTTATCACACCTTGTTCGGAGGCACTTTGCTGTGTGTGAATGTCCGTTCTATATGCCGTAAACTTTTATTAATTTGATGTCGCTCCGAGAGACGGCCCCTTCTCGATCTAGCGCCAATTCCTCCTTGACTGGCTTGTCGTTTGCGTTCGCCATACTATGAGGCTATGCTAAAATACAGGTCATCTCTCAGTGGTGTGCGTGGGCTGAACGAACAACATCCAGACCTTTGCACACGTTATATTTTCGGAGAGGGGGAGAACTTGTATTAAGTTCTGCACACTAAAAAAAGTTCTGCACGTGCGTTCCGTTAGTGGTTAAAGTAACGTTGCATTCTTTCGGTACACGGCGCATACTGAACCAAAGGTTCCTTACCGAAACGGTTCGGTACAAATAAAATACATGTACCATTACACCCCCTATTGGATAAACATGCTGCTGGTTAAGACAACTACAGTAGACACTAGACACCAACTATACACTAGACACCAACTAGACACAAACTAGACACCAACTAGACACTAGACACCAACTATACACTAGACACCAACTAGACACTAGACACCAACTATACACTAGACACCAACTAGACACCAACTAGACACCAACTAGACACTAGACACCAACTAGACACCAACTAGACACCAACTAGACACTAGACACCAACTAGACACCAACTAGACACTAGACACCAACTAGACACTAGACACCAACTAGACACCAACTAGACACTAGACACCAACTAGACACCAACTAGACACCAACTAGACACTAGACACCAACTAGACACCAACTAGACACTAGACACCAACTAGACACTAGACACCAACTAGACACCAACTAGACACTAGACACCAACTAGACACTAGACACCAACTAGACACCAACTAGACACCAACTAGACACTAGACACCAACTAGACACTAGACACCAACTAGACACCAACTAGACACTAGACACCAACTAGACACTAGACACCAACTAGACACTAGACACCAACTAGACACCAACTAGACACCAACTAGACACTAGACACCAACTAGACACCAACTAGACACCAACTAGACACTAGACACCAACTAGACACTAGACACCAACTAGACGCCAACTAGACACCAACTAGACACCAACTAGACACCAACTAGACACTAGACACCAACTAGACACTAGACACCAACTAGACACCAACTAGACACTAGACACCAACTAGACACTAGACACCAACTAGACACCAACTAGACACCAACTAGACACCAACTAGACACTAGACACCAACTAGACACCAACTAGACACTAGACACCAACTAGACACTAGACACCAACTAGACACTAGACACCAACTAGACACCAACTAGACACTAGACACCAACTAGACACCAACTAGACACCAACTAGACACTAGACACCAACTAGACACCAACTAGACACTAGACACCAACTAGACACTAGACACCAACTAGACACTAGACACCAACTAGACACCAACTAGACACCAACTAGACACTAGACACCAACTAGACACTAGACACCAACTAGACACCAACTAGACACTAGACACCAACTAGACACTAGACACCAACTAGACACTAGACACCAACTAGACACTAGACACCAACTAGACACCAACTAGACACTAGACACCAACTAGACACCAACTAGACACCAACTAGACACTAGACACCAACTAGACACTAGACACCAACTAGACACCAACTAGACACTAGACACTAGACACCAACTAGACACTAGACACCAACTAGACACCAACTAGACACCAACTAGACACTAGACACCAACTAGACACTAGACACCAACTAGACACCAACTAGACACTAGACACTAGACACCAACTAGACACTAGACACCAACTAGACACCAACTAGACACCAACTAGACACTAGACACCAACTAGACACTAGACACCAACTAGACACTAGACACCAACTAGACACCAACTAGACACTAGACACCAACTAGACACCAACTAGACACCAACTAGACACTAGACACCAACTAGACACTAGACACCAACTAGACACTAGACACCAACTAGACACTAGACACCAACTAGACACCAACTAGACACTAGACACCAACTAGACACTAGACACCAACTAGACACCAACTAGACACCAACTAGACACTAGACACCAACTAGACACTAGACACCAACTAGACACTAGACACCAACTAGACACCAACTAGACACTAGACACCAACTAGACACTAGACACCAACTAGACACCAACTAGACACCAACTAGACACCAACTAGACACCAACTAGACACTAGACACCAACTAGACACCAACTAGACACTAGACACCAACTAGACACTAGACACCAACTAGACACCAACTAGACACCAACTAGACACTAGACACCAACTAGACACTAGACACCAACTAGACACCAACTAGACACCAACTAGACACCAACTAGACACTAGACACCAACTAGACACTAGACACCAACTAGACACCAACTAGACACTAGACACCAACTAGACACCAACTAGACACCAACTAGACACCAACTAGACACTAGACACCAACTAGACACTAGACACCAACTAGACACTAGACACCAACTAGACACTAGACACCAACTAGACACTAGACACCAACTAGACACCAACTAGACACCAACTAGACACTAGACACCAACTAGACACTAGACACCAACTAGACACTAGACACCAACTAGACACCAACTAGACACCAACTAGACACTAGACACCAACTAGACACTAGACACCAACTAGACACCAACTAGACACCAACTAGACACTAGACACCAACTAGACACCAACTAGACACCAACTAGACACCAACTAGACACTAGACACCAACTAGACACCAACTAGACACTAGACACCAACTAGACACTAGACACCAACTAGACACCAACTAGACACCAACTAGACACCAACTAGACACTAGACACCAACTAGACACCAACTAGACACCAACTAGACACTAGACACCAACTAGACACCAACTAGACACCAACTAGACACCAACTAGACACCAACTAGACACTAGACACCAACTAGACACCAACTAGACACCAACTAGACACTAGACACCAACTAGACACCAACTAGACACTAGACACCAACTAGACACCAACTAGACACCAACTAGACACCAACTAGACACCAACTAGACACCAACTAGACACCAACTAGACACTAGACACCAACTAGACACTAGACACCAACTAGACACTAGACACCAACTAGACACCAACTAGACACCAACTAGACACTAGACACCAACTAGACACCAACTAGACACCAACTAGACACTAGACACCAACTAGACACCAACTAGACACTAGACACCAACTAGACACCAACTAGACACCAACTAGACACCAACTAGACACTAGACACCAACTAGACACCAACTAGACACTAGACACCAACTAGACACCAACTAGACACCAACTAGACACTAGACACCAACTAGACACCAACTAGACACCAACTAGACACCAACTAGACACTAGACACCAACTAGACACCAACTAGACACTAGACACCAACTAGACACTAGACACCAACTAGACACCAACTAGACACTAGACACCAACTAGACCAACTAGACACCAACTAGACACCAACTAGACACTAGACACCAACTAGACACTAGACACCAACTAGACACCAACTAGACACCAACTAGACACTAGACACCAACTAGACACCAACTAGACACCAACTAGACACCAACTAGACACTAGACACCAACTAGACACTAGACACCAACTAGACACCAACTAGACACCAACTAGACACTAGACACCAACTAGACACTAGACACCAACTAGACACCAACTAGACACTAGACACCAACTAGACACCAACTAGACAGTAGACACCAACTAGACACCAACTAGACACTAGACACCAACTAGACACTAGACACCAACTAGACACCAACTAGACACTAGACACCAACTAGACACCAACTAGACACTAGACACCAACTAGACACTAGACACCAACTAGACACCAACTAGACACTAGACACCAACTAGACACCAACTAGACACCAACTAGACACTAGACACCAACTAGACACCAACTAGACACTAGACACCAACTAGACACCAACTAGACACTAGACACCAACTAGACACTAGACACCAACTAGACACCAACTAGACACTAGACACCAACTAGACACCAACTAGACACTAGACACCAACTAGACACTAGACACCAACTAGACACCAACTAGACACTAGACACCAACTAGACACTAGACACCAACTAGACACCAACTAGACACTAGACACCAACTAGACACCAACTAGACACTAGACACCAACTAGACACCAACTAGACACCAACTAGACACTAGACACCAACTAGACACTAGACACCAACTAGACACTAGACACCAACTAGACACCAACTAGACACCAACTAGACACCAACTAGACACTAGACACCAACTAGACACCAACTAGACACCAACTAGACACTAGACACCAACTAGACACCAACTAGACACCAACTAGACACTAGACACCAACTAGACACCAACTAGACACTAGACACCAACTAGACACCAACTAGACACCAACTAGACACTAGACACCAACTAGACACCAACTAGACACTAGACACCAACTAGACACCAACTAGACACTAGACACCAACTAGACACCAACTAGACACCAACTAGACACCAACTAGACACTAGACACCAACTAGACACTAGACACCAACTAGACACTAGACACCAACTAGACACCAACTAGACACTAGACACCAACTAGACACTAGACACCAACTAGACACCAACTAGACACTAGACACCAACTAGATGCCAACTATACACTAGACACCAACTATATTATACACTATACAGATTGATGGCTAAAATTATCACCAGGGTAGGACATTTATCTTAACTATCTAGTGTAGGGGGTGGGGGGAACACTAGATAATCAACATTCATTCTAGACAGTGTTGCCTACTCTGGTTCTCAGGTTATTTCACCTGTCTCCAACTCCGCCCTCTTTGTCCGAGGCAAGCAACCGTTGTGATTGGAGGATCAAGAAAAGAGGGCGGAGTTTGTTTGACATAGGTCAATGGGTCTGGCCCGGGTGCATTAGATACACATAGTCAGCAGTAGAAGCGACTAGGCTATATCACACAAGAAGCATTGTTAATATGTTATTGTGTCAGCTTTTCTTGTGGTGGGTCTGTCTGGTATTGTGATGGGCCGCCCACAAATAAACCTCTGTATGGGAAACACTGCTAGATAATAGTGATGACTCGAGGGAATCGATTTTAAAAATCAAATCGCAAGATTCCCAACGATCTGGGGGAAATTGGCCATCTATCCCACAATGCAGTGTCTAGCATCCTCTTTTGCTGTTTGCAAGCATTAATGCCAGCATTTGCTACCAAACATTAGAGCAGCTATTTCGGCTATCACATTTAATATTCAACTATCATTAGCCTCTTAACAGGCACCCAGAACAGTGGCAATTTCTTTTTTACTCGAACTTGAGGACTGCATACTTTTTTTGCAAAGCTTAGCTTTATACTTATAGCACATGCATGAGCCTGGTCTCTTTTGAAAGATAACATTCTTTCCTTTTTTTTTTTTTTATTGATCTTTTTCCCCCTCCTTTTTCCTCCGATTTTCTCCCATCCCAATGTTAGTCGTTATGCCAATTCCCAATCCCCTTCCTGGTCGCTGCGCACTTACCCCCCACAGTCGGTCTGGGAGAGTGGAGGCTACCACGTGCTTCCTCCGTCACACGTCTAGTAGGGGTGGGACGATACATCGATCCAGATCGATATATCGATCTATTATCAATTATCAAATAGGATCGATGCAACGTAAAAAGATCGATTCATATTGCGATACTCTTATTTTGAAAATCCCCTTGTGAGCATATCCGCCCGGCTGCAACAACAGCAGTAGATCAGCGCAGCTCAGCATGTGTAGACGTTAGACAGCATTGCTTCAGAGTCCGCCTATTTTGCCCGAAATAAGTGCCTGTTGTTTTTTTCCCCACAAGGGGTCAAATGCATCTAACATGCTTTCCATCCTCGCCATTCCTTTATGCCCACGTCGCGTTAAATACCGAAATTAACGTTGCGTTAGCGTGAGCTAACTAAGCTAAGCTGATAGAGAGAACAGCAGAGGTCCACTAGGGACTGGGAAGGAGGGGGGGTTACTGCATTCTCGAGATAGCCCCACTAACAGGATCTGGCCGGTACTGCACCTTCTGTCTCCCAATATGCCTTTTCCAGCCAAAATACAGCGCTGTGATAGGATATTAATATCGAAAAATTTTTAAAACGAACCAAAAACAGTGAACAGGAGGTCTATTTGTATTAAAAACAATAGATTGTTTTTCATTTAAATGTCTGGAAGAGATCAAAAATAAAAATGTCAAATGATATTTCCATTGCCTTTTTTTGTTGTTGATTTAAATGTTACTGATTGTGTTAAATGGGCATATAATATCGTCTCATATCGATCGCAGGCACCTGAATCGAATCGTATCGTGGCAGACTTTGTGATATCGGAAAATATCGTATCGTTGTCCAAAGAATCGATATCGTATCGTATCGTGATGAAACTGGTGATTCCCACCCCTAACGTCTAGTCAATCAACCGCTTCTTTTCACCTGGCAGCGCGGACTCTCACTGAGAGCGTGTAACGTGTGGAAGGATCACACTACCGCCCTTAGATCCTATCCGCGCTTAGCAGGCGCCCCGACCGAACTGTAGGAGTCGCTGTTTACAACGACCCGGACCCACCCCGCCAGCTTCTCTCACCCTCTAATACAGCCAATTGTATTAGTGTGAACGGCCAGCCAAGCTGGTGACAACGCCGGAGCTGTGAGCTGGATTCGAACAGGCGAATCCAGCGTCTCCGGGGTTGGTGACAAACGCAATCTCCGCTACGCCACCTGACCCCCAAGATAACATTCTTTCTGATCTGAAGTTACTAATGCATCTGGAGTCCGGGGTGGTCATCTGACGCGCGATGCGTAAAAAGACGCTCGCTTGACATATCGTCATGTAACTCGAGAACCGAGGCACGGATTTGGTAGTGAGGCGGCGTTCGAACGGCAACAAATAGATCTTTCGAACGGCATATATTATATGTTCAGTGAAAAATGTAGCCCTGAGCCGCTAGAGGCTCACAAATTGCCATGACTTGTGTGCATGGGCATGATGGGCACGATTCACAGTGAAAATATGTTATGGAAACGTGGCACGTTAGCCACAAGGACCAGATTAATGGCTGGTGCCCAATGTGTTAAGAAAGAGTGCAATAAATGATTTTATTGAAAAAACAAGAATCGTGTGAGAATCGTGATCTCAATTCTTGGAGAGAAAAACCGTGATTCACATTTGAGTAAGAATCGTGCAGCCCTATCCCACACAGATTCATTCTCTTCCATAGCCTACGTGTTAATAGAAGGAAGGCTTAATTTGACATCATGCTGTCTGTGTTACCTATAGGTTAGGCTTCATGTCATTGCATTATCATTAGTTAACATAGGTACTTATTTGGTTTAACGGTAATTTGACTCATAGTCATGTTTTCTCTCTCTCTTTCTCTTTTTTCTCTCCAGAGCTGAACAAGAAGCCTGTGGAGGGCTTCTCGGCAGGCTTGATAGATGATAATGACCTCTACAGATGGGAAGTCTTAATCATCGGCCCTCCAGACACGCTGTAGTAAGTAGGGATGCACTAGGGCTGGTTAATCATCGGCCCTCCAGACACGCTGTAGTAAGTAGGGATGCACTAGGGCTGGTTAATCATCGGCCCTCCAGACACGCTGTAGTAAGTAGGGATGCACTAGGGCTGGTTAATCATCGGCCCTCCAGACACGCTGTAGTAAGTAGGGATGCACTAGGGCTGGTTAATCATCGGCCCTCCAGACACGCTGTAGTAAGTAGGGATGCACTAGGGCTGGTTAATCATCGGCCCTCCAGACACGCTGTAGTAAGTAGGGATGCACTAGGGCTGGTTAATCATCGGCCCTCCAGACACGCTGTAGTAAGTAGGGATGCACTAGGGCTGGCCCTCCAGACACGCTGTAGTAAGTAGGGATGCACTAGGGCTGGGGGGCGGTATGGTCTAAAATTTATATCACGGTATAATTTGAAGCATAGACGGTAACGGTATATATCACGGTATCAGTGTTTCTGTTCGAATAATTTTTTTTGCCTGATAGGCAGGCTATATAAAGAATGACATCCTCAAGGCATGTCGATTTATAATATTTTAACTTAAAACTAGGCTACTTTTGCGTATAGTCATTATATTCCAAATAAAATAAGTCCCGAGTCGAGACTCCTGCTCCCATTGCAAACAGCGGGGCTGGATTTTGCTAGAAGCATATGTAGCTGCAGAGCCGCAGAGCCAGGGGCTCTTTCAGGTCATTCATTTCAGCCATTGGCAATTCAACCGTTGGGTGGGGGGGCGCTGTTTGACGGGCCTGTGACCAGACCTGAAAGAGCCCCTGGCTCTGCGGCTCTGCAGCTGCATGCTATTCGCAAATCCACTGCTGCAGCCGTCCTCCCGGTTCCCGCTGCTGCCGTCGTTATCATAACACTACACACATATCGTAATGTTTACAGCAAACTGTAGTTGATCACCAGGTATGTTTTATTAACGTAGAATAATTCATATAAGAAAAACGATAGGGAAATATCTTACCTTTCTCCACTGGTTAAAAATGCCAGGAACTGAAATTGAAACTTGCTGTGCGCCACGGTGATATGCGTTTATTATGAAATGACAATTGCGTGTTGACACGCCCACTGCGCGAAGCCTCCTAAATAACTTTTTCCAGTTTGCACATATCTATTATCTATGACTAATTCTATCTATTTTTAGGGGCAAATGCGATTGAAATAGTCGCGCTGTGGTTACATGACGTCATTGCTATTTTAGAGCTGCTCTACCGGTTACACGGTATAGTCAAAATCCATACCGTAGAGCAAATTAATACCGTTTATACCGTCCACCCCTACATCACGGCATAAAATGGAAATGTATGAAAAAATGATCTGTTTCGTGCATGTTGACTGGAAGAAACTCATTGACGATCACTGTTATTTAGATCTATTGCTATTATATTTTATATGTTTTAAGTACTCGCAAATAAGTCCTATTCTCCATTGGATATAGCGTTGGCACGGAAGGGCCATCAGCAGAGGGCGCTGTTGGCCCGGAATAAGTAAAAAAAAATATATATATATAAATGTTTCTTTTCTTTTTTGAAAATCTTATTTTCTTTTAATTCGTCCTAGATCATTCATTCGAATTAATCGAACATCGATTAATCGCCCAGCCCTCCGATGCACCGATCCGACTTTTTCAGTCCCGATACCGATACCTGGCTTTGGGTATCAGCCGATACCGAGTACCGATCCGATAACATTATCTGAAATTAATTTTTTTTTATTTTTTTTTATCCACTTTTTCTCCCATGTTTTTCTATTTTTCTCCCATCCCAATTTCGTATCATCCAATTCCACCCTCCCCTGTCTCGAACGCTGTTTCTTGCCTCCCACAAGCCGGCTGCAATGTGGACTAAGTCATACATAGCACGAGTCCCCTCCGATACTCGAGGTAACAGCAGTCGCATCTTTTCACCTGCGTGGCGTGATCTTTCAGCGTCAGGGGTCTGCGCTTTGGAGGGGCGCCGCCCCCATCGCTTCCTGATTCTACTGCGCAGGCGCACCAACCGACCTGTAGGACTCCCGATCCCCACCCATCAGTTTCTCACCCCCTAATACTGCCAATGTGTATTAGTACGGACGACCAGCTAAACTGAAAGCAATGTGGAGCGCTGGGCTCGAACAGGCGAACCCAGCGTCTCCAGTATTCGTGGTGAGCGCCTTGCCCACTGCACCACATAGCCGCCCTATACATTTTTTTTTATTAAAATAATCTAACCCTAACTAACCTTACTGTCATGTACTTGTCCTAATATACTAACCTACACTGTAGTACTCAACACTTTGATGAACATTGTTACTCAGCTGATAGAGTTGTGCCCTTCCTGATGACTTGTCGTACAGAACTTGTAAGTCAAATCAAATTTATTTATAAGGCCCGACAACACACGTTAATGTCCCCATGGGCCGTACAGGTCTTCTTTAAACAAGTCAAGAAGAAAACATAACAATAAGTCAAGAACAGAACAAGAACACCATAAGGTCCAAACATTTTTAGATGAATGCAAAAAAAATATATACCCCACGCGAAGCTAAGGAAAAACTCACTAAAACCTAACAATAGGGGAAAAAGCTCCACAGGCAGTGTGGAGGAGAGAAACCTTAGAAGGGCCATTCAAGGGGGGATCTCCCTTAGATGTTGGTGATAGTAGTGTTGCAGATGGACAGTTGGTAAGCATGCACTCATGTGTGTAGTGAAACACAGATGAGTGCATGCAATAGCAACTGAACATTTTGAAAGATTAAAGATAAAGCTAATAGCGATAGCAACTGAACATTTTGAAAGATTAAAGATAGAGCTGATAGCGGATCTATTTGAGGCACAGGGGCGGCGCAAAGAGGGTCACGTCCTCCCCGTCTTAGTCACGGGACATTCAACACTCCGGTCATTGCTCAGGGACAGCCGGAGACGGGGAGATAGGGGGCGGCGCAGAGAGGGTCGCGAACTCCCGGCATCATCGCGGGACGTCCGGCACTCCGGTCACCACTACGAGACCTCCGGAGACAGGGGGGCACGCAGAGGGGGTCGCAACCTCCCGGCCTTCATCACGGGATGTCCGACACTCCGGTCAGCACTCCAGGACAGCAAGTCATAGGGGGACAGGGAGACGGGACAGGCGTTAGACAGCTCATGTGATTGTAGTGGGCGGACATAGCAATAGATACAAGTGGTAAGCATATATGTGAATGGAGTAGATATATGAAGTAAGCATATTATGTGAATAGAATAGAAGTACTTAACCCAGCAATGAAACCGCGTTGACTGTTAATCTGTTAACAGTCTGTTAATACTGTTAATCAGTTGACAGGACCACGGACAGACGACGGTAAATAACTGATCCAAGGCCTCGGAGGTGCATGTAGAGCAGTCACTACAATCTTGGCCAAGACCCCGATGCATCCATCACCTTAGTCAGCGCCAGGAGACGGGCACTCAGAGAGATGGGGGAGGGAAGGGGGGAGGGGGGGGGGGGAAGTTAGAGTTCCCATGTTTGTGGTGCTGCAAAAGAGCAGACATGTCGTACCCTGTAGTGCCATGTAGTACCCCGTAGTACCCTGTAGTACCCTGTAGTACCCCGTAGTGCCCTGTAGTACCATGTAGTACCCTGTAGTGCCATGTAGTACCATGTAGAGCCATGTAGTGCCATGTAGTACCATGCAGTACCCTGTAGTACCATGCAGCACCCTGTACCCTAACTAAACTACCCTGTAGTAAACTACCCAGTGGTACCATGTAGTACCCTGTACCCTAACTAAACTAGACAGATTAATCTAAAGGTCAGTCCCCGACCAGGTGAGATCAGGGTAGGTTGAAGGAGAGAGAGAGAAAAGATGAGTCTTAAGCAGGGATTTAAAAGCTTCGACAGAGCAGGCGCACCTGATGACGGCAGGTAATTTGTTCCACAGGTAGGGAGCGCGGTAGACAAAGGCTCTGTGGCCGGCGGATTTCTTTTTAACCCTAGGGATCGATAGAAGCCCCGCATTTTGTGAGCGCAGAGCACGAGCGGGCGAGTATCGGGAGATGAGATCGGATAGATAGAGCGGTGCAAGCCCATTTAAAATTTTGTAGGTGAGGAGTAGCACTTTAAAGTCAGATCGGCTTGGATAGGAAGCCAGTGTAGGGCGGTGTGATGTGATCAAATTTTCTAGTTCTAGTTAGTATCCGTGCAGCCGCATTTTGCACGAGTTGAAGATTTTTGATGCTTGAATTAGGTAGGCCTGAAAAAAGTGCATTACAGTAGTCCAGACGTGATGAGACAAAAGCATGAATCAGGGTTTCAGCATCAGCCAGAGTTAAAATGGGGCGAATTTTTGCGATATTACGAAGATGGAAGAATGCAATTTTGGTGACATTTTTTATATGTGCATTAAATGAGAGGGAGGAATCAAAAATGACTCAGAGGTTTTTTATGGTGGAGCTCTGGGATACATGACAGGTATCAAAGTTGAGGGAGATGTCCTGAAACAGGCCTCTGTGGTTTGGGGGGCCAACAATTAACATCTCAGTTTTATCTGCATTAAGGAGTAGAAAGTTTTGCGACATCCATTTTTTGACTGCAAGCAAGCAGGCCTCAAGGTTTTGTAGTTGGGAGGAATCATTTGGCTTAATAGGTATATATAATTGGGTGTCATCAGCGTAAAAATGAAAGTTTATGCCAAAGTCGCTTTGGATAAAAGAGTCAGCTAAAAGTATAAATGTAAATGTGAATACCCATTGTTCAATTAATAAACTGTATGCCTCACTGTCACTGTGTGGAAGAGACTGGGATCATTATTTTGTGCAAGGCAACATCAGGCTTGACTTAAAACATTACTTTCCTAACTTAGTGATACTAAATGTAACAAAGTAACACATAGATATAAATGTACTGAATTGTTATTTCTTATTTTATTTCTTATTATATATATATATATTAAAAAAAAATCAAGAAAATTCCGATATATACCGGTATATATATTTTTTACCGATACCCGACCCAGCTATTTTAGTGATATCGGGGCCGATATCAATATCGGATCGATGCATCCCTAGTAGTAAGTCTACAACGTCCTTTCATACAGTATGCCGAATTTAGGTTTGCAAAGGGTCGCAAACCTTCCAGTACATCAAAGGAAATCTTCGCCCAATTAAATAAATCTAAGCTTATCATAGTGAACCTCTTTTGGAGGGTAATACAAACAATAAGGCGATATGTTGTCGCTGTTTACAACAACCAGGATACACACCCCACCGGCTTCCCACCCGCTAACACTGCCAATTGTGTCAGTATGGACGACCGACCAAGCCGGAGGTACCGCTGACAGCAGGATTCGATACCAGTGTCTCTGCGGTGGTAGGCAGGCACCTTAGTCCGCTGCGCTACCCAGCCGCCCTACCAGCATTGTTTGATGTTGGTACAAGCATGCTGCATGCTTATTGGCTCACTGAGCCTGATGAGATTTACTCCTTAGGTACTGAAATTTGGTACAGATTATGATGAGGCATTTTTTCAATAGTCGATGATGGTATCAAAGAAATTCGGTTGGTGGTGCCATAAAAGTATGGAAGTTCGATATCCAGCCCCCTGGTGAAATGTGACTTTTAAATGATGTTTTGAATTAATAACGACCTCTGCCAAAAGGCTGGGGAATCGTGCAGTGAGTGGTTGCCATGGTAACTAAGGACTCTGATCCACTGGATGATGACGGCGTAGTTCTGGTGTAAGTGGGGAAAAAGGTATTCTGACCAACTGAACCATTCTGTGTTGTCGGTAATTTACCAGTGACCAGTGCATTCTCCAATTCATGTGTAGAGAGCACTCCAATACTATATATAATACAATCAATGTAAAGCTCCATTTCCATTTAATTATATGTAATTGAATAATTTCAACTCGTAACTAAATTGTAGCTTTTACACCAGAACATTTCTATTAGGAGGGTTTGCGATGATGTCTGCTTATGATGAGGTAGAAGGTTTATGTTTCTATCTGCATATGGTATATACAAGCCTGTGCAAACCCCCTATACCGTATTTCCATTTTATTCCCATTAATTCCAATATTATCCCAACAATTCACATATATTCCTGTTATTGTCCCATGGAAAAGTTTCCACCTTGGGAATATCCCTGACAATTTGTAACCCTACCAGCGGAGAAAATAAATGTCTTTGTCCAGCACTGACCTAGAAGTGAGATGTCAGTAAACTGATGGTAATCTCAACATTGTTCTCTTGCTTTTCTGTCAACAGTGAAGGCGGAGTGTTTAAAGCACATCTCACGTTTCCCAAAGACTACCCTCTCAGGCCGCCTAAAATGAAATTCATCACAGATATATGGCACCCCAATGGTAAGTACGACATTTGCTTTTATCCTGTGTGGAAAATCTAAAAGGGTTTATCTCTCATAAGTAGTAGAGAGACAGAGAGAGACAGACAGACAGACAGACAGACAGACAGACAGACAGACAGACAGACAGACAGACAGACAGACAGACAGACAGACAGACAGACAGACAGACAGACAGACAGACAGACATGGAGAGAGATACAGTATATAGACAATATGTAGACTATTTCTTTCAAAGCACTGTATTCAGGGTTCGCACAAGGCTTAACACATTAGTCTGGCCCTTGTGGCGCAACGTGTATTCTACTATAATCGTTGGCGTTTCTTGCCTGGACACGCTACTATTTCTAAATCTGATGTTTACTACATGATGTTTACTACATGATGTTTACTACATGAAACCTTTTCCACGTAACCTATGTTCTCTTTTCTTTCTCCCTCCCTCCTAGTTCACAAGAACGGAGACGTGTGTATCTCTATCCTGCACGAGCCCGGGGAGGACAAGTACGGCTACGAGAAGCCGGAGGAGCGCTGGCTGCCCATCCACACGGTGGAGACCATTATGATCAGTGTGATCTCTATGCTGGCGGACCCCAACGGAGACTCGCCAGCCAACGTGGACGCCGCGGTAAGTTCGCTTCGTAACGGGAGCTACTTATTTTTTTCACTTTTTCTCCCCATTTTTCTATTTTTCTCCCATCCCAATTTCGTATTTCCAATTCTTCCCTCCCCTGTCTTGAACGTTGCTAGACTATGCCTCCCACTGGTCGGCTGTAATAAGGTTTTTTATTATTATTATTATTATAATTCCCATCACTGATATTTTCATCACAGCTGTTAACGGGGGTATACAATTACATTTGAAAACACGTCGAGGTCCGCTCTGTATTTTGGATGGTTGTTTTTGGAGCTAATGTAATGTCCTCCCTGTCGTCCCTCCGGTACACGAGGAGGCAGCCTGTCTCATCTTTTCACCGCAGCAGCTCGAACTCTCAGTGGCGAGGCTCACGCTGCCCCCGCTACTTCCTGCTTCCGGCGTCACCCAACCGACCTGTAGGAGTCGCTGTCCACAACGTCCAATCCCCACCCACCGGCTTTCCCACCCTCTAACACTGCCAATTGTGTTAGTATGACGGCCGGCCAAGCCGGTAGCAATGCCAAGAGCTGGGCTCGATACCAGCATCTCCTGCGTTAGTGGCGAGCGCCTTGCCCACTGCGCCACTCAGCCGCCTAAAGGGAGCTACATTTAAAGCTACACTTTAAACATAATGTCACCTTAAATAATGGAAAAGTTACTTTAAAGGAAGGAGGTATTGTATAGTATAGTTTAGATACATTAAGTATAAAAATGACGGAGTTAAAATTGTAGTAGTGTACATAGGAACCAGTTTCTCAGGAACTTAGCATGTATTTTTTTTATCATGCACATCTTGTGTCTTACCTATTTTTATTTAAATTGTTTATGTTTACTTACCTATAATTTTTTTTCTATGTATTTAATTATTGTATTGTTGCACAATCGATGCGGGCATGACCACCCGCATTTCACTGTATGCCCTGGTATGTATGTGACAAGCATTTCACTCTATGCCCTGGTATGTATGTTTCACTATGCCGGTATGTATGTTTCACTGTATGCCCTGGTATGTATGTTTCACTGTATGCCCTGGTATGTATGTTTCACTGTATGCCCTGGTATGTACAGTATGTGACAAATAAACCTCTTGATTCTACATAGAAAGGTTTTCTTTTCTTTCTTTTTTCCTGAGAACTGTCTCGTCAGAAAACGTAAATAAAGTTACACATTTTAAATCGACCACAGGGAAAAAAGGTACATAATTTATGTTATATATATATATATATATATATATATATATATTCATTTTTTTTTTTTTTTTTTTTTGGCGCAATCGGGAGTCAAACTAACAATGCTTGTGGGTGGTGGGGGGTGAGTGTACTCACCACTAGTCCCAGCCCCCCACCCTGTGTGGTAAAGGTTAGAGTTGGGGCCAGGCGATCACAAAAGTGTGTCACGGTAGTCTTGAGCTGCCCTATTTCATAACCGTCGGTAGTGTGATAGTAAAGGGTTAACCTTCTGTAGTGTGGCAGTGAAAGTGTTAACCTTCTGTGTTACAAAGGGTCAGATTAAACCGAATATATGTATTTATTGATTGATATATATTGCATAATATTTGTATATCGTCTGATATCCCTTGTGTATTCTTTGTACATATACACGGAATATCCCTTTAACCTAGTACAGACCATAATATTTCGTTCTCTTATTGGATAGCGTTCCACCAGCGCCATTGCCATACCCCCAGAGTCGAGTTCAAAGCCACCGTCAAGGCTTGTCTCAACATGCCCGGTTCTGCCCAAGACTACGAGACAGGAATAAGGCTGGTACTAGTTTATTCGCCTAACATATAAATATGGCGCAGGTGAATACAGAAGTAGTTCGAGTTACCCAAGTGAAGCCTCACCCACGATACGACGTGCGGTGAAGTGGGCCCGTTTTGCCCCAAAATAGAGTCTTGTCTTATCCTAATACGTTTGTTCAACGTATCGTTCGCTCCTTACTAGTAAAGCCTTCATCACGAGTCAAAGACCAAGTGAAGTGAGCAACCGTGCGTCTAAATAGAGCACTTATGGCCGCGTGCGAATAGGATAGTAAAGTGTCAGAGCTTAGTTGAATAACGTCAAGTTCAACCTAGTTAATGTGAAGTACCGCGCACCGGAGAATCTACACCGTTGAATGCAGAGCCCCTTTCCGGCTGGATTATTATTATTATTGCTTTGGACCAGGCTGTTGGAGCGGAGAAGAATCGTCTACACCCCACTACTGTGGGATTTACCCGTGACGTGAGGAACATCACTCGAGCCCGTCTCAAGGAGAGGCTGGCCGGCTTTCACCTGTGCTGCACGCATACTGGGATTACAGCTGCTGCTTTCGTCTGCCGATCAGGGAGTAATATACCGCCTCCCATAGCAGGAGCTTATTGAGTCCCCGTGGATCCAGACTTTGCATTCGAACATTTCCTCCCCCTGCTGGCTTACAACCGGTGGGAACCCCCTACCAGTATATCCTGCTGCTTCCCCAGAGTACCATAGATATAATTCCTAATAATCAGGTTGTATTATTATCTCCTGCGTAATATGAGAATGGACATTCGTTATTGATTTGCCTACGCACATTCCTTTGCCTTATAAGCGCATTGAAAGTAAAGTATATTATGTATTCTTGCTGCTAATAAATATACTTAAACTCAGATTTGTGTGGAAACCGTATCATTGTGGAGGTGTTCTCATCATATACTCGTGTACTGTATGGCCAGTAGTAATGTACATAAGACGGTAGTGGTTTAATGATACCATACTTATTAATACAGTCAGGGAATTGTACCCCTCAGTTACATTCTGTGTATTGTCACAGTGAAAGGGTTAACCGTTTGGTAGTGCGGCAGTGAAAGGGTTAATATGAACCATCATCATAGTTTTGCTGCGTGTGAGACTTCTCTATACTAAACGTAAATATATTACTTATACAATATGTAAATATATTACTTATACAGTATGTAAATATATTACTTATACAATATGTAAATATATTACTTATACAATATGTAAATATATTAATTATGGCTATAACACAACATACATTATGTACCTTTTTCCTGTGGTTGATATACGTACTTTATTTACATATTTTAAGAAAGATCGGGCTGGAATAGCCAAGGATCCTAATATATGCCCTTTTGTTGAAAATAATTATTTTTTTCGAAGAATGATCTTTTCACCTTTTTATTTTTTTTGTGTCATTTTGAATTTCCATTATGCCCATTTTCTCATTCTCTATTTAACCTTCCGCAGAAAGAGTGGAGGGAAGACAGACATGGAGAGTTCAAGAGGAAGGTTGCACGATGTGTACGGAAGAGTCAAGAGACGGCCTTCGAGTGATATCTCTGCAAGGCTCTGGCTTCACTTATTCAGGGTACGTGTTCTAAGATAAGATGATCCTTTATTAATCCCCTTGGGGGAAATTCGGGTGTCAAAGCAGCATGGGGGGGGGGGGGTACAGGGGGGGGGATACAGAGCTTCACAGTCCAGTATCTGTACACTATAGATACAATATAGATACAATATAAAATACAAATATAATATAAAAGAGTACAAATACAAGATAGTCCAGTGATATGAGTCCAGTGATATGAGTCTCTAGTTCTCAAGTCCCGAGTTCTGACGGTGATGGTTCTGGCAGCAGGGCCGGCCGTCCGAGCCCTTTGTTGTAGAGCCTGATGGCTGCCGGTATAAAGGACCGGCCCAGGCGCTTTGTGGTGTGTCGGGGCGGGGGTGAGTCTTTGCACTTCTGACTCCTTCTGCGAGACGCAGAGCCAAATCTCAAGCTGCTAAACAACCGAGGCCCACTTCACCATCATCGGTCCTCGTCCTCCTTCCTAGTGATGTGATGTTCGTAAACCATCCAATTCTTTTGAAAGGCTCTTTGGTACGAACAAAGGGAACTGAGTCATACTTGGTGCCAGGAGCCATTGTTTTTATTCCAAAAACTGCAACATTGTATCATTCACTTGACTCGCACTCTCTCAATTGAAGTGCAACATACTGAGTTTCTTTTTAATCCGACATTGCAACAAGCGTGATTAATTTAAAATCTCATTTCCCTTTCTGCCTTCTATAACGCTAAGTGGGATATAATAAGGATATAAGTGTTGTTGTTTTTTTACTGTAAGAATGAATCTGGGATGATTTTGGGGACAGGATATGGTTGAGGACAGATTACTTAACTCAGGGACCGTCCCTGAACATTGGGGACATCTTATCACTTTAATATAGGCCTATAGGTTTTCATTCATTCATTTCATTGGTGGACACTTCATATCACACTCATATTTTACTATTCATTCATTCAAACCTTTATTTATTCTCAAAGACAATCGAGGTCACCCTCATTTTCAATGTCGTCGAGACTTTACAGACATTTCAATGCACACATTTCTACAATATAACATAATAAATATTAATAACTATATATATAGTAAAACATTAAATTCACACATGGACCGCAGTCCAGGGTGCCCCACAGCAATTAGTATAAAATGAACATAGGCATAAAATCAGCACACAATTGACGGAATAAAAAAACAATGCATAAATTGCAGACATAAGAATGTGTATAAAAGACAATAAAAGGGACCTGGGCAATATCAGGGACCTGGGCTTGAACTATGACCTCTGCCAGTGGGTCTTGGACTTCCTGACGGGCAGACCCCAGGTGGTGAGAGCAGGCAACTGCACCTCCTCATCCATCACCCTCAACATAGGGGCCCCCCAGGGCTGTGTTCTGAGTCCCCTCCTCTACTCCCTGTACACACACGACTGTGTGGCTCAGCGGAGTAGCAACACAATCATCAAATTTGCCGACGACACAGTGGTGGTGGGCCTGATCTCTGCCAACGACGAGAGGGCCTACCTGGAAGAGGTCAAGGTCCTGGCGGGATGGTGCCAGGAAAACAGCCTCTCCCTGAACGTCAGCAAAACAAAGGAGATGATTGTGGACTTCAGGAGGTCGGGGGTCAAGGACTACAGCCCCCTCAGCATCGACGGGGCACCGGTTGAGAGAGTCAACAGCTTTAAGTACCTCGGAGCCTACATATCCGAGGACTTGACATGGACCACACACATTGACAGTGTTGTGAAGAAGGCACGACAACGCCTCTACTTCCTCAGGCGCCTAAGGAAGTTCCAAGTCAGTCAGAAGATCCTTAAGAACTTCTACTCGTATACAATAGAGAGCATCCTGACTGGCAACATCACCTCCTGGTTTGGGAATAGCACTGCACAAGACCGAAGCAGACTACAAAGAGTGACACGTTCAGCCGAACGCACAATCGGAGGGGGGCTCCCCACCCTCCAGAACATTTACAACAAGCGGTGCAGGGGGAAGGCTAAGAGAATTATTAAGGACTCGAGCCACCCGAACAACTGCCTCTTTGAACTGCTGCGGTCAGGCAAGCGATACCGGAGTCTCAAGGCGAGCACAGAAAGACTCAGAAGAAGCTTCTATCCCCAGGCCATCAGGCTGCTTAACGAACAATGAACACTACACAACAACAACCATCAAACGCACATAGCACACACATCCACACGCACACACTCACTTTAAACAAACACACTGTAGCACCCACTCCCCACACTTTATAGCACACACTCACTTTAAACAAACACACTGTAGCACCCACTCCCCACACTTTATATCTATTGATGAAGGATTGCACTACAACTCGTACACCTTACTGTAAATTGTACCTAAATTGTACCTCATCCCATTTCTGCATTTCTGCTTTGCACTATATAATATTGCACATTAGTAGTACACTGCATAGTATTGTATATTATATGGTAACTCAGTTACGTCTATTCCTCATCGAACATTGTACATATGTCTATACTGAACACTGACCTCATTTTCTACTTCTAATTTACATGCTATACTATGTCATTTGATACTATCTTGTCTAGCACAGTCTCTGGAGCGTAACAGTAAGAAGCATTTTGTATGAAAGTATTCTGTACTTCTGTATGACAACTATTAAAGAAACTTGAAACTTAAAAGTAGTGCAATGTAAACGTGCAGATTTAAGAATAGGCATAAAATAAGTACAATGTCACTCGAAGGCATGTGAAACCCCCCCCCCGGAACAGTCAGTCCCCCAAACAAACGCCCCACACACATCAATCTCTACCACATCCCCAGTTTCTGTATGAAAGGTGATATACAAATAAGGTTTTTTATTATTATTATTATAATTCCCATCACTGATATTTTCATCACAGCTGTTAACGGGGGTATACAATTACATTTGAAAACACGTCGAGGTCCGCTCTGTATTTTGGATGGTTGTTTTTGGAGCTAATGTAATGTCCTCCCTGTCGTCCGCAGGTCTTTGAGAAGCAGCATGGCACCGCTCCCCGGCCTCACTCTGCCACGCTGTGGCCCCCCCGCCTCGTCCTCCTCTGGCTGGAGCAGGATGGCTTCCACAGGCTGCAACAGAACACCGCCGCCATTTAACAAAAAGGCTGACGAGAAAAAACGCCAAGCAAGTGCCAACTCAAAAATAAACGAACGATGCTAAAAAAAATCTTTTTTTTCTTCTTTTTTTTTTTGAAGTCTGAACTGCTTCACCTTTTCAGGAAAATATTGTAAAGACCTGTATATAAGCACAGACAAAAAAACGGATAATATATAAACTTCCTTTCCATCCAGCAGGACGTTTTCTTTTTTTTTTGACCAAATGAAAAGCGATAATTTTTTTTAGGAGGGCTTATGAGAGTTTGTAGTTAATTTTTCCCTCCCTATATCAACTCTTGGGTGCATTAGTGCCGTTCTAGATCGTTTTGACCGGAGGAACTCACGGAGGAGGGCAGGATGGTAAGAATGTGATGCCGCTGTAGAATGCCGCCTCTGAAGAGCCGTATTAATTCAAGGAGCACATGTGTATGATAAAACTCAGAAGGACGTCAAGGGTGGTCGTGTGTGCATATTGTAATACACATTGGCGTGTCACGTGACCATGGGTTCTCACTCTCTGCGTTCCAACAGTGAATATGGGTATACGTTTTTTCAGTTATGCTTTTTTTTTTTTCTTTCTTTTTTGTCCTGCTTAGTTGCCGTTTGAAAGGGAACTCATCCGTTATCGTTCATGCATGCATTTATTATCATTTTTTTATAAAGTGCCTCCTAACAGAAATGCTTGGCAACTCCACCCTGCATTGAACACGGTTTTAAAATATCAGAACAGCTGGAGAAATAAACGGTCCATTTTACCAGGTTTGCTGTATAAATAGAATAATGTGTGTAATAATTTGGTGTAGCAATAACTCCCGTAGTGAATTTTTTTAGGGGTTATTTACCGTAGGTTGATATGGGGGCATATTTCTCCAGCATTCTCATGAAATTATTATTATAATTTTTTTGCAAAAAAAATTATTTTGATTTCATGTGGAATACTAGGTAGGTATTATGCATGCTGCTTTAACTTTAGTTGGCTTTTTTTCTTTGCCAAATGTTTATGGCATTTGGTTTGAGAATTTGTGTATCTGTGCCCCGTTATCCTTGAGTCCTTTCTCGTTTATTCTCTCTCTCTCTCTCTCTCTCTCTCTCTCTCTCTCTCTCTCTCTCTCTCTCTCTGAAACTTTATAATGTATGTACAAAGACAAAATAATTATGTATATTTTTCACGTAATGAAAATTGTCACCTGTAGCGAGCTCCTCTAAAATATGATTTTCTTTTTCCAGTATGCCTTGTGTATTTCATTTAATTAGGTTGACCCCCCCCCCCCCCCCCCAAGAAACGCATACTACTTATCATTTAAACTTCTAGTTGAAGTTATGTTTCAACTAGAAATGTACTCTTTGGGCATTTTATTTGGCTTAGGAAAAGTTAGTTTTCTTTTCTTTCTTTTTTCGAGTATATATATATACACATTATGCCAATGACATGTCTGGAATATGGCCACTTAACCGTATTGACCTATCTCAAACCCCGCCCTCTTTTTCTTGATCCTCCGTTCACAGCTGTTGCTTCAATAAAAGCAACAATTGTGATTGGAGGATCCAGAAAAGAGGGCGGGGTTTGTGGAGCGGATGCTCCCGCGTGAGTGGGTGTTTTCAGGGATGTTTTTCATGTGGCAGGATGAGAGTTGGCATCATTGTGGTGGATCAAAATACAGCGCGTGTTTGGTCCGTTGGTTTGAGATGGATTTGATGGTGTGTTGCTCATTCCGATGATGTCATAATGGGTGATCTGTACAAGTTGAAACATTAAAGGGGACATATCGTGTATCTTTTCAATGATTGTATTATACAACAACATAATGGAAATAGAAACTATAGCCTAAATCTATATCCATTTTAAATCTTTATTTTCCAGCACTCTCTTATATGGGCGTAGCACGCACACCACGTTTTAAATACATTATTAATTAACCCTTTCACTACCACACTACCAAATGGTTAACCCCTTCACTGTGACAATACAGAAGGTTAACCCTTTCACTACCACACGGCAGAACGTTAACCCTTTCACTACTGTAGTGTGGTAGTGAAAGGGTTAACCTTCTGCAGTGTGGTAGTGAAAGGGTAAAGGACTTGTGCAAACTGCCCCCCCTCCCTCTCAAATGTATACAGGCAAAGCCCATTTTCCATAATATGTCCTCTTTAATGACCTCATGGTCCCTTTCAGTATTGGAGATCTCCCATCATCCATGTTGTACACCATGCCCTATGAATCCCAATGGGGCTCCATGTGTCATTCTGTGGGCTAATGTTATACAAGACTATTGTGCCATTAAGGCAAAGGTATGGAAGCTATACCCATAAAATGCCCATGCAATGATTTTGATGGTTTATTTTTTATTTTTGAGTGATTTGTGTAGGTTACGTTTACCTGGTCTTCACTGGTTTAAATAATCGTGCAAATGTCATGCGCTACAAACCAATGGAGCAATTGCTTAGTTATGTCCGAGTGCAAACGGTTCCTCTGCATTGATGGGGGACAAGACTTCTTAACGACATCCCACGTTGTGTCTCTTTATAATACAGAATAATAAAAGATGGAATATTATGTCGTTATTCATTCATGACTCGTGCCTCGGCTGCTCCTGGGTCTTGGATCCATTTGACCCGGTGTTAAAATCAAGAAATAGGAGGCGCCAGGGTGGCGCACTGCAGTGCAACACAACCGTCCCGGGTTCGACTCCCGGACCCGGCGACCTTTGCAGAATGTCTCCTCCCCATATCTTCTCCCATCCTTCCTCTCTGCCGGGTCTGTCCAATAAAGCAATAAAATGGACGACGTGCATTAAAGCTGCCGTTCGGAACCACATCTGTTCACTTAAGGCTTCCTATAAGGGCCAGTTCTTCACAAGATGGCTGTGTCTAAATGGGTGCTGTTTATTTGTTTATTATATGATCCCCATTAGTCTACACTCCACCCATGGGTGAAAGACTATTCTTCCTGGGGTCCGAACACATAACTTAACGCATTGGAGTAATAACAAAACAATACAAACATTTAAAAAAAAAAAACTTTAGCTTAAGTACATTCTCAATAGAACGGTGAGTAGGCTATCACCTGGAGCTATCCACAATACTGAAGCTAGCCAGGCTATCACCTGGAGCTATCCACAATACTGGATCTAACCAGGCTATCACCTGGAGCTATCCACAATACTGAAGCTAGCCAGGCTATCACCTGGAGCTATCCACAATACTGGATCTAACCAGGCTATCACCTGGAGCTATCCACAATACTGAAGCTAGCCAGGCTATCACCTGGAGCTATCCACAATACTGAAGCTACCCAGGCTATCACCTGGATTGATTGATTGATTGATTGAAAACTTTATTAACAGATTGCAGAATGGGTACAGTACAGTACAGCTCAATACATACAATTGTTAAAGTGATGCAGACCAGAGAAAGACTTTCGTCTTGTTTACATCAGGGTCCCCCATTTTTAATTCATCGTAACATATATGACATACATGACATACAGATAGACAGTACTGCTACATCTATACATTTATGACATACCAGATTTACAAATACAGTACTGTTTGTGATACTAAAAGAGTCCAGAAAAAAAAAAAGTATATACATTTGACGTAGAAACTGTACATTGGATTGGGGGGGTGGGGGGGACTGTACATTGGAGTGGGGGGGGGGGGGGGGGGGGTTGGGTAGGAGTGGGGGGAGCTATCCACAATACTGAAGCTAACCAGGCTATCACCTGGAGCTATCCACAATACTGAAGCTAGCCAGGCTATCACCAGGAGCTATCAACAATCCTGGAGCTATCCACAATACTGAAGCTAACCAGGCTATCACCTGGAGCTATCCACAATACTGAAGCTAGCCAGGCTATCACCTGGAGCTATCCACAATACTGGAGCTATCCACAATACTGAAGCTAACCAGGCTATCACCTGGAGCTATCCACAATACTGAAGCTAGCCAGGCTATCACCTGGAGCTATCCACAATACTGAAGCTAGCCAGGCTATCACCTGGAACTATCCACAATACTGACGCTAGCCAGGCTATCACCTGGAGCTATCCACAATACTGAAGCTAGCCAGGCTATCACCTGGAGCTTGTAATATTCATGCTTTGAATATATCATTTACTGTAATATTCATGCTTTGAATATATCATTTACGACAGGCGCGCCAGGCGCACCTTCCTATTATGTATACCTGACAAGGGGTCCTGACAGTCAGTTGGCTGCCAGCCGTGGATGGAGTTACACTCATGCTTAACGAGTACTTACCTTTGAATAAATATCTAAATGCAATCTCCTCGTCCTGAAGATTATTCTATATAAATCGAATACGACATGGTGTCAGAAGCGGGATGAACATGGATATCAACGGAGTCCCGTCGCCACGGATGAATTGGGATTCTCTGGACTTACCGGGAGAATGGAAGAAGTTCAGGCAGCATGCAGAGCTAATGTTTTCGGGCCCACTCAAGAAGAAAGGAGAGGACGAGAAATGTAGCTACCTGCTACTGTGGAGCGGAGAAAGAGGGAGAGACATTCACAACACATGGACTCTCAGTGCAGATGAAGCAAAGGTATTGAAGAGCTACTATGACAATTTCGAAGCATATGTACTTCCAAGGAGGAACACGATTTTCGCTAGGTACAAATTCCATGAGAAAACCCAGCAACCTAGCGAGTCATTTGAACAATTTGTCACTGCATTGAAACTACTCGTGAAGGACTGTGCATATGTGAACAATGATGAGATGGTTAGAGACCGCATTGTGTTTGGCATACACTCAGCAAAAGTAAGAGAGAAACTATTAAACGTTGGATCAGACTTGTCGTTAGACAAAGTGGTAGATATAGCTAGAGCCCACGAGCTAGCACAATCACAGATAAAGAGCTTTACTGGCGCCACGAGCAGCGCGCAGGAGCAGCTCGTGCACGAGGTACACAGACATGAACAGAAGTATAGCGCACAGAGATATCGCCCCAGAGCAGAGTGGACAGAGAGAGCGAACAGAGCGAGCGACACAGACACACGTACATGCATTAAAGCATTCCGTCTCCAGACGGATTTCCGTCAATTTGATTGGGGAGATCCGTCCATTTGATTCGCGGTCTGACGGAATTGGCTACCTGGTATAATATGATTTGTAGATGCATACACATTTAAACAAAATTGAGCCAATCAGAGGCGCCAAATATGAAGAAAAAAAATCGCGCCGCGCCAAGCAGAGTCATTGAGAGACAGGACGCTGCTCGCTCCGGAGGCTCGCTCCGCGGTTGCAGCTGCAGTCTATTGGGCGAGTTACACATTTGCGAGGTCTGAGAAGTCTGTCCACCACATGGCAGGGTAACAAGATAGTCATGTAAAATAATTAAAAACTGCGTGTTTTGGTTTAACGAGTCGCCTTTTTTGCAGCCTCGCGCGTCAAGTCAACTCTGCTTGTTGACCTAGTTTGTTTGTTTGTTTGTTTGTTTGTTTGTTTGTTTATTTGTTTGTTTATACCACGCTGCTTGCACTCGCTGCTATACCGATTAGCTAACGTTAGCTTAATAGCGTCGGTTAAATGGAAGGAGTAAGCCGGCCACTAAAAAGAGAACCCACCGCGGGGTTCTCAGATGAAAAGGATGAGCGGCACCACCTAACAAAAGAAAGTTTAGAGAGGAGAGGACGTTTGAAGAGACTGGCTAGGCAGCGCTACTGGGGGCTGTAGTGGTGAGTTGTTAACTATGAATTGAAAATGGGGGACCCTGATGATGTAAACAAGACAAACGTCTTTCTCTGGTCTGCATCCCCTTAACAATTGTGTGTATTGAGCCATACTGTATTGTACCCATTCTGCAATCTGTTAAATATTGATTGATTGATTGAACATTTTATTAACAGAATTGCAGAATGGGTACAATAGAGTACGGCTCAATACACACAATTGTTAAGGGGATGCAGACCAGAGAAAAACTTTTGTCTTGTTTACATCAGGGTCCCCCATTTTCAATTCATCATAACATATATGACACACATGACATACAGATAGACAATACTGCTACATCTATACATTTATGACATACCAGATTTACAAATACAGTATTGTTTGTGATACAAAAATAGTCTAAAAAAGAGAGTATATACATTGGAGGAGGTTGGGTAGGTGGGGTGGTACATTGGAGGTGGTTGGGTAGGCGGGGTGGGGTAACTGTACATTGGATTATCGACAAAACCTTACTTGGTCCCAAGAAGAGGGTCTTGTGTATTAAATAAAGTTTTCATTCATTCACTCTGGATCTGGTAAATCCAGTAGCAATACACACAATTGTTAAGGGGATGCAGACCAGAGAAAGATGTTTGTCTTGTTTACATAATCAGGGTCCCCCATTTTCAATTCATAGTGACATTTATGACATACACAACATACATGACATCATGACATTTATGACATGGGGACATACTTGACTTACAGGTATAGTACTGTTACATTTGTCACATATATGATAAGCAAATATACAGTACTGTTACCCAGAGATCCTAACAGTAAATATATACATATGATGAGGAGGAGACTGTACATTAGGAGGGGGTGGGTGGGTGGTAAAAAATATATACAAACGGTGGGGAGGAGACTGTCCATTGTTGTTGTGGCATAATTTGCTAAACGTGTTTAGTCCCTTGTTTGTATGATAACAAGCCGTTTAGTTCATGGTTCAAAGTAATGGGAAAGGGGTGCTAGCTCGCCATCAATCAGAAGCTAGCCACAAGACTTGCATTCACGCTCTCCAGCACACAGCCTCCCTGCCTGGCACAACAACCACAACAGTAGGGTATATAGTCACAGTCAGGACAGTAGGCTCTACAAGTAGGCTCCCTTAAAACGCTAACGCTATTAAAAAAAATAGTGGAGATTAAAATAAGAATATGACTTGGCCTGAAAAAAAGTTCAGTCAGGAGATTCTTTTTTGCTTTAATCCCTGCACGTAAGAACTGTGGATACTGTGGGGGTAGAGCTCACAAGGAAGGGGATAACTGTGTAGCTAGGGGGAAACAGTGCACAAAGTGTGGAAAATGGAACCACTTTGCCAAAGTCTGCAGGGCCGGTAGTTTCCAGAAAAAGTCAGTACACGAGATTAGCATGCGCTCTGAGTCAGGAGAAGAGTCAGACGAACTGTATGTAGACACCGTGACAGACAGACGATTTGATGCAACAGAACAAGCGTTCGCAGACATACAAGTAGGAAAACAGGGCACAGAGCTTAAATTTAAGCTAGACACAGGTGCACAAGTAAATGTAATTCCTTTGAGAGAGTATCACAGTTTACAAGATAAACGCAAAATACAGCCTACTTCACGCAGACTGACAGGATATGGTGGAGAGAAGCTAGTGGTAAAGGGCACATGCACAGTGTAAATACAAAGAGCGTGGCATGTTGTTAGACTTTTACATAGTAGACACTCAGGCACCCCCAGTTCTAGGTTTACAGGCATGCCTGAATATGGACCTCATTAAACTAGTGTTGTCAGTAAATGCACACACAGATAAACAGACCATCATGGAAGAATACCACAACGTGTTTAAAGGGATAGGACTATTCCCAGGAGAGTGTCACATCCATATAGACCCAGACGCCACGCCAGTAGTCTGCCCACTGAGAAGGACACCGATCGCCCTGCGTGGCCGACTAAAGAAGGAGCTACAGAGTATGGAAGACACACAGATCATCACTAGAGTCATCGAACCAACGGAGTGGGTCAGTGCACTGGTCATTGTTGAGAAACCACGCACAGGCAAGCTCAGACTATGTTTGGATCCTAAGGAGCTAAACAAGGCTATCAAGCGCCCGCACTACCCTCTGCCGACACTAGAGGACATCACACCCAGACTAACAGGCGCACGCTATTTCAGCGTACTGGATGCAAGGTCGGGATACTGGTCCATCAAGCTCTCCACAGAATCATCGAAGCTGACGACGTTCAACACACCGTTTGGACGATACAGATTCCTACGATTACCATTTGGGCTCGCTTCTGCCCAGGACGCGTCTACCTTAATGATAAGCAAGCAGTGCAAAAATGCGGAAGCATTCGTCACCGCACGCCACTACGGTAAAGCGCCTTTCTTTTCAGGCCCGCTTTGGGAGCTGTCGCGCGGAAATAGGCTGTCTATTGCCATTCTCTTTGACAAACTCTAACCTTAACCAGCTCCTTAATAGCGCCTAAACTTAACCGTTCTAACCTTAACCAACTCCGAAACAATGCCTAACATTAACCTTAACCATGCCTAACCTTAACCATAGAAATTATATTGCCATTCTCTTTGACAAACTCTAACCTTAACCAGCTCCTTAACAGCGCCTAAACTTAACCGTTCTAACCTTAACCAACTCCGAAACAATGCCTAACCTTAACCTTAACCTTAACCATGCCTAACCTTAACCGGCGAAAGAATACACGTTAAAAAAAAAAATCACGTTAAAAAAAAAAAATTCGATGGGATTCGAACTCGCCAGCAAACGAGCCATAGGATCCACAGCCATGTAGTCTTGCCAATTGAGCTATTTCTAGATACTGAATAAGGGGCGGTGACTTATATATATTGAGCTCCGCTCGGATCTCATGCGCATGCGCGGGCACCTCGTGCGAGCACGCCGGCGCACGCACGCACCTGAGCGAGCACGCCGCCGCCGGTGCACGCACGGGCGCTGGGCGGCGGAAAATGAAAGGCGCATTACCGCACGCCACTACGGTAGAATGCTTCCGCATTCTTGCACTGCTTGCTTATCATTAAGGAAAAGGCGCCCAGGACGAGTTCCAACGAAAAATCGACGAGACATACGAGGGACTGAACGGAGTAGCAGCTATAGTAGACGACATTCTTGTATATGGCGCGACCAGAGAAGAACACGATAAGAACCTACATGCAATGTTGGTGAGATCACGGGAGAGAGGCGTTCGGCTCAACGCAGACAAGTGCACCATCGGAGCCACCGAAGTGAGCTACTTCGGGCACATCCTTTCAGCTGACGGCATGAAGCCTGACCCAGGCAAGATAGCTGCCATCAAGGAGATGGAGGCGCCAAAGAGCCGTGCAGAACTGGAGACCGTGCTAGGTATGGTCAACTATCTGGCGAAGTTCGCCCCGAGCCTCTCCGAGATCAACGCACCCATGAGACAGCTGCTTAAACAATCGAATGAGTTCCTGTGGGACGCGCAGCACGACGCTGCATTCCAAAAGATGAAAGACATACTTACCAGTGAACCTGGGCCAGTCCTCATCTACTTTGACCCAGATAAGGAGCTCAGCTTACAAGTGGACGCATCAAAGTATGGTCTGGGTGCTGTGCTGATGCAGGAAGGAAGGCCCATTAGCTACTGTGACGACCCTCCCCCACACTGTGTAGCCTTCCTCTGCTCTGGCTGGCAGAGCAGAGCTGGGGAAGGCTCGTCAGCTAATTGGTGCACACCTGGGCCGGTGTGTCCCAGCAGGATATCAGAGAGAGGCTGCCTCTGATCTCTGGCGAACTCCCCAGTTGTTTTTGGTTCTTTGTTTGTCTGGTTGCTGTCTGTTGTTTATTTGGTTCTTTGGTCATTTGGCTGTTACTTTTGGTTCATTCGTTTTGGTTGCTTTTCTTTGCTTTTACACCTACACATTCATGCTGCACATACACTCATCCACACACTGATACTCATATATATTGGCTGACTGATAATAAATTCTTTGTTATTTCTTAAATTGTGCCTGTGTCTCCCTATTCTTGTTGCGAGCTTGAGCCAGTTCGTAACAAGTGGGGGCTCGTCAAAAAAGAATACATCCGGTATTATAAAAGAAAAACAATTTGGACCCTAGAATTGTTTGTAAGAATTTTTTTTTCGGCATGTTCATATTTTTCACTCCCTACATTGGGCCCTAGTGGGAGTGATCTAGGGTGGACTGGTTGCCAGTGTGGTGAGTAACCTGGAAACTATTTGTTTGCTGAAATTAATTGAATATGTCTTGGATTGGGGGAGATTCAGGTGCAAATTGGAAATGTTGAATGTTAATTTGGTTATTTTCTTCAAATTGACCTTTAGTTTTGCAGTTTTGTGATGGCTGGCAGTGTGGTGAATCCTCTCCTCTGTGGACATGCAGCGTGTGGTGAGTATGACTTTTTGAGTGCTATTTAATCTGTTTAAAAGTGGTAGTGAGTAGCCCTGGTTAGGTAGGCGCCGAATGCACTAAATTTATTATTTTTCCTTTTTTGTTTTGAACTGGAGTCTGTAAGGTGGAGACTTCGGTCTCTGTCGAGGGTAAAGAAAGAAGACGGTTAGGTTTAGATTAGTGATATTGGTAGGGAACCAGGGTTGCTCAAAAATACAAATATCATTGTATATGGTTAGGGATTGGCACTCGGAAAGTCTTGCTCACCATGTTTTCTGTTTGTTTTCTATATAAGTAGTGATTAGTGCTTTAGATATGGCGTCCATTGTAAAAGACTTTATACACACTCCTTCAATCGAGTTATTGAACCAGTGTACAAGGGAACACCTGCAAAAAATTGCTGAGCACTTTGAGATTGAGGTGACTGATAAACGTTTGAAGGAAGATGTGAGAGTATTGTTGAGAGACACATTGGTGGGGAGGGAGATTTTGATTGATATAGATAAACCTGTCATTTCACCTACAGTGACCCCTGTAGCTTTGACCTTTGAACAGCAAAAGGAGTTGTTAACTCTTAAATTGGAACATGAGGGAAGGAGTATGGAACATGAGGAAAGAATGGAAAGAATTAAAGCGGATTCTTTCCAATCACAATTAGAGATGGAAACCATTAAATTGAAGCAGATAATTGAGGGGAAAATGTCCTCCGGGGTCACTGGTCAGGAGGAAAGTACATTTAATGTGGGATCTAACCGGCAACTGCTTCCCCAGTTCACAGAAAAGGATCCGGACCTGTTTTTTTCTTTGTTTGAGCGGGTGGCAAGTGCACGAAAGTGGTCTGATGAGGAGTGCACTTTGTTGTTGCAGTGTGTCCTCACAGGAAAAGCACAAGCGGCCTATGCTTCTTTGACTGTAGCAGACAGTAAGATCTATGCGACAGTTAAAGCTATAGTGTTGCGTGCATATGAGTTGGTCCCCGAAGCATATCGGCAACGTTTTAGAAATTGGGAAAAAAGGGAGCACCAGACTCATGTTGATTTTGTCCGTGATCTGGTAGTACAGTTTACTCGATGGTGTACTGCGTCAGATGTTGGAACTTTTCAGGAACTGTCAGATTTAGTAGTACTAGAGCAAATAAAAAACCGTGTGCCATATAGTATTGCTACTTACTTAAACGAACGAAAAGTTAAAACTCCGCAAGAAGCAGCAATGTTGGCTGATGAATTTAGTCTAATTCATAAACGTACATTTGCCGAAGCAGGTAGTAGTGTGCAGCAGAATAGATTTTCTCCACGCACAGACAGACGTTTTGGGTCAAACGTGGAATCGGCTTATTCTAGGCCTAATAATGGTTCTGGGAAGGAGAGTGACGATAGTACCAATTGTCATTACTGTCGGCGTGAAGGGCATTGGAAGAATGAGTGCCCTAGTCGCAGAGCAGAGGCGGAATTTTCAAATGAAAATGGCCAGGTGAGACCTGTCGCGTTGGCTGCACCTGCTCGTATTGGTAGCAAGGCTGATGCCATTGATGCAGTTAGGTGGCATACAAGACCTGCGACAGTAACAGCTACAATATCAGACATTGAAAGCGGTTATTCTCCTTATATTACGGAGGGTCATGTTTCATTGGTGGGAAGTGATTCCTTTGTACCGGTTAAAATCCTGCGAGATACCGGTGCGTTGGATTCATTTATTGTGGGATCGGCATTGCCTTTTTCACCCAGATCATATACAGGTCGTGATGTACGGGTTTGTGGGATGGGGTTACAAGTGGTGTCTGCTCCCCTTCATAACCTCATGTTCTCCTCAGATCTGGTACAGGGGGTGGTGTCCATGGGAGTTCGGCCCTCGTTGCCTGTTGAAGGAGTGGCAGTGATTTTAGGTAATGACTTGGTTGGTAAGCGTGACGTGCCACCTTCATTAGTAGGTACTTTGGCACAGCTGGTGGGAGAGCCACATATGAATGAGTGTAACCCAGACGTGTTGCCAGCCTGTGCAGTACCACGAGAGAATGTTACTTTTCCTGTGCCCGCTGTCCCGTTGTCTGTTTCCCTCAGCCACAACCAGGAAGTATCCGCCCTCAAGACCTCCCTCAGCCAATCAGAGGGCAAGCTGACTGAGCTGCAAGGACAGCTGGTTAACCTGCAGAAGGATGTGAAAACGGAGATTGATCGTCTCCAGCAGCATCAAGCTGTTGTTGACCAGGCTCAGGCAGGAGGTGGCAGAGAGGAGCAGCTCAGACAACAGATGACTGAGGGAAAAGGGGAGAATGGAGTGAATATGGGGGGAGAGGAAGAGGAAAACATATATAAAAATCCTAATTTTCACCCATGTGTTTAAATATGTCTGTCTGCCCATTCCGGTTACTAACCCTTTTCTCTTAAAAGGCTTCTCTGGCGCACCGGAGTTGCTGAGGCTGGGGCTCCCTCTACTCTTAAAAGGCTTCTCTGGCGCACCGGAGTTGCTGAGGCTGGGGTGGTGTGGCTGGATGGGGAGTTGGCGGGCATGTCTATGCGACCCATGTTCAGCTGTCACTTTTTTGGAGGACATGTAATTTTTATTAGAGTGTAATACGGTGTCTGGGTTGAAAACAGTGACCCTAGGGTCCCTGTCTTATGGGGGGAGGTGTGACGACCCTCCCCCACACTGTGTAGCCTTCCTCTGCTCTGGCTGGCAGAGCAGAGCTGGGGAAGGCTCGTCAGCTAATTGGTGCACACCTGGGCCGGTGTGTCCCAGGCAGGATATCGGAGAGAGGCTGCCTCTGATCTCTGGCGAACTCCCCAGTTGTTTTTGGTTCTTTGTTTGTCTGGTTGCTGTCTGTTGTTTATTTGGTTCTTTGGTCATTTGGCTGTTACTTTTGGTTCATTCGTTTTGGTTGCTTTTCTTTGCTTTTACACCTACACATTCATGCTGCACATACACTCATCCACACACTGCTGACACACTGATACTCATATATATTGGCTGACTGATAATAAATTCTTTGTTATTTCTTAAATTGTGCCTGTGTCTCCCTATTCTTGTTGCGAGCTTGAGCCAGTTCGTAACACTACGCATCCAGATCACTCACGGACAGCGAGGTCAACTACGCACAAATCGAAAAGGAGATGTACGCAGTCCTTTATGGATTCAAACGCGTCCACCAATATGCCTACGGTCGCCATGTTATGGTGCAATTTTTCTTTTGCCTAAGTACAAACAGAGTCTCAAGCGAACGCCGGTGGTCTCGCGAGAGGTTAAGCGTTGGGCCGTGACGTCAGTGGAGTCACTCCAAGCAGTGCTGGGAAGCACAGAATGGAGTGTATTCCGTGATAACACAGCCAATATTAACGAATACACCGAAACGGTGATTGACTATGTCTGTACTCAGGTAGAAGTAATAATCCCCACCACCAAAATTAATATCTACCCAAATCAAAAGCCCTGGGTAGACAAATCCGTCCGTGAGGCTCTGAAAGTGCGCACATCAGCATACAACACCGGGCTGGTGACAGGCAACATGGAAGAACACAAGATGGCAAGATACAACGTCAGGAGAGCAGTAATAGAGGCAAAACGGCGTTACAGGGATAAAGTTGAACTTCAGTTTGAACAGGCTGACTCTAGAGGCATGTGGCAGGGCCTCAGAACAATGACAGACTACAAAGGAACCCCCCTCAAACTGAACAGTGACATCTCCTTAGCAAATGATCTCAACTCCTTCTATGCGAGGTTTGAGGCTGTGAATAACAACACCAGCCTACAAACCACGGCAATAGGGGGGGGGGGGTCTGCTGATGGAGACTCAGTGTTCAGGGTAACAGAGCATGAGGTGAGACGGATCTTTAAAAAAGTGGATATCAGGAAGGCAGCAGGACCGGACGGCATCCCCGGCCGCGTCCTAAAAGTCTGTGCCGACCAACTGGCCCCGGTATTCACTGACATCTTCAACCTGTCCTTGGAACAGGCCGTCATCCCCACCTGTCTGAAGAAGTCCACCATCATCCCTGTACCCAAAAAATCTACGCCCGCTTGCCTCAACGACTACCGCCCTGTAGCCCTCACCTCCATAGCCATGAAGTGCTTTGAGAAGCTAGTGAAGGGCTACATCTGTTCCTCCCTCCCCATCAACCTGGACCCTCTGCAATTTGCATATCGCCCCAACAGGTCCACGGAGGACGCCATAGCCCATGTGCTGCACACAGCAGCATCACATCTGGACAAGAGGAAGGGGAACTATGTGAGAATGCTGTTCATCGACTACAGCTCAGCATTCAATACCATAGTCCCCTCCAAACTCATAGCCAAGCTCAGGGACCTGGGCTTGAACTATGACCTGTGCCAGTGGGTCCTGGACTTCCTGACGGGCAGACCCCAGGTGGTAAGAGCCGGCAACTGCACCTCCTCATCCATCACGCTCAACATAGGGGCCCCCCAGGGCTGTGTTCTGAGCCCCCTCCTCTACTCCCTGTACACACATGACTGCGTAGCACAGCGGAACAACAACACCATCATCAAATTTGCTGATGACACAGTAGTGGTGGGCCTGATCTCTGCCAACGACGAAAGGGCCTACCTGGAAGAGGTAGAGAACCTGTCACAGTGGTGTCAGGAGAACTGCCTCTCCCTGAACGTCAGCAAAACAAAAGAGATGATTGTGGACTTCAGGAGGTCGGGGGTCAAGGACTACAGCCCCCTCAGCATCGACGGGGCACCAGTTGAGAGAGTGAACAGTTTCAAGTACCTCGGAGCCCACATATCCGAGGACTTGACATGGACCACACACATTGACAGTGTTGTGAAGAAGGCACGACAACGCCTCTACTTCCTCAGGCGCCTAAGGAAGTTCCAAGTCAGTCAGAAGATCCTTAGGAACTTCTACTCATGTACAATAGAGAGCATCCTGACCGGCAACATCACCTCCTGGTTTGGGAATAGCACTGCACAAGACCGTAGCAGACTACAAAGAGTGACACGTTCAGCCGAACGCACAATTAGAGGGGGGCTTCCCACCCTCCAGAACATTTACAACAAGCGGTGCAAGGGGAAGGCTAAGAGAATTATTAAGGACTCGAGCCACCCGAACAACTGCCTCTTTGAACTGCTGCCGTCAGGCAAGCGATACCGGAGTCTTATGGCGAGCACAGAAAGACTCAGAAGGAGCTTCTATCCCCAGGCCATCAGGCTGCTAAACGAACAATAATCGCTAAACGAACAATAATCACTATGCAACAACCATCAAATGCACACAGCACACACACCCACACGCACACACACACTCACTCAAACAAACAACACACTGCAGCACCCACTCTCCACACTTTAGATCACACAAACACACTTACACTTTATATTTATTGATAAAGGATTTGCACTACAACTCGTACACCTACTGTGAATTGTACCTAAACTGCACCTCGTCCATTTATGCCTTGCACTATATAGTATTGTATATTAGTACACTGCACAGTATTGTATATTGTATGGTAACTACGTCTACGAACATTGTACATATGTCTAAACTGAACACTGTGACCTCTTTTTTTTCTTCTAATTTTTACTATGTTTTTATTTCATACTTATCTTGTCATGCACAGTCTCTGGAGCGCAACAGTAAGAAGCATTTTGTACAAAAGTATTCTGTACTTCTGTATGACAACTATTAAAGAAACTTGACCACAAGCCCCTGGAGTCGATCATGAAGAAGCCGATCGCCGCAGCCCCACCGCGGTTACAGAGGATGATACTGCAACTACACAAGTACAACTTCACGATCGTGCACCGCCCTGGGAAAGACATCCCAGTAGCCGACACGCTGTCCAGGAAATCACTCACCTCTCACGACGACGGTCTCAGTGAAGGGATGGACCTTCAGGTACACATGGTATACAACAGCTTACCTGTACACGACGACAGGCTACAGGAGATCAGAGAAACAACAGACAATGACACACAGCTAAAGCTGCTCAGCCAGGCTATCCTGGAGGGATGGCCTGAGGAAAGAAAACAATGCCCCCAGAACATCACCGAATACTGGAATCACCGAGATGAACTATCCAAAACGAATGGAATAATTTTCAAAGGGGAGAAAATAGTCATCCCTACCAGCCTCAGAGGAGAGATGCTGATCAAGATCCATGCAGGCCACATGGGAATGGAAAAATGCAAACTGAGAGCACGAGACATCATGTTCTGGCCTGGAATGGGTAGACATATAGAGCAAGTCGTGGAGAAGTGCTCAATATGCCAAGAGCGCCGCCCATCAAACACCAAGGAGCCCATGATGCCTCATCGTATCCCAGACCGCCCCTGGCAGGTTGTAGGGACAGATCTCTTTAACTGGAACAACCAGGACTATGTTGTGACCGTCGACTACTACAGCAGATTCTTCGAACTAGACAGACTTCACAGCACCACATCGGCAGCTGTTGTCCACAAGCTAAAGGCAGCCTGTGCCAGGCATGGCGTCCCAGAGACCATAGTCTCAGACAACAGACCACAATACAAGTCTAAAGAGTTCGAGGCATTCGCCAAGTCGTGGGAGTTTACACACGTCACGTCAAGCCCACACTATCCGCAAAGCAACGGACTAGCGGAGAGAACTGTGAAGACGGCAAAATCACTCATGGACAAGGCTAAGGCAGACGGAAGAGACCCGTACCTAAGCCTCCTGGAATATCGTAACACCCCAGTCGACAACTTCAAATCGCCGGCACAGCTGTTGATGAGCCGCAGGCTACGCTCAACCCTCCCGAGCACCAACCAACAGCTGCGGCCAGGGGTAGTAAGCCCCAAAGATGGACATGACAAGCGAGTGCAGAGACAACAGCACCAGAAGAAATACTA
This sequence comes from Notolepis coatsorum, assembly GCF_963971535.1. NCBI lineage: Eukaryota > Metazoa > Chordata > Actinopteri > Aulopiformes > Paralepididae > Notolepis > Notolepis coatsorum. The sequence goes on along the minus strand of NC_140172.1, from coordinate 16,319,684 downwards.
TGACAGGTCAGCTAGACCGCTGCCCCCACTACATTGTGGTGAATCTGTCAGGCTACAAGAACATGGACGCTGGAGGCCAGCAGTAGTCATACAACCAGCCGACACTGCGCGGTCATACCACGTTCGCACCCAAGATGGACGCGAATACCGCCGCAACCGCAGGCACCTGAGGGACACAAAAGAGGAACACTTCCAGGACAGCGACGGTATGCCAAGTCCAGAGAGCGTCGATCAACCGCCGGAGACCAACGACCCTGAACTGTCAGAGGACTCAGAAGAGAACTCAGCTTCATACTACACCAGATCCGGCCGAGCAGTGAAGCCTCGGGACATTTTAGACCTATAAATGTACAGGGTGCAGGCGGATCGCTGCCCTATTATAACACCATTTACCCCAATGAAAAAAAAAAGAAAAAAAAGGGGTGGTGAAATGTAACAAAATATTAATGTATGCTGAAATGATGACTTACTATATGTGTTGAATCTATGACCTACTTACCTTGCTTAATTGTCGATATTTTCCCATTTTGTTGGCAAGCTAATTCTACAAATAAGAACTGCATATGGTAAGAGTGTTGAGACACACGACCAAATAAGCCATGAATACATACCTTTTCACAGCTGAAGTATTCAAATATTAAAGCAGACTTTCCAGAATAAGAGGGCACACAATACGAACTGTAATACCTTGATACATGAATCTTTTATGTTTAACATATTAATCCTACCTGTTTACATTGCCTGGTCCTGACACAGGTAACGCACTTGTTATTGTTTACAAAGAAACTCTTACAGAGTATTGCACAACCTTTCTTTATTTCAATTTTGTTCATAGCTTATAAAGCTTTCTTTAAAAGAAGGAGGATGTAATATTCATGCTTTGAATATATCATTTACTGTAATATTCATGCTTTGAATATATCATTTACGACAGGCGCGCCAGGCGCACCTTCCTATTATGTATACCTGACAAGGGGTCCTGACAGTCAGTTGGCTGCCAGCCGTGGATGGAGTTACACTCATGCTTAACGAGTACTTACCTTTGAATAAATATCTAAATGCAATCTCCTTGTCCTGAAGATTATTCTATATAAATCGAATACGACAGAGCTATCCACAATACTGAAGCTAACCAGGCTATCACCAGGAGCTATCCACAATACTGAAGCTAGCCAAAAGAGTAAATCTCGCCATCTCTCTCTCTCTCCAGGCAAGGCTGTTACATCTATGGCAGACCTGGGCATTGTACGGCCCGCGGGCCGGATGATTCTGACCGGCCCGCGAAAGATTACATGATAATAAATAAAAAATAAAAAATTGTTTCTTTTTTACTTTTTTCTTTTCATGTCAACGTTCACATGTACAATATACGCTTAGGAGACATGCTCAGAAGATGTTGGTTCTCTTTGGATCCACCTACATATGTGAACAGACATTCTCAGTCATGACGTTTACCAAGTCCAGGTACAGATCCTCTCTCACTGATGAACATCTGGCAGCTGTGCTTCGCATCTCCACCTCAGACATGCAACCTGACTTTGATGGACTTGTTAAAGCTCAACAGAGACTGGATTTCTCACACTGAATGAAAAAAAAGAACTGAAGAACACTAAAATGTGGAAATATAACAAGTGAAATGGGACACTTGATATTTTTTTTCTTTTTTTTGCACAGTTCTGAAAACATTAAATGTTTAATATAGGCATGTAAAGTAAAAAAGGCTACAAAACTGGGACACTTTTCTTTACACAGTTCAGTCCCATGTCTTGTTTATTTTTGCTATAAGATGATGTGATGTCTTTAGAAAGCTAAGAAAATCCTTGTTTCAATAGTATATGAAACTCAAAATGCCCTTGTTTATCATTTTGGAAATAAATTCTATTTGAATAAATGATATTTTTGAAAGCTAACCTCACCTTTTAATTGCCAAATAATAACATACACTCTTACCAGGGGTCAAAACAATGCCATTTACTGCTTTTTATATAGAAATAAAATTTATATTATGCATAATTGAGTTTGGAATTTTGGCCCGGCCCCCCAACATATTTTCAGTTGCTCATTCGGCCCCCCGGGAAAAATAATTGCCCACCCCTGATCTATGGGTTTCTCTCCAGGGTTCCTATGGGAGCTTAGAATAGAAATACTTTAATTATCCAGAGGGAAATTTGACACTATAAATCGCTCACATTAAACATTTAGACAGAACAAAGTCATGAATAAGAATAACAAAACAAATTGCCTAAGAATAGAATAAAATATACAGTAAACATATACTGAAGTCTACAGTAAGTGTAATATTGCAGAGTGCTGTTTCAAAAGTAAGAGTCCAGGAAGATGGTAACTGTCACCCTGCTCAGTGATGCAGTGTAAAGTCTGATGGCTGTCGGAATGAAGGACTTCCTATGCCGTTCAGTGCTACATTTAGGGAGTGTGAGCTTGGCACTGAACATTCTCCTCCTGCTGTCAGCCAAGTCTGTGTATAGTGGGTGGGAGGGGTTTTCCCTGATGGTCTGGAGCTTAGCAAGGCTCCTCCTCTCCGCCACCCTCGCTAGAGTCCAGCTCCACCCCAACCACGCTACTGGCCTTCCTGACCAGCTTATCCAGCCTGTTTGCGTCCCCTGCTCTCAGTCCGCTGCCCCAGCAGGTCACAGCGTACAAGAAGGCGCCCGCCACCACCGACTCATAGAACATCCTCAACATCCTTGTACAGACATTGAAGGATCTCAGCCTTCTGAGGAAGTAGAAGGTTAAGGCCTTAATCAGAATGTTAGGCCTTAAATGGTCTTAAATATGTATTGGATTATGAAGTTACTTCTATGTTGCAATAATTTCTCTATCTTGTTTACCCCAACAATTTTCCTTTATACTCTTTTGCCAGTATGACCGTGAAATGGGTATACTATTAAATTCTATTCAAAGTGGTCTTAAAAAGTCTTACATTTTACTTGTTGAAACCTGCAGGAATCCCGTCTCTCTCTCTCTCTCTCTCTCTCTCTCTCTCTCTCTCTCTCTCTCTCTCTCTCTCTCTCTCCTCTCAGACACACACACCTGTGAAATATATATAGAAAAGGAAAATAAAAGCCATGCAAGAAAAAACAAGAAGGAACTCATGACATTTTGCATCCCACATATAATTAAACCAAACGCTTCCTCGGTGATGTGATGTGGAATAGACGGAGGGAAGCTTGCTTAAATACCCAGTCAGTGATCCAAACATAAACGAATGGATAAACCTCACCACCTAAAAGTAAGAAATTATTTTCCATCTACAGATCAAAGGTCACAGGTTCGGGCGCCCTCTGGTGGACAGGCAGCAGTAGTGTGAGGGGGGTTGTTATGTTTTGTGTTCTTATTAATCAAAGTCTTCTACACATCTTCGTTTGGAACTCGTTGGTAATAATTTTTTCTAAATCAAGAATTTGTATTATTTAATTCAGTATTGTGTTTCTTCTTTAGCCTCCTAATGTAGGCAAAACCTTTAACACTAAGGTAGGCTTTCAAAGCGTCTTGTATAATAATAATAATGGATTGGATTTATATAGCGTTCTTCATGACACCCCAGAGTCCATTATTCATTCATACACAGTCATACCGGTGGTGGTAAGCTACAATTGCAGCCCTGAGGCAGACTCACGGAAGCGTGGCGAATAATCATCGCCTACGGCCCCTCCGACCACCACCAACATTCATACACATTCATACGAGGCAAGTAGGTTAAGTGTCTTGCCCAAGGACACAACGGCAGTGGGATGGACATGGGCTTGAGCGGGATTCGAACCACCAACCCTTCGATCATTGGACGACCCGCTCTACCCCTGAGCCACGCCGCCCCGATAAACCTGTTGAGAGCTGTAGGTTTGTTTATGATTCTGGTCTGTAATAAAGACAAAAATACGTTTTCGCTCCACCTTCTCATTCACAGTCCAGATCAGAAAGGGAAAACGACAACACGTTTCGTGTACACTCCGCCACCAACATGTATTACATTAAATTTTTAAATCAGAATAAATATGTAAAAAAAAATATCAACTGTGCAATCCTCATTTATAATACAATGGAAAATAAACAGAAATAATGTGAACTCACATACCTGCATTCAAACAACAAAACATTTTTACTCCACCTGACAACCACCAACAAACAAAATCATCCTCAATACATGACGGAGGCAAAAATATTCTAAAAAGTACATTCTCACTCTGCAGATTTTTTTCTTAGTTGTTATGTACATAACAAACTGGGAAAGTTCAATAGTGATATCTATTCAAATATTTTTTTTGCCTATTAGGGGGTACTGTCTCCCCTTAAATCAGAATAAATATGTAAAAAAAATGATCAACTGTGCAATCCTCATTTATAATAAAATGGAAGATAAACAGAACTGGGCACCTGCTAGTGCAGCTAATACCTTTGATATATTTTTTGCGGTTTGACAAAGGAAAATAAACAACAGTGTGATAGTAAAGGGTTAACCTTCTGTAGTGTGGCAGTGAAAGGGTTAACCTGATGTCGTGTGGCAGTGAAAGGGTTAACCTTATGTGTATTGTAGCAGTGAAAGGGTTAACCGTTTAGTAGTGCAGCAGTGAAAGGGTTAAATGGGCTCTCACACATATCCCAAGGCTCTGAACTGTATCCTTGTGTTTTGTTAATTATAGCTCAATAGCTGCAGTAAAAAACTTAAAACCAGATTTTCAAACATAAACATAAAGACGGACGCTCATCACAGACAAACTGGATGTGGCCAATTACTTAAAAATTTTCTTCACAATCATAGCCACAACACTGGTAAATAAACTACCCTCCCACTCAGGGCATTTGGGGTAGAACACATAGTATCATACTAAAAAACCTAGGGGTCGGTTGAAAGACGATTTCAAACTAGAAATGGTAACAACAGCTGAGATACTCAAAAAAACTGAGCGCCCTCCAACCTAACAAGGCCACTGGCCATGACAATATCCCCTCCAAATTCCTCCGAGACTCAGCAGCCGCCATCACCCCAGTCATCACACACATAATAAACCTCTACATAAAACAGGGACACGTCCCCAAGGACTTCAAAATTGCGAGAGTAACCCCCCTGCACAAAAAGGGCAGCAAATTAGACCCAGGCAACTACCGCCCTGTTTCTATTCTTACCTCCATCTAGAAAATTCATGGAAAAAATAGTATACGAACAGGTCGAAAAGTACCTTGCGGAATTTTTTTTTATCTACGAATTCCAATCTGGCTTCAGAACATCCCACTCCACTGACACATGCCTTCTCTATTTGAATGACCACATCAAACAAGAGGTGGACACGGGCAAATACTGCGGCATGGTCATGCTGGACCTACAAAAGGCCTTCGTCACTCCATTCTGATTGACAAGCTAAAAGCAATTGATAGTCTATCAGTGAGCTGGATGCAATCCTATCTGGAGGGGAGAGAACAGATGGTGGAGGTAAACGGTACCCCCCCCCCCCCGTGAGCTGTGGTGTTCCACAAGGAAGCATACTAGGACCGCTACTGTTCCTAATTTATGCAAATGACATGTCGTCAGCTTGTGACTGCAACTTGTTCCTGTTCGCAGACGACTCAGCCCTGCTGGTCTCTGACAAGAACAAGTTACAGGTTGAAAAAACCCTCAGCTCTGAACTAGGCAGAATCTGCACCTGGCTCGCTGATAACAAACTATCATTACACCTGGGTAAAACAGAGTCATTCTCTTCGGTTCAAATAACAAACTCAGCAAGACCGACGGCTTCTCAGTTACAGTGGGTGACAATATTGTCACAAGGAAAGATGAAATTACATACCTAGGTTCCATCCTAGAGGCAAATCTTTGCTGTGACAAAATGGCATCCAATGTAATAAAAAAAGTCAACCAACAAACTAGATTCTTGTACCGGATCTCCTCTCTGGTAAACAAGAATACCCTGAAGACTAGCAGGAGTACTCATTCAAGGGTACTACGACTATGCTAGCACCTCATGGTACCAAAGCACCTCAAAGGCCCTAAAAACAAGACTACAAACATCACAAAACAAACTGGTCAGACTACTGCTTGACCTTACTCCAAGAACCCACCTCACCCCTGCCCACTTTGACAACCTAGGATGGCTTAGAGTAGACGACAGAGTACAGCAACTTGCAATGGGCCTGGTCTACAAGATACACTACACGACTAAGGTACCCATGTACATGTCAAAATACTTCCCAAAGGTCAGTGAATACCACGACCACAACACCAGAGGGAGCTCCACAAATAATGTTAAACCCAGATTCGGCTCAAACAAGGGACTAAACACGTTTCACAATTATGCCACATCAATGTGGAACGCCCTACCCAAAGCTGTAAAGGAATGTGAATCACTACCCACTTTTAAAACCACTCTCAAGGAGCACCTACGGGAGACTGCAATTCTAAACTGGCCCCTGTAAATGTCCCAACCCAACCCCCTCCAATGTACAGTAAATGTCCTAACCCAACTCCAATGTACAGTTACCCACCCCACCTACCCAACCTCCTCCAATGTACAGTTTCTTTGCCAAATGTATATATGTAGACACCTGAAAATGACTGACTATTATTCAATGTGTCTAACGCTAATTCTTTGCATTCCCTGTGTTCGCGAGGACGTTGTGTAACCGGCCGACCGCTCTTGATCATCCCTATCCTGACATTGACACTTAACTGGCTGATCTCTTTGATTCTCCCTATCCTAACATTGACACTTCATAGTGGGACAGGATACAGGTGCCGCCAGGGGCGCTGGTGGTCACATTGGGCAGGGAGACACAGGTGAAGAAGGATGGGTTCAGAGCGCGGTGCCGAGGGAGGGGCTTCCTCTTCATCGTTTTCCACAGAGGGAGGAGGAAGCACGGAAAAGGAGCTCCGGAGATTCAGCACGCGAGAGATAAACTCAGTTACAAAGCGGGTTATTATAGAAGTATGCGATAGTTTAGCGTTTGGTTAATGCGGAAGAGACATTGTGAATGAACCAGCAGACGAGCGACTGCCGAAGACCAGGTGGTAGATATTGTCCACCTTGCGTTAGCTGTGTATAGGCGTCATGACAGGGGGTTCACCACGACCCACAGCTTAGCTTCAGTTATAGGCTAGCACCACAGTTTAGCCCGCGTGTCGGCCACCTCTTCAGCCCAGCAGCGGACGTCACTACACTGCATGCTCCTCCAGCCCCTCCAAGCCGTTACCCCAGCAGTCACCTGCCCAGCGTCTACCCCGCCCCGCTGCCTGTTATCGCGGGATCTCCCGACAGCCATCTTACCACACGGACGGTTGGTGGTGAGAGCAGGCCCGCCATCTTGGATAAGTACAGCGGTGCTCCGAGTGCTGAAACTTTATCGGTAGACATTTCCACTGTGTGGCGCAGGCTCTCTAAGGGCGAAGATAAACGGTGCTTTGAACTAACGCTGGCAGCAGTGTCTAGGGGCGCCCTGACCATTTATTGTTTTGGGGAAAAGCCGGCTGTAGATAGGACTTTTATTTGCTAACGTGGGCCCACTGTCAATTTCTTTTGAGTGTACTAATAACGTGTGGTTCTTTATAAAAATTCCCATTGAACTCCTTTACTCCCTACCCTGTAGATAACCCTTAAAGGGAAGAGGTCATTACTGTGTCTGTAATACATAGCTGTCAACATTTCGATTTGAAAAAACGTGCAGGTTTTAGCCACGCCCCTTATCCTGGCCCCGCCCCCTCCCACCCGGCCCCGCCCCCTCCCAATGGAGCTGCCTCGTCGCTGCTGGTCAAAACCGGTATTATTTTGTTTTCCTACTGTGTAGAGTGTAAATGCTATAAAAATACAGTAAATTACCTTTTATCAAAATATTAACCATTAAATAAAGGTTGTAATCTGTAAATGCATTTGATTTTACTGTAATTTGACAGTATTTGGAAACCATAGATGCCAGACATTTAGTTTTCTTGCAGCTTTTTTTCTTACAGTCTACAGTCAGTGAATCCTAAATCTCCACTAGGCAACCACTTAAAGTTATCAGTCCAACAAGGACTGGGTGAACTAGTTGCTACATTAAATTAATCAGATACCTGGTTGAAAGTGAAATGCTGTGAACATCCCTGCATTAAGTGTAAGACAAATTCAGTATAAATTCAGTTTATGTAGTAGTAGCATTAACATGTTCATATTTATTGAAATCTTACAATTCATACATAAATGTTATGATGAATTGAAAATGGGGGAAGAAGTCCTTCTCTGGTCTGCATCCCCTTAACAATTGTGTATTGCACAATACTGTATTGTACCCATCTGTTAAAGTTAGCAATCAATCAATGTATTACCAGTGTCTTTATACCTTCATCACTGTAGGCTACATATTAATACGACAACTCAAGAAGAATCAAGAGGTTTATTTGTCACATACAGTGAAATGCAGGTGGTCACGCCCGCATTGATTGTGCAAAATGCAAAAAAATATAGACACAGGATATGCATGATAAAAAAAGACATGCCATGTTCCTGAAAAAGCTATAAAAAATACCTATGGTCATTAATTTAGCAGTGGGAAATGGGAATATCATTTTTGGAACAGTGTGTGTGTGTCTATTATGTCTGTGTAGTATGTCTGTATGTCTGTATTGAGCCGTACTGTATTGTACCCATTCTGCAATCTGTTAAATAAAGTTTTCATTCATTCTACAGAGAAAAATGAGATAGAAAAAAAGCCAATGCGATTTTGTGTTTTTCCTCAATATCTCTGCAATGCCTGCGAGTTACCAGTAACTGTATTTGTCATACCATGAAATTGGGCGTCAGTGAAGGCATGCTATCCGTGGAGGAATGGCAGGAGCAGGAGCAAACGGCTGTTAGTGTTCACCAACCAACACATTTACACATTCCTGCATTTGTATTGTTTTATCCACAGAAGATTTGCAAACCTTTTGTTCCAGAGACAAAAGCCACAGAGTGGGCAATCAAGAGACACTGGCTAAGTTGATTTGACACCCTCGGTCCGCGGCCGCCTCGGTGCAGTCTACTCTCTCCCCTGAGCTCTGAGCTCCGGTCGCGTCGCTGTCTTCTTCTGGTCGCAACGGTCTGACTTCCTGTGATAACGGTCTAATCTACACTGCTGCCACCTGTCGTCACGGAGGAGAATTGCACCCATTTTGTAAAAAAAATAATAATAATAATAAGTACAAAATACGTACCAATCCGTGAGCCGTGAAGAGGCCGTGCAGAGGGTCGAAAAAACAGGAGAATCCCGGTAAAACCGTGAGAGTTGACAGCTATGCTGTAATATAGAGCGAGAGCACTAGGTGCCCAGTGTGGAAGTAGCCTTGATAGGTATGCGATAACGTGTAACGTGTATAAGCTTCAGTAAAGGAGACGTAAATGGGAGCACTGTGTGTGTGTCTTTAAAAAAAATATATTATCTTTTTTACCCCTCCTTTTTCCGATTTTTCTCCCATCCCACTGTTAGTCGTTATGCCAATTCCCAACCCCCTTCCTGGTTGTTGCGCACTCCCCCCTACTGTTGGTCCGGGAGGCCGGAGACTGTCACATGCTTTCCTCCGACGCATGTGCAGCCAGCCGGCAGCCAGCCTGGCAGCGCAGATTCTCACCGGGAGAGTGTAACGTGTGGAAGGTCACACTACCTCCCTCAGATCCTACCCTCGCTGTGCAGGCGCCCCGACCAAACTGTAGGGGTCGCTGTCCACAACGCCCAGGACCCACCCATCAGCTTTCCCACCCCTAACACTGCCAATTGTGTTAGTATGAACGACCAGCCAAGCTGATAGCAACGCCGAGAGCTGGATTCGAACCCAGCGTCTCCAGCGTTGATGACGAGCGCCTTGCCCACTACACCACCTAGCCGCCCCGTGTGTGTGTCTTTAATGTGCATTTTGTCTAACCCTTTTCTCTCCGGGTAATGCTCATTATTGTTTAACCCTTTCCCCATGTATGATGAATTGAAAATGGGGGACCCTGATGGAAACAAGACGAAAGTCTTTCTCAGGTCTGCATCCTCTTAACAATTGTATGTATTGAGCTGTACTGTACTGTACCCATTCTGCAATCTGTTAATAAACTTTTCAATCAATCAATCAATCAATCACCCCCTGCCTATAGTTCATTGTGAAAGGTCTCCACTCATCATTAAGGAAGAGTACTGCTTTGGGGAGCGAATATATCATCCATCTTACTGCCATCGGGTGTGGGAGGGCTCAGGAAGTATTGGGGGAAGTGTGGGTGTGTGGGGAGCTACTGCTGATCGCCCTGGAGGGCAAGAAGGACCAGAGTACCATTCCTAGGTCAGTGAATCCTAGGCCCCATCCACTCCTGCTGCTCGACCTCCACTTCAACATTCCTGGCCTACAGTCGGGGACCCAGCTGGACTCAGCTCTGCTGCGTTCTCGCTACCAGGTGGCCGTGTACAACCACTCCCATAAAGCAGGGATAATCCACCCTGCCACATATACTCTCTTTTTTAGACTCTTTTTGTATCACAATCAGTACTGTATTTGTAAATCTGGTATGTCATAAATGTCTAGATGTAGCAGTACTGTCTATCTGTATGTCATATATGTTATGATGAATTGAAAATGGGGGACCCTGATGTAAACAAGACGAAAGTCTTTCTCTGGTCTGCATCCCCTTAACAATTGTGTGTATTGAGCTGTACTGTATTGTACCCATTCTGCAATCTGTTAATACAATTTTCAATCAATCAATCAATCAATCAAATGAAATGATGTAGATAAAAATAGAGATACGAATTGAAATTCAGTGTCCTCTGATGACATCACAGGAGGAGATATTCAAACTCATTAACTCTCAACTCAACTGTCAAACTATTAGTTTAGAGTTTAGAGCCTTGGGATAATGTGTGAGATTATGTGTAAAATAAAGACTGGAAGCTACCGCATGTCTATAAAACAATTGCTGCTATTTATTAGCAATAACACTTGCAGTACACATGGGGGCGAATTCAAGTTTCAAGTTTCTTTATTAGTTGTCATACAGAATACAGAATACTTTGCATGAAATGTTTCTTTCTTTGTTGCTCCTGAGAGTGTGCTAGATAATAGCAAGATAGTATAAAATAAGTATAATAAGTATGAAATAGAATGTCAAGAAGTCAAGTACGTAAACAAGTGTAAACAACAAAATTGTAAAGAACAAAATTGTTCAGTGTATCTATATATACAGTATGTACAGCTGTTACAAAAATGGTGAGGTATATAGCTTAGCTTGTGGTGCCACCTTGTAGTGGTGAGGTGCAATAAGGAATGAGAATGATGTGCAATTTCCTTACCAATAATATAAATATAAAGTGTAAAGTGTGTCTAAAGTGGTAAAGTGGGTGCTACAGTGTGTTGTCTATTTAAAGTGAGTGTATGTGTGTTGATGGTTTGCTTATTGTTCATTGTTCATTGAGCATCCTGATGGCCTGGGGATAGAAGCTCCTTCTGAGTCTCTCTGTACTGGCCATGAGACTCCGGTATCGCTTGCCTGACCGCAGCAGTTCAAAGAGGCAGTTGTTTGGGTGGCTGGAGTCTTTGATTATTCTCTTAGCCTTGCCCATGCACCGCTTGTTGTAAATGCCTTGGAGAGTGGGGAGCCCCCCTCCAATTGTGCGTTCGGCTGAACGGGCCACTCTCTGCAGTCTGCTGCGGTCTTGTGCGGTGCTGTTCCCAAACCAGGAGGTGATATTGCCAGTCAGTATGCTCTCTATTGTGCATGAGTAGAAGTTCTTGAGGATATTGAAGTTCTGACTCACATTGCGTCGCTTTTTCTGACGCTATGCCGGTGTTCTGCCGATTTATGCTACCTACCGAGCGGTGCTACCAGCGGTCCTGCGCATGGGGTTGTACACTGTGTGGCTGTACACTGTGTGGTTGTACACTGTGTGGTTGTAGGCTGTGTGGCTGTACAGTGTGTGGTTATACTGTGTGGTCCAACAATTACTGATTTGTCCTCTAGGGGGCCTTACATCTCATTGTGACATTGTGAAATGTTTGACAAGACTTTGACTTGAAGAATTATTTAGTTTGCAGGTTTACATTTTTTATGATAGTATATTGTACATGTTGCTGGGTATTTTGAAGAGCTGAAACTTGAAAACACACTAGTACCTTTTTACACACTGTTTACATATAAATGTAGCTATTGCAAACTGCTGCTTTTTTTTTTATCTTACTTTATTTTACCTTTATATGTCTACCCTCTCTCTACGTCACTGGGGGAGAGATAGCCCTTTACCTTGGCTATGAGCCTTAATTGGAGGGAAAAAAATGTTTTTATAAAAGAGCTAACCTGCTTGTCAAATTTAAAAGCCCTGTCAAAGGTCACACCAAGGTTTTTGACAGAGGAGTGGATGTTTGGCAGAAAACCAGCAGGATAATCTGATGGGTCACGCCCCCAAACATAATCTGTCTTGTTCCCATTAAGATTTCAAAAAGGAGAGTCCATCCAGAGGATTTTACATCATTTAAGCAGTCAAGCCGTGGCTGCGTAGAGTCTTTGTTATTTGATTTCAGCGGCAGCTAGATCTGAAGACTAGCTATACTCCATGTTGGCAGCCTTAACAGCTCTCTGGTCTACAGACAGAACATTTTAATGGGAGATGTTGAGTCTGTCTTTTGTCTGACTTTCTTTCTCAGACTTTTAACCACGGCTCTGAGAGTGCTTTAGGCTGGTGCCTCTGGGTCCAGGAGTCTGGAAAACCTTTGTTGTGTGTGTCTGGGCTTGAGAAGTGATGCAGTCAGAGCTTGTTCTATTTCTGCTGGGCAGGTAAACTCACTTTTGCTAATTTCTCAGAAGTTACCGCAGCTTTAATTGCTCATTATCTGTGAAGAACAAATAAGTAATTAGTGGTTTGGTAAACTACAGTGTATTAAGAGTAGTTTCCCCAACACTGCACTATTTTCACCAACCGCACAAAGTAGAGAGGCGCGTGTGACTAGTAACTGTGGCCCAACTGCGAGACTCACCCACCCACCCAACCTCCTCCAATGTACAGTTTCTTCGTCAAATGTATATACTCTCTTTTTTAGACTATTTTTGTATCACAAACAGTACTGTATTTGTAAATCTGGTATGTCATCAATGTATAGATGTAGCAGTACTGTCTATCTGTATGTCATAATATATGTTAAGATTAATTGAAGATGGGGGACCCTGATGTAAACAAGACGAAAGTCTTTCTCTGGTCTGCATCCCCTTAACAATTGTGTTGTGTATTGAGCTGTACTGTACCCATTCTGCAATCTGTTAATACAATTTCCAAACAATCAATCAATCAATCAATCAATCAATCAATCAATCAATCAATCAATCAAACAATCAATCTTTTTTATGTTTTAAAATAGTACACTCATTTGAATAGTGGAAAGGGGGTAGGATTAAATAAGTGTATACTTCTTCCTACTCCTTTTCGAACATGTAGATTGAGTTGTGTTTTGCTTTTATTATTGTTTGTTTGTATTCATTGCATGTTCGAAATAAAGATTTCAAATCAAATCAAATCAAATCAAATCAAATCAAATCAAATCTCTATTCTGGGGGTTTTGAGGCAGAAGAAGAAGAAGAAGAAGAAGAAGAAGCCGCCCTCACTCCAGTCCAGCAGGGGGCGGTGACGCACCACAGTGTAAATCGCCCACCGCTGGTAAAAACACCAGAGAAGCAGCAGCAGCAGCAGAAGCAGCAACATGGCGGAAGGTAAGAGACTGTCTGTTCGCTGAGCTAAAGCTAACGTTCTCCGCCCTTTTCACAGTGATGACATGTGTATTGAACTGTCAAAAGAAGACAGAGTTTGATTAACCAACAACGGCTGACAGACAGTGACGCTGTTCTCGACACACTCTTTAGTTAGTTAGTTAGCAGCTAGCTGGATGTTATTGTCTATAACACTAAGCTAACTAACACTAGGAGCCAGAGAGACAGTCAGCTGCTGTTAGCTGTTAGCCAGGGAGCTGCTGGCCGGAGAGCAGCTCATCGATTAACGATCAGATATTAGAAACACGACTACACCACGTCATGCTAGTCGATCACATTGATTGATTGGATAGTATAGGCTAGCAGCACGTTATTAAAGCGTCCCACGTTAGTGTTATGTGCTTTGTGTTGTGCTCACAGTGGGGAGTGACGGTCTGATCTGATCTCCTGCACTGTTAGCCAACGAGGGTTGTTATTATTATTGACTGTATTCTGCGTTTATGTTGGATATATAATATAATTATGATCTCTCACCACTCAAGCAAATTGGCATGGTTGATATTATGATGAATTGAAATTGGGGGACCCTGATGTAAACAAGACTAAAGTATTTCTCTGGTCTGCATCCCCTTAACAATTATTGAGCTCTACTGTATTTGACCCATTCTGCAATCTGTTAAATAAAGTTTTCAATCAATCAATCATCGATTTGACGTGAGGGCTGTCAGCTGTCATCAACATCACACCAGCCTCCAAATAATAAACACCTAGCTGTGTTCTTGGTGTACGTTTAGAATTGGATATTTAGTCAATAGTTATGAGCAAAAGCAAATATATTAGATCTATACATGTGCATCGCTTGTGTTTGAGAGAGAGAGAGAGAGAGAGAGAGAGAGAGAGAGGTGTTATCTGTGTGTGTAGAGACTAATTCCAGACAGTCGATCAAAGTGTGTAAACTCCTACTAATTGTCAATGATGCAGAGAGAATCAAGAACACCTGTATAATTAGGAAAACACAAGATATATCTAGACAAAAATTTGTATTTAGGGTGGATTTCTTTTGCTTTAATGTCGAGAGTTTATTATTGATGAAGGATCACTTGAAGGATCTTATTTCAATATATATTGAGTGCAATGTTCTTTATGCATTAGAAATGTATATCATTATATAACGCATACGGGCAAAACCTGCAATAGTGCAGTGAACTGTGGAATTATATGGAAAGTAGTTCAGTGGCCAACTGTTAAAAAAATCCTTTAGGTCAACAACACTGAGTCCAAAGTTGCTGTTTGCAGCAGAGCCCTTCCTGTCTTCTGGACGGTCAGCTGGTGTCTTTTTAACGGTCAGTAGCGGTTTACGAGGGTAAAGTCAAAAGTGCCCACTCAGCGTTCTGACTTTTTCACTGAAACTTCACTCCCGGAAAAGGGAAGGAAACGGGTGGAAATCTGTGCAACTCATGAATCACGCTTTTTCTTTTAAAGAAGGAAAGGAAGCTGCTGCTGTTGTTGATGTGAAGATGTCTTATTGAAAAACGCACACGTTTTTGACTCTTACATTGTCGTCCCTCTTCGTGCCATTAAACCCAGGAAAATTATGAGAAACTCGGCTCTTCTGACTGCGGTCGCATGAGAAAGTGTTGCCTTTGCAGCTTTTTTAACAGGAAGTTATGTCACAGGAGTGCCTTGGTGGCTCTGCTGTCCATGTTCCATAACATGTACTGATGATGTTGTGTGTTAATCCAGTTTACAGTGTAGCAGGCAGCAGCATGTCTCTCTCTCTGTCTTTCCTGTTGCTCTCCATGGCACACTGTCTACTGTAAGACTAATCATAAAGAAATGAAAAAGAATAAGCAGCAGTATATTATAATAGGATTGTGAAATAAGCCGCTGTGCAGGCCAGCATATTGAGCATTGCAACACCACCTAGATGAGTAATACAGGGCCTGATGGAACAACAAAAAGATGCCAGTGAGCGATATGGTATGAAGCTCTTTCCAAGTAACTAACGCTTGGTGCTGTTGACAGTAAATCAGGTCGTCTCGTTGAGTGCGTTTAAAGCTTTTATTTTTGCTTGCAGGATGGATAAAGCATAACATAAACTGGGTGTTTAAACTGTAACTTAAACAAATAAACTTGTGTTGCGAAATAAACCAGAAAATAACTCAACTACTGAAAACAAACAAAACACGCACAGTGGAAAAAAGTGTCGCTCCCCTGTGGCGTTTCCCAATTCCCTCCCGCTGTGCACCTGTGACACACACATAAACAGGCTGTGCACCTGTGACACACACATAAACAGGCTGTGCACCTGTGACACACACACATAAACAGGCTGTGCCCGAGATCATCTGAGCCCCGCCTATCATACTGCCCAGCTCATTAGTCAATAATCTCATAACACCTTCACAATAACACAGCACCTTCATACAATAAAGTAACCACGGTAAAATCATCAAATTGGCTACAACAGTCCTACTTGCTTCGCTGGTCCAGCGGTGCCGGTGTTCTCTCTGGCTCGTGGATGCAGCTGTTCACTGGTTCACTCAGGCCAGTGGTTTGAACTGGTTTCTCAGTCATTGACCATCCATTCACACGGTGGCCATTTTGCTCTAATGTCACGCTCAGAGGATCAGATTCATCCAATATAGAACGGCACTAACGTTAATAGAACATAATAATTATCTGCAGACATGTGAATTAGGCTAATAATAAACGTATGTTCAAGTGAAAGTTCATTGATGATATTCTATTGATGATTCTTTGCTTCCAGTCAAAATCCCGTTTTGGTTCAGACTAGAGCAACTGCTGTCTTCTGTTAGTCCATTAATGGCTTGGTTTGGTCTAAGCGCACAGGCTGGCAACTCGCGGGCGGGAAGCAAATTGAATCGCTTTGGTTGGATTCAGAGGCGTGCGCCACGCACATTTTCACAGAAATACACTCAATATCTGCATTATTACCACACATATAGATGTTGTTCAACCAGCTAATGTGTCTGTATTTTTCCCAATACAAATACACCATACTATACTTTTTCAGGAGTACAGTCACACTGATAATCATTCTAAAATCAATTATAACATTCTAATTCATTATATAATATCTGGTTACATGCAAAATGGACAATAGAACACTGGAACTGGAAATCTTTAAAACATCTTCAAACGGGGACTGACTTCGCATATAGACTAGGCATTTACAGCTGTTCCAATTATGTGCCTTCCTCCGTGCGCTTTCGCCCGCTCTGAAGTCCGACTCGGTGTGGATGGCCACGCGCGCTGTTTTCGCACGAAACCCGCGAGTGCTTGCACCCGCGCCTGGTGGGATTTGTGCGTTAGTCGACTTTGTTAGTCAATGTGTTTGATTTAAACGTTTTTTTTCCTATGCTGAATAAAATGATGAAGACAACATCTCTACTGTAGTTGAGCACTAGATTTAAAGAGGTCCTTCTGCACGACTGCATGTGTGAAACACAATTTTACACATTTGTCGATTTAAGCCAACAAATCTAAATCTCGGTCGACTAAGAATTTCCTTAGTGGTCGACTGCCCTAGTTTACTCATGATTTGAAATGGGCTACTGTAGGGCTGCAACTAATGACTATCGATTATTTTTTCGATTAGTCGACTAATCGAAAAACAATTATATATAAAATAAAATAAAATAATAAAAAAAATATAATCTTTTTATTTTTTATTTTTTTGCACTACCTATCTTTGTGAAAGTGGCTTCTCAGCTCTGGTCCAGCTGAAGACAGAGCAGAGGAACAGATTGGACATTGAGCATGACCTCAGAGTTTCTTTGAGACTCTTGTCAGGACCAAACAACATCCCCAGTTATCCCATTAGTTTCCCCAAACTTACTGTCGGTCTGTTATGTTAAGCTAAGAAGTCTTCAGCTGGCTGGACCAGAGCTGAGAAGCCACTTTCACAAAGATGACTAATCGACGCAACAATTCCTCGTCGATGATTTTTTATAATCGACGTCGTCGATTATGTCGACTAATCGTTGCAGCCCTAGGCTACTGTAACAGATCACTTGTGGTCGAGTGATTTTTATATGGCAAGCTTGTTTTTCAGCTTTTTTCCCAGCTTATTTCCAGAAAAATTATATTAAGCACATCTTGGGAAGCACTAGATTTAGAGAGACGCTAGATTTAGAGGTGCGTTTAAAGCGGACCAGACAGCTCTGGTATGAATGTGACCTAACGTACGTGGACATACTCAGGACTCAGGAGAGATGCGGGAGCAGGAAGTACCGGCGAGCTAGCCGGATCCATGGAGGATCGGGATGACTGGTCACTGGAAGCACCGATGGAGGGCCCGTCCGAGGACGACCTAGATAGCTCTGGTCATGCATCCACTCAACTCATAGAAAATACAGCATCAGGCTATTCTAAAAGTATTGATACTGATACTAATAAAAAGAGTATTGAACCGTTTTTAATAGCTGTGTATCAAGATACCTTTCTAGTAACTGTATCTTGCAACACTAGTAAAGAAATTTATTTTGACATTCTGATTTAAGAACTTTTTTTTTTTTTTTTTTTTTTGTCTTTTTCCCCCTCCATTTTCCTCAGATTTTCTCCCATCCCAATGTTAGTCGTATGCCAATTCCCAGTCCCTTCCTGGTCGCTGCGCACTTACCCCCCACAGTCAGATCATCTGGGAGAGTGGAGGCTACCACGTGCTTCCTCCGACACACGTCCAGCCAATCACCGCTTCTTTTCACCTGGTAGCGCGGATTCTCATTTGAGAGGGCGTAGCGTGTGGGAGGATCACACTATCCCCCTCAAGTCCTATCCGCGCTTAGCAGGCGCCCCGACCGAACTGTAGGAGTCGCTGTTTACAACGACCCGGACCCACCCCGCCAGCTTCTCCCACCCTCTAATACAGCCAATTGTATTAGTGTGGACGGCCAGCCAAGCTGGTGACAACCCCGGAGCTGTGAGCTGGATTCGAACAGGCGAATCCAGCTCACAGCTCCGGGGTTGGTGACGAACGCAATCTCCGCTCGGCCACCTAACCGCCTGATTTAAGAACTTTCTAAATAAAAGTTAATTTATCTGACTGCTTGTATTAATTGATGAAAAAGTAGCCATGTGCAGTAATATAGATTATAAAATTGAGGATGTAATATATTATTGAGCTGCATTGTAGAATCGAATTGAATCGTTCGTGAGGCCAGTGAAGATTCACAGCTATAGTTGTGAACAGTCCAAAGAATTTAGTTCAGTTTTTAAGTTGGTCCCCAATCCATGCTGCTGTTTTCATTGAAATGCCAGTGAAACCGTTACATTTGCACAGGCAAAGACATGGCGTGTGCAGCAGAAACACCAGTCAGTCACCAGTAGGTACTTTTAATGGTACCGACTGAATTACACGAATTCTTGCTAGATCAATCGGTACCAAATTTCGGTACATTTACATGTTTAGTATACGAGTGTAATATTACTAGACAAGAGGGAGCCTTTTCCACAAATATATACAGTATATATTACCGTCTCATCTCTTGGGTCTTTGGCTGGCGAGATAATGTTGATATTTAAAAACATATTACATGATCATGAGATTTGTATCCTTTTTTAAATGCTGTTTTAAAATAGAAAAATAGTGCTTGGAAAAGTACTTTAAAGGTCCCCACCGTCCCCTGTCTTATAAATGGCCTTTTCCAGTGTTTAGCATTGTTTTCTAGCAATGGGGGTTTGTATCAATGGGGTCTGTGTCTATAATACTCATTTTGCCTCATCAGTCTAGTCTCGAGTTCACAAGATCCTCCCTCACTCAACTAAGCCATTCTGATTTGACTGTTTTGCTGACGTGAGTAAGGCACTGGTTGTAGTCACCGCCCACAATCAACAATTCGCTCAACAACAGAGCGAGTGGAATTACTGACACTTCCTCAAACGGGTTGACGTGCGCGGGTGCCGACAGAGACGGCAGAGAACAAGAGAGAGAGGGACACGGAGCATTTACACACACACACAGCGCGCGCAGGGAAAGACACACGCAGTCGGGAGCACTCGCATATCACTGTCAACCTGCTGCAAAATATCATTGCGCACACTCCCACACGTGCACCCGTATTCCGATCCGTGCAATAATATTCACAGGGGTATATATTGTCAGTGTTGGGCAAGTTACTTTAAAAAAGTAACTAGTTACAGTTACTAGTTACTTCTTCCAAAAAGTAACTAAATTACTTACTCGGTTACAAATTATAAAAGTAACTAGTTACTTCAGAAAGTAACTATTGTGTTACTTTCAAGATTTTTTTTTTTACATAAACAACATACACAAATCTAAACTATTTTAATGTTGCTGTGGGACAAAGTGAGACTAGCCTCCAATCAAATGCCATGTAGGCTATGTAGATATTATAATTACTATGTTTATATAGTGGATCATAAAAATACAAACAGTATAGATGTTTTGGAACTTTTGATATGTATTGCCCCTCAACAGGCCACAACTGGGCAACATTAAATTATGCTTGTTAAGCACTATACCAAAAATAAATAACAAATATATACTGATTGATTGAACATTTTAATGAACAGATTGCAGAATGGGTACAATACAGTACGGCTCAATACACACAATTGTTAAGGGGATGCAGACCAGAGAAAGAGTTTCGTCTGGTTTACATCAGGGTCCCCCATTTTCAATTCATGACATTTATGACGAAAGTCTTTCTCTGGTCTGCATCCCCTTAACAATTGTATGTATTGAGCTGTACTGTACTGTACCTAGGGCTGGGCGATATGGAAAAAAATCATATCGCGATAACGATATGATAATTTAATTTTATTTCTCGATATCGATAATTATCGAATTGTTATAAGTATAAAAAAAATTAAAAAAAAAAAAAAAAAATAACAACAGATGTATGTTTATTTTGCAGCAATTCTTTGTCATTGCCGCCATCTTTAGTGTTACATCCCCTCACACTCCAGTTCTCAGGCTGCAGCTGGTTTAAAAGCTAAAGTAAACCGGCTTCTCTGCTGGCTGTGGCTCCAGAGGAGTTGAACAGTTCTGGCTCTGCTAGTTTATTTTCGATCTTTTGGCGCTTTTTTGGTGGACAATCCACCGCACATGTGCACCGTGACTCGTGACTGGAGTCTAGCTCTGCTAGAACACATAGCCTACTGTGTACAGACGGTTTCAAAATGTATTTTAAATTAGAAAGCAAACAAAATAAATGGACAAGAGAAAAAGAAATCTGAATTAGGTCAGTATTGTCATTTGGACAAGCAAAGCCATTACTTTAAGTTTCAGGCAAGAAAGACAAGTCTGTCCACTGTCTCTGGTTTTAAAACTGCCCTGTTGCAGGTAAAAAAAAAAAAAAAAAACGATTTTTCGATTTTTTTTTAATTTCGATATTCGATATCGATTATTAAAATATATCGCGATATTTATCGTTATATCGCCCAGCCCTAACTGTACCCATTCTGCAATCTGTTAAAGGGGAACTATTTTACTATTTCTTTCACTATTTGGGCACTTTTACACAATTCCTGTGAGTCTATGGAACACCTCTGTAATATATATATTTTTTTTATTCATTGTTTTGTATTTCTAATCAAGTCCTCAAAAACAGCATTTTTCTACCTCAAGATCTCGAGCTGTTTTGACCTGGGCTCCTAAACCACTGCGCAGCGTCGTGTTCGCCTGAACATTAACATGCAGCAGTGACTATATGACATCACATATAGGCACATTTTCAAACGACTCAGTTCAGTGAGGGTGAATATTGTGAGAGGAGAATTGGAAGAATGCGCCAATATGAGAATTAGAGACATAGATCATATTAATATAAGTTCACATAGCTAGGAAACAATGCTAAACACTCAAAAAGGCCATTTATAAGATAGTTCCCCTTTAATAAACTTTTCAATCAATCAATGACATACACAACATACAGATATAAGAATCTAATCGAATCATCTAAACTAATCTAATCATGACATTTAAGACATGCATGCAGCATGACATACAGAGATATAATATCTCTGAGCACCTGAAGCCTGTGCTATTAAACCAGGAAGTGCAGCACTGTTGATAAGGCTGTCAGCACTGCAGTAGGGCCACTCAGTGCCCTGCGCTGCAAAGAGTGAACACAAAACGCTCATGGACCCGCGGTCTCATGTTGACTGAGTCGCTTGTGTTGTTCGTTGGATTCGTTTTTGGGCTCAAAACGTACACTACACGGACCGCGGTCTCATGCTGACTGATCAGTGATCGCTTGTCTTGTCGCGCTGTGTGTCAGACTCTGGATGCTTTAGACACCCGCCCACCTCTACCTCTGATTGGCTTACCATGACATTGTATTCAACCTCAGCCAATCGTCAGCATGTATGCTTGGCTCGCGCACTGTCCACTAAACAAGGAAGAACATTATTATTGCCTCTCGGCGCAGAGATATGTCTGATGAAAGAAACAGGTTCATTCATAGTAACGCGCCGCATTTTTTTGGAGTAACGGTAACGACGTTATTAAGATTGGAAGAGTAATCCGTTAGATTACTCGTTACTGAAAAAACGAACGCCGTTTGTAACGAAGTTACTTATAGCGCCGTTATTCCCATCACTGTATATTGTCATTTGAAACAAGTTACCAATGCATTGTCCCCGTGGGACTATGCCCCCGCGGCGAAATTAATTAGTATCCCCCTCAATCTCAATCTTGACTGTCACTCAAAGCGCTTATGGGCGGAGCCCAGCCCAAAACAGCTTGAAATCTTGAAGTGGAACAATGCTGCTTTAGACGGAGTACTTGATTAGAAATACAAAACAATGAATTTTTTTGAAAAAAAAACTTACAGATGTGCTCCATAGACTCACAGGAACATTGTAACATTGCCCAAATAGTGAAAGGTATAGCAAAACACGGGACCTTTATTAATTTCATTTTGCAATGTCTGTGCGAACCCTGTATCTATATCTCTCTCTCTCTCTCTATCTCTCTGTCTGTCCTTGTGCACGGCCCGCGGAGCAGAGGAGGTGGCCAAGCTGCAGAAGCACCTGGCCCTGCTGAGGCAGGAGTACGTGAAGATGCAGCAGAAGCTGGCCGACACGGAGCGCCGCTGTGCCCTGCTGGCCGCTCAGAGTACTGCAGGAGGTCAGGGCCCCGCTGGCTCCTCCCCCGGCTCCGCCACCGGGGACTCCTTCATCAGCCGCCTGTTGGACATCGTGGCTGAGCTCTACCTGCAGGAGCAATACAGGTAGAGGATAGAAGAATAATAAATTGTATTTGTCGTTTTTTTATAATTATTAATAATAATAAAATAAAATACAGAATCCAATTTTTATTAAAACATAGTTACAAAATAAAATAATTATTAATAAAAAATAAAATACAGAATAAAAATTTAATAAAAATAGAACATAGTTAATTAAAAACATAGTATAAACAGAAAATTAAAGACGACAGAAAAAAGAATTTAAATAAAAAAAAGCTAGCAATCAAAGGCTGATTGAAACAGATTTTCAGGCCTGCTTTAAAAGAGTCCAGGCTCTGTGGTGCCCTCAGCTGGATGGGGAGGCTGTTCCACAGGCGTGGTGCAGCCGTGCAGAAGGCTCGGTCACCCAGGGTGCAGAGCCTGGTACTGGGGACCCGAAGGAGCAGACTACCTGCGGATCTGAGGGTGCGGGTGGAGGATTGTAGAGTGATGAGTTCCTGTAGGTAGAGGGGTGCGTATAGACTATATTAGAGCCCGATGATACTAGATATTTGCGGCCAATACTGATATTGGGTATAAATAATGGGGACGGTACACGAATACCTGCACACTACATCACCCCTGAGGGGAACATGGAAAGCCAAACAACCCCCACTGTACCGAAAACCTGTACCGAACCGTGACTTCAAAACCGAGGTACGTACCGAACCGTGGTTTTTGTGTACCGTTACAGTGGAGAGAGACCCCCGTCTCAATCTACTAGCACCAATTCATCATCCTCTCGCACTGAGAGAGAGGGTGTGGGTGTGTGGGTAGGTCTGTCGGTCTGTCTTCTATCTCTGGCTTGTCGTTTGCGTTCGCCATACTATGAGGCTATGCTAAATTACTTGGGGTGAACTTGGGAGTTTTGATGGTGCGTTCCGTTAGTGGTTAAAGTAACATTGTATTCGCCCGGTACACAGACAAATCTACAACTGATTATATTTGCAATAAGAATATTTCAAATCCTCATCCTTTTTAGCTTTAGATTTAAATTTTAAATTTTATGTATATGTATTGTGTGTTATCTCTCCACTCCATGCTATGGTAGTGCTTGTGCCAGCACAGGAGATACCATTCAAATGTATTTATTATATATTGTATACATATTTAAATCAATATCTTCCTTTTGAATAAACTAGGCTCAGGAATCAGGATTGTTTAAACCACGTATTCTCTACTCTCATCAAGCTAGCTATGAGATTCATGCAGACAGTGCTGCTGAGTCTGCTAAGAGTGTTGTAAATAGGGATGCACCGATCCGACAGCTATTTTTGTGATATCGGGGCCGATATCCGATATCGGATCGGTGCATCCCTAATTGTAAACGATGGCTTTATTATGACTGATGGTCTCTAATGGACAATATCACCTGGAAATGTTTTTTCAGCTTTCAATAATGTAATTTTAGTATCTGGCTGTTTTTTCCTGTAGTGATCTGAGGGTGAAAGTCGCAGGGGAGGATCTCAGTGCCCATAAGTTTGTGTTGGCTGCTCGCAGTGATGTCTGGAGCTTGGCCAACATGGCCTCCACATCCGAACTGGACCTGTCTGGTAAGCAACCCTAGTGCAGCAACGCTGTGTCGAGGTAACCCTTTCACTACCACACTACAGAAGGTTAACCCTTTCACTACCACACTACAGAAGGTTAACCTTTCACTACCACACTACAGACGGTTAACATTTCACTACCACACTACAGAACCTTTCACTACCACACTACAGAAGGTTAACCCTTTCACTACCACACTACAGAAGGTTAACCCTTTCACTGCCACACTACAGAAGGTTAACCTTTCACTACCACACTACAGACGGTTAACCTTTCATTACCACACTACAGAAGGTTAACCTTTCACTACCACACTACAGACGGTTAACCTTTCACTACCACACTGACTCCATCATCCCATTGACTCCATCATCTCATTTAAAACCCACCTCAAAACCCACCTGTTTAGGCAGGCGTATGTCTGATAAGTTACCCCATTCATCGCCAGGTCTTTATTCAATGGATATAGTTTTAGACTGTGACATTTGCGAGTGCTTAAAATATATATATATTTTTTGATCTACTTTTTCTCCCAATTTCGTATCATCCAATTCTACCCTCCCCTATCTTGAACGCTGTTGGCCATGCCTCCCACAAGCCGGCTGTAATGTGGACGAAGCCATACATTGCACGAGTCCCCTCCGGTACTCGAGGTAGCAGCCGTCGCATCTTTTCACCTGCATAGCGCGATCTTTCAGCGTCGGGGGTCTGCGCTTTGGAGGGACGTCGCTTCCTGATTCTACTGCGCAGGCGCACCAACCGACCTGTAGGAGTCGCTGTCCACAACGTCCGATCCCCACCCATCAGTTTCCCACCCCCTAATACTGCCAATTGTATTAGTACGAACGACCAGCCAAACTGAAAGCAATGCGGAGAGCTGGGCTCGAACCCAGCGTCTCCTGCATTGGTGGTGAGCGCCTTGCCCACTGCACCACCTAGCCGCCCTTCTTAAAATATATTGAAATGATCTTATATTATATCTATGGGTCTAATAACGCCGTCGAGTCTCAGTGAGTTGCTTCTAGTCAACATGCCCGAGACAGATTGTTTTTTCATCCGTACATTTCCGTTTTATACCATTTTGAATAGAGTATGGTTTGGGTGTTTTTCAGTAATTCCAGGAAAAAGACGAGAAAAAGGCATTTTACTGTAATCCAGTCATCACGTTGTAATTTTTCGGCTGATTATCTAATCATCCTGAAATCAACGCTAGATTATCATTATTATGTCTCCTCGTCCATACATGAAATGACCGTCATAGCGGGGCGCTCTGAAGGGTATACCAGAGGCTGCAGCTATGAATTATGAATAGATATAGTGAATAAACGAAATAACGATCCCAAAAACTAGTTGACTCGTTTCTGGCGCTGAACGCATGGCGGGCAATAACGAGTATACTCGTTTCCGGCACAGATTGTGTTAAAAAGAAAATCACTAACTCCTCAAATGGTGGGTGTTTTTTTTTAGATGCCAAGCCTGAGGTCGCCATGGCGATGCTGCGCTGGACATACACGGACGAATTGGAGCTCAGCGAGGACGACGCCTTTCTGATCGACTTGATGAAGTTGGCCAACCGCTTCCAGCTCCAGCTGCTCCGAGAGAGGTGAGCATGTTTCATATACCATGACCTGGAGAGAGAGGTGAGCATTAGGGATGTCCGATATTATCGGCCTACCGATATTATCAGCCGATATTGGCATTCAAATGTAATATCGGAAATTATTTGCATCTGTTTACAAAAGGGAAAAAAATCGTTTTATTTAATTTCTTTACATTTATTTAACCTTTATTTACCCTGTGTAAATCAATCAGCCAGTATCACCTCTCCATCGTTGTCGTTGTGTAGTTTCTGCGTTGTGTTTATTTCTCTCCGTCTTCTCATACAGGCTGTACAATCTTTGTCATTCCCCTTTAATGCAATCCGTAACCATAAGTATTCGACACTGGACAGCGTAGTACCTTTCTTGGAATCGTTGTTTATTACATAAACAAAAGCCTCAGATGTTACCCATTTCGTATTGTCCTTGAAAAGTCTTTGATGGAACACTAAATTCATTATTCTATCGTCTCTTCTGCTGTTTAGTCCAATGGTGGCTGAGGCCTTGTCGTTAGCCAAAACCCTTCTCCCGTTAGCCGAAGCTAATGATGATGTGTCATCTCCCCTCCCCCACCGGCGAGGGTGAGGGAGGGATGAAAGTCTCTGATCCACGTCCGCTCGCGTCAGCTTCGTGTCTAGATCTAACTTGCACCCGGAAGGAAACTCACATTTATAATATTCATCATCATCATTATCATCTCGGCATATAAATGACAGGCCCCGCCCCTCTTCTTGTTGTCATGTGACGCGCTGTCATGGCAACTGCTGTTCACCCTTAAACGTCTGTTTCTAGTGGTGTCACACTCTCTCTCTGACCATTCTGCCTGCTCGCAGTCCTTATCAGTTGTTATGTGCTGAACCGACCTCGGCATGCCCTGGGCTCTATCTTAGTCTGCTGCTAAACACAGTGACTCTCTCTCACCGCCTCCACCACCACATCTACCTCTCTGACCTGGCCCCTTTAGATGCTGTCATCTCCCCCAATATATACATTATATATACATTGAAAAAACCTCGACATCCTTCACCAGGCAAGCATGCAAGAACAAATTCTTATTTTATTTATTGTCAAAAGTATGCATAATGTTGTGTTAATTCCACAACAAGAGATATGTAATGTTAATTACCTGACATTTTTTTGGGGGGGAAACCCTGCATATATCGGTATCGGTTGATATCGGTACCGGAAATTAAGAGTTGGACAATATCGGTAAAAAAGCCAATATCGAACATACCTAGTTATCATGTTTCATACCATCATCACCTGGAGAGAGAGGTGAGCATGTTTCATACTGTTAGATTCTGATGGTTCAGCCAGTATCACGTCTTCGTCTGTTTGGCTTGTGTTATCATCTCTCCATCCACTGACCCTGCGTTGTGTTTTATCTCTCCGACGTCTCATACTGGCTGATACAATCTTTGTCATCCCCCTTTAATGCAATCCGCAAGCATAAGAATTTGACCACCTCCATAAGAATTCGACCCTTGACAGCGTAATACCTTTCTTGAAAGAGCGTTGTTTATTACATAAACAAAAAACCTCAGCTCAGATGTTATCAGATTGTATTGTCCCTGCTATCGTCTCTTCTGCTGTTCAGTCCAATAGTGGCTAAGGCCTTGTCGTTAGCCAGAACCCTTCTCCCGTTAGCCGAAGCTAATGATGATGTGTCATTTCCCCCCCCCCCCCCCCCACCGGCGAGGGATGATCGTCTGTGATGGTTCTTCTCTCCTGTGGGATTCGTTTCTTAGTCTGACTTACACCCGGAAGAAACTCACTTTTCTATATTCTCGCCATAGCAACGACAGGCCCGGCCTCTCTCCTGGTTGTCATGTGACGCGCTGTCATGACAACTGCTTTAACCTTTAAACACACATTTTAAACGTCTGTTTCATTAATGTCAAACCCTCTCCCTCGCTCCTGTGCCTGCTGCTGTTCTTATCAGCTGTTGATGTTCTGATGGAATGCAAACATTCTGCTCGCTGCTCACACTGACTGCTAAACCGCCTCCCTCACTGTCACCATGCACATTTTGACCTCTCTGACCTGGCCCCCTTTAGATGCTGTCATCTCCCCCAATATACATTACATACATTGAAAAACACAGATTTCTCTCAATACCATCATCACCTGGAGAGAGAGGTGAGCATGTTTCATACCATCATCACCTGGAGAGAGAGGTGAGCATGTTTCATACCATCATCACCTGGTGGGAAAAACTGACACTTGAAACAAAGCGGGGCTCGCAACTCACTTTTGATGATCCAAGGTGTTTTAATTGTGACAAATAATAGCAGCAAATACAACGTTTCGACCCTTCCGGTCTTTTTCAAGTATGAACACAACACAAAATTACATCTGTTTTTTATACAGGAAATGAAATGAATAGATTACCTCAGCCCCACCTGGTGATCAGGGGCGGTACCAAGACTTGCATGATTTTCTTATACATTTTAGACATGATTTAGTAACAATTTATCTTTTACATTTGACATTTTTTAGAGAAATATATATTAACTCAATCAGTGCCACCCACGTAATATTATGTGATGATTTTTTTTTCTATTTTAATATCCTATTTAATGCCAGGGACCCGTATGTTGCCGTTAGAAGCCCTACTGCGACGCCGAGGGTGCAGTACCGGCCAGATTCTCCCAGGTGGCGGTATCGACCTGCAGTAAACCCTGTTCCAGACCCTTGTGTTACACTGTAAGGTCTCTGGGCGCAGATTTTTACTAGATGGCAAGACTATAGGTTCAATCGGTCGCATCAAAACGTCTACGGGACATCCGATGCATATGCTGTGATTGATTATGCCGTGGCCATTAATCGACATTGGATGTACCAGATGGCGATCAAACAATTGGAATATAATTTTTGGAATACTCCCGGCCACAGGTAAGGACTATCTGACGTAAATTCTGGCTTGATTGTGCAATGTTTTCATACCGATCCAACTGATTTGCGTTTTTAGCATTCAATACTAATGCCGTTACTGGTAATCAATAATCAGAAACGACCCCCCCCCCCCCTTTCATGCATTCATGGTGGAACATAATACCGATCAAATGCATTTGGATTTTTAACTCTAGCTTGTGTAGGGCCGAAAAGCCAATGGACTTAACGTTATTTGCTTAGCGCTTTATAAATAGCTTTGCAGGAATTATCCCAGATCATTCCGATATAACACTCGTATTCATCACGGTATATGAGAAAAATATTTCTTTATGGCATATTGAACGGAAGGTTCATACTGTCAATTGACAATGACATTGGATACATAGCTAGAATATAGTTATAGCTCTACAAACAAGGTGACACACTCCACCTACTCTAGCGAGGCCTTCAACCTTGAACTGGAGAGTCTGGACTGGTCAGATGAACTCAATGGTACACTGGTTGAAGAAACATGGCTTGGTTTCAAAACCAAATTCTCAACAATACTAAACGACATGGCCCCCCTAAGAACCACCAGGGTAAAAAATCGCGCTGAGCCGTGGATGCACACTGAAATACTGACCGCTATGAAAACCAGAGACAAAAAATGCTCAGAGTTTCGTAAAAGTCAGTCAAAGCTTACTAAAAGCACGAGCAGTGAACTCCAAGCCCACGTGACTGAACTCAAACTAGAAAGAAACAGACTAAGAAACGACGTAAACTCCATGGTCAAAACTGCAAAAAAGAATTTCATCAATGACAAAACTGAGGAAAACAAAAACAAACCACGTGAACTTTGGAAATTACTCAATAATCAACTAGGATGCAGTAAAAAACTTAAAACCAGATTCTCAAACATAAACATAAAAACGGACAACACGCTCATCACAGACAAGCTGGATGTAGCCAATTACTTAAACATTTTCTTCACAAACATAGCCACAACACTGGTAAACAAACTACCCTCCCACTCAGGGCTTTATGGGGTAGAACACATAGTAGCTTACTACAAAAACCTAGGGGTCCGCAAGGACGACTTCAAGCTGGAAATGGTAACAACAGATGAGGTACTCAATAAACTGAGCGCCCTCCAACCTAACAAGGCCACTGGCCATGACAACATCCCCTCCAAATTCCTCAGAGACTCAGCAGCCGCCATCACCCCAATCATCACACACATAATAAACCTCTCCATAAAACAGGGACACGTCCCCAAGGACTTCAAAATTGCGAGGGTGACCCCTCTGCACAAAAAGGGCAGCAAATTAGACCCAGGCAACTACCGCCCTGTTTCTATTCTCACCTCCATCTCGAAAGTCATGGAAAAAATAGTCTACGAACAGGTCGAAAAGTACCTAGCGGAAAAAAATCTAATCTACGAATTCCAATCTGGCTTCAGAACATCCCACTCCACTGACACATGCCTTCTCTATTTGAATGACCACATCAAACAAGAGGTGGACGCAGGCAAATACTGCGGCATGGTCATGCTGGACCTACAAAAGGTCTTTGACACGGTCAATCACTCCATTCTGATTGACAAGCTAAAAGCAATTGGTTTTGATAGTCTATCAGTGAGCTGGATGCAATCCTACCTTGAGGGGAGGGAACAGATGGTGGAGGTAAACGGTACCCTATCCCCCCCCCTCACAGTGAGCTGTGGTGTTCCACAAGGAAGCATACTAGGACCGCTACTGTTCCTAATTTATGCAAATGACATGTCGTCAGCTTGTGACTGCAACTTGTTCCTGTTTGCGGACGACTCAGCCCTGCTGGTCTCTGACGAGAACAAGTTACAGGTTGAAAAAACCCTCAGCTCGGAACTAGGCAGAATCTGCATATGGCTCGCTGATAACAAACTATCATTACACATGGGCAAAACAGAGTCCATTCTCTTCGGTTCAAATAACAAACTCAGCAAGACCGACGGCTTCTCAGTTACAGTGGGTGACAATATTGTCACAAGGAAAGATGAAATTACCTACCTGGGTTCCATCCTAGAGGCTAATCTCTCCTGTGACAAAATGGCATCCAATGTAATAAAAAAAGTCAACCAACGAACTCGATTCTTGTACCGGATCTCCTCTCTGGTAAACAAGAATACCCTGAAGACTCTGGCAGGAGCACGCTAAAAACAAAATTACAAACATCTCAAAACAAACTGGTCAGACTACTGCTTGACCTTACTCCTAGAACCCACCTCACCCCTGCCCACTTTGACAACCTAGGATGGCTTAGAGTAGACGACAGAGTACAGCAACTTGCAATGGGCCTGGTCTACAAGATACACTACACGACCAAGGTACCCATGTACATGTCAAAATACTTCCCAAAGGTCAGTGAATACCACGATCACAACACCAGAGGGAGCTCCACAAATCATGTTAAACCCAGATTCGGCTCAAATAAGGGACTAAACACGTTTCGCAATTATGCCACATCAATGTGGAACGCCCTACCCAAAGCTGTAAAGGAATGTGGATCACTACCCACTTTCAAAACCTCTCTCAAGGGACACCTACGGGAGACTGCAATTCAACACTGGCCCCTGTAAATATCCTAACCCAACCCCCTCCAATGTACAGTCATTTACCTAGTATGGTTTTGTCAATAGTCCAATGTACAATTTTGTTTGTTTGTACAGTGTCTCCCCCCCCCCCTCAATGTACAGTTTTACTTGTTTATACAGTGTGCCCCCCCCCCCCCAACCACCTCCAATGTAAATTACCCAGTATGGTTGTCAATATCCCAATGTACCCAACCCCCCCCACCCAACCTCCTCCAATGTACAGTTTCTACGTCAAATGTATATACTCCCTTTTCTTGACTCCTTCTGTATCACAAACAGTACTGTATTTGCAAATCTGGTATGTCATAAATGTATAGATGTAGCAGTACTGACTATCTGTATGTCATGTATGTCATATATGTCCTGATGAATTGAAAATGGGGGACCCTGATGTAAACAAGACGAAAGTCTTTCTCTGGTCTGCATCCCCTTAACAATTGTGTGTATTGAGCTGTACTGTATTGTACCCATTCTGCAATCTGTTAATAAAGTTTTCAATCAATCAATCAATCCTATCTTTTATTTTTTTTAAGATTTATTTTTTAGCGTTTATCGCTTTTTACTAGTTTCAAGTTTCTTTAATAGTTGTCATACAGAAGTACAGAATACTTTCATACAAAATGCTTCTTACTGTTACGCTCCAGAGACTGTGCTAGACAAGATAGTATCAAATAACATAGTATAGCATGTAATTTAGAAGAAGAAAATGAGGTCACAGTGTTCGGTATAGACATATGTACAATGTTCTGAGTTACCATATAATATACAATACTATGCAGTGTACTAATGTACAGTACTATATAGTGCAAAGCAGAAATGGGATGAGGTACAATTTAGGTACAATTTATAGTAAGGTGTACGAGTTGTAGTGCAATCCTTCATCAATAAATATAAAGTGTGGGGAGTGGGTGCTACAGTGTGTTTGTTTAAAGTGGGTGTGTGCTATAAAGTGTGTGGAGTGGGTGCTACAGTGTGTTTGTTTAAAGTGAGTGTGTGCGTGTGGATGTGTGTGCTATGTGCGTTTGGTGGTTGTTGTTGTGTAGTGTTCATTGTTCGTTTAGCAGCCTGATGGCCTGGGGATAGAAGCTTCTTCTGAGTCTTTCTGTGCTCGCCTTGAGACTCCGGTATCGCTTGCCTGACCGCAGCAGTTCAAAGAGGCAGTTGTTCGGGTGACTGGAGTCTTTAATGATTCTCTTAGCCTTGCCCTTGCAACGCTTGTTGTAAATGTTCTGGAGGGTGGGGAGCCCCCCTCCAATTGTGCGTTCGGCTGAACGTGTCACTCTTTGTAGTCTGCTTCGGTCTTGTGCAGTGCTATTCCCAAACCAGGAGGTGATGTTGCCGGTCAAGATGCTCTCTATTGTACATGAGTAGAAGTTCTTAAGGATCTTCTGACTGACTTGGAACTTCCTTAGGCGCCTGAGGAAGTAGAGGCGTTGTCGTGCCTTCTTCACAACACTGTCAATGTGTGTGGTCCATGTCAAGTCCTCGGATATGTAGGCTCCGAGGTACTTAAAGCTGTTGACTCTCTCAACCGGTGCCCCGTCGATGCTGAGGGGGCTGTAGTCCTTGACCCCCGACCTCCTGAAGTCCACAATCATCTCCTTTGTTTTGCTGACGTTCAGGGAGAGTCTGTTTTCCTGGCACCATCCCGCCAGGACCTTGACCTCTTCCAGGTAGGCCCTCTCGTCGTTGGCAGAGATCAGGCCCACCACCACTGTGTCGTCAGCAAATTTGATGATTGTATTGCTACTCCGCTGAGCCACACAGTCGTGTGTGTACAGGGAGTAGAGGAGGGGACTCAGAACACAGCCCTGGGGGGCCCCTATGTTGAGGGTGATGGATGAGGAGGTGCAGTTGCCTGCTCTCACCACCTGGGGTCTGCCAGTCAGGAAGTCCAAGACCCACTGGCAGAGGTCATAGTTCAAGCCCAGGTCCCTGAGCTTGGCTATGAGTATGGAGGGGACTATGGTATTGAATGCCGAGCTGTAGTCGATGAATAGCATTCTCACATAGTTCCCCTGCCTCTTGTCCAGGTGTGATGCTGCTGTGTGCAGCACATGGGCTATGGCGTCCTCCGTGGACCTGTTGGGGCGGTATGCAAATTGCAGGGGGTCCATGTTGATGGGGAGGGAGGAGCAGATGTAGCCCTTTACTAGCTTCTCAAAGCACTTCATGGCTATGGAGGTGAGAGCTACAGGGCGGTAGTCGTTGAGGCAAGCAGGCTTGGATTTTTTGGGTACAGGGATAATAGTGGACTTCTTCAGGCAGGTGGGGATGACAGCCTGTTCTAAGGACAGGTTAAATATGTCAGTGAATACTGGGGCCAGTTGGTCGGCACAGACTTTTAGGATGCGGCCGGGGATGCCGTCCGGACCTGCTGCCTTCCTGATATTCACTTTTTTAAAGGTCCGCCTCACCTCATGCTCTGTTACCCTGAACACTGCGCCTCCATCAGCAGCCGACCCCCCCCCCATTGCCGTGGCTTGTGAGCTGGTGTTGTTATTACCAGCATCAAACCTCGCATAGAAGGTATTGAGGTAATTTGCTAAGGAGATGTCACTGTTCAGTTTGAGGGAGGCGCCTTTGTAGTCTGTCATCGTTTTGAGCCCCTGCCACATAGCTCTAGAGTCAGCTTGTTCAAACTGGAGTTCAATTTTATCCCTGTAGCGCCGTTTGGCCTCTGACACTGTCCTCCTTACGTTGTATCGCGCCACCTTGTGGTCATTCATGTTGCCTGCCACTAGGCCGTCGTTGTATGCTTTGGTGCGCTCTCTCAGAGCTTCACGGACGGATTTGTCTACCCAGGGTTTTTGATTTGGGTAAACTCTCATTTTGGTAGTGGGGATTGTTTCTTCCACCAAAGTACAAACATAGTCCAGCACTGTCTCCGTGTAGACATTAATGTTATCTGTGTCGCGGAACACATTCCAGTCTGTGCAGTGAAACGCAGACTGGAGCGTCTCCTCTGACGTCAAATCCCATTTCTGCACCTCTCGCGAGACTACAGGAGTACTTTTGATTCTCTGTTTGTACATTGGTGAAAGAAAGATGGACGCGTGATCTGATTTACCAAAGCCACTATCAGAATGAGCCTTGTAGCCACCTTTAAATTGCGTGCAACAGTGATCTAGGATGTTACCGCCTCTGGTGTTGCAAGTCACATGCTGATAGAAGTCAGGTAATACCTTTCTCAGATTGGCGCTATTGAAATCACCCAGCACCAAAATGGCGGCGTTAACGTTCGCCGCTTGTATTCTATTTACCTCGTCGTGGAGTCTGGAGAGCGCGACGTTGTTGCTGGCTTGCGGTGGAATATACACTCCTACAAGGATGATCGCCGTTAACTCCCTCGGGAGGAAGAAAGGACGACACTTGGAGAGAGAGATGGCGCTGCAAAGTCTGGCTGCCTTTCTGTTCGCTCCGTCGAGACTGTGCTTACTTTTGTTAATATTTATAGTTTTAAGAGTTTTGTCTGTACCAACAGTAGGTGCATTTAATGTGTATGACCGTCAGTCACTTATAGACATCGGATTACGGGAAACTTACCGATTGGATTACTCACTGGACCAGCTTTCCGAACCGCAACAATGGCCTGAGGAGATTCTCCGGAGAATGGGACCAGAGCCTTTGTTCCTTGATCCCAGGAACAAAGGAACCAGACGGCGTGGGAAGAGAGCTGGGATCCGTAACAGGCTGAGATCCAGACGCCACCGAACGCCATTGCCCAGTATATTGCTAGCCAATGTACAATCAATTGACAATAAACTGGACGACATCCGAGCAAGGATTCAATACCAAAGAGACGTTAGGGACTGCAACGTTCTCTGCTTCACCGAAACGTGGCTCACGTCGGACGTTCCAGACCACGCAATCCAACCAGCTGAACACTTCTTTATCCACCGCAAGGATCGTACAGCAGAGTCCGGTAAACAACGTGGAGGAGGTATTGCCTTCATGTTTAACAACAATTGGAGCGATCCAACTAACGTGAAGGAATTATCCAACCACTGCTGCCCAGACCTGGAATATATAACCATCAAGTGTCTGGACTGCCCAGTACTACTGGGCAGTCCAGTAGAGAGAGAGAGGAGGAACGGGAGACAGCAACGACACTCAATGTTTTTTTAGCGGTACACACAGCGGTTAGTTTAGCACACACACCGGAACACACACGCATGCATTGTCTCTTTAGGATCGCTGATGCGATTCGTCTCTGCGATTAACCCATCCCATCGTCCTTCCCCCCCAAGGGCAGCCGGGAGCAGACAGGCGTCAACGTGAGCCGCGCCAGGGGACCAATCCAAGTGCTCCTGTCCGTCTTCGTCAAGGACGCCACAGCGTTAGCGATCTGTTGTTGTGCATGTTTTTCCATTGGGTTTATCTTATCGGGGGAGAAACCCTTGCGAGCACAGAGGGGGAGAGCATGCAAACTCCACACAGAAAGGCCTGGGAGATACCCCACCTGGGTACCTGGCATCATGGAAACCTGGTCCCCAAGCGGGGATCGAACCCTGGACCTTCTTGCTGTGAGGCGACAGTGTTAACCCCTACACCACGTGCCGCCGTTGATTTATTTTTAGTAGTGTGATTTTTAGTATTGTGATTTTGCTATGCTTTTTGTCGCTCCAATATAACCGTTGTTGTGTCTCCTGTGTGGCGCAGGTGTGAGAAAGGTGTGATGTCGTCGGTCAACGTGAGGAACTGTATCGGCTTCTACCAGACGGCGGAGGAGCTGGACGCCACGACGCTGATGAACTACTGCGGGGAGATCATCGCCAGCCACTGGGTGAGTCCACACTGCCGATGATACATTTAGTTTATATTTTTATTTATTATTTTTATTTCTTTTGTATTGTGACCTGCAACAGGGCAGCTTTAAAACCAGAGACAGTGGACAGACTTGTCTTTCTTGCCTGCAACTTGAGAGAAAACGGTGCTTTTTCAATGTATGTGATGTATAGATTGGGGAGAGATGACCACAGCTAAAAACGGTGGTAATGAAATGTGCATGGTTCGCTTTAGAAAACGGTGATAGAAGAAGAGGCAGTAGCCATCACTGCAGAAGGTTTAGCAGCCAGCCGAATGTTTACATTCCTTGTAAGAACATAGATAACAGAGTGTAGGCCCAGAGCAGGAGGAGAGGGGTGACCTCTTTAATGCAACAGTGGATGAAACGTTTAATGGTGTGAAAGGTTAGCAGTCGTCATGACAGCACGTCGCATGACAACCAGGAGAGGGGCGGGGGGCCGTCGTTGCTACGACGAAGACCTATAAGTCGAACGGTGTTTCCGGGTAGGGCAGACTAAAATCTGACTGAGACTAAGAGGGAAGAAACCAGAAGAGACTCTCTCCTCTCATTGAGAGAGAGGGGGGGGGGGGGGGGGGGGAGAATGGCACATCACCAGTAGCTTCGGCTACCACGAGGATGGTCTTAGGCTAACGACTAGGCCTGACCACTATTGGACTGAATAACAAAAGGACAATCTGAACACACCGAGAGATCATTAGAATAGACTCTTCAAGGACGATACAATTTGATAACATCTGATAACATGAGGTTCTGTTTATAGCAATAAAACAACGCTTCTCCTCATAAGGTATCTCACAGTGTCGAAGTGTCGAATTCTTAGGGAAGTGGAGAAGTATTATGGTTTATGGATTGCACTAACGGGGGGGAGATAAGGATCTTATCTACCAGTATCGGAGACGTCAGGACCATTAAAAGTACACAACGCAGAGGAATTGGATGGAGGGCCAAACAGACGAAGACGTGATACTGGCCAGTTTGATCAGAATCTTACAGATGGTGCCGTGACCCGGATTTGCAAGAGATTAAAACAACGGGAACAGTTGGTTGTTGATGACAGCCGGATTTGCAAGAGATAAGAACAACGGATAAAGACTTTTTCAATAATGGGGCGACAGTGGACAACAGTCATCAATGTGTGGGAGAATCATGATCGAAGCAAAGCCGGCCAGCCCTGGGAGAGAGCGGCGAGTCGAGCGGTCAGGAGGCGAACCAGCGCTGTAGGGGAAACAGCGCTCCGATCAAAAATGGGGGAATGACACCGACAGCGATGGAGATGGCCAGGAGACAGACTGGAGGAGGAGGAAGCCGCAGGGGCCAGGCACAGCAGCCTGGTACACAGATCGTCCACGACGAGAGCGAGGGCCGACGGCGGTGGAGATGAGCCTCAACCAAGATGACCGACAGGGCGGATGACCGACGGGGCGGAGATGACCGACGAGGCGGAGTCCAGCGGTCGCAGGCGGTGTTGCCCAGGGGAGAACGAGGCGGACATCGGAGGGGCCTTCCCGGCGGAGACGCTGTTTAGAGAGCGTTTTGAAACAACAGAGCACGGGCGGTGAACCATGAACAAACAGGGACTTCCTTTCAGAGTCAATCAGGAGATCGAGAGACGAGACAACAGCGAGAAGTCCTGTGTTCATTGATTAGGAGTATGAGATATAAATGGAGGATTCATATATAAGATATATGTATAGAAGGATATATATATATATATAGAAGGTAGATATAACTGAGAACAGTAGAACAACAGGATATAATTATTGGGAGCAGACAGGGGGGCTCCAATGGTTATGAGTCGTTGGATGTTGTTGGTTTTGGTGGTCGGTTTCGGTTCCCTTTGTGCACGAAGGGGGGCGCAAACAGACATCAGGCAGCAGGATCACTGGGTTGACCGTGGGCCGTCTTCGTTTCTTGTGCACGAGAGACGAGGTTGGTTTGCTTCAACCACAGGCTATTTTTGGCATAATTAATTGAAAAACCAAATAATGATTTATGATTCTGAAGGGGTGATAAGAATCAAGGGGGGATTGAGAGAAAACGGTGCTTTTTCAATGTATGTGATGTATAGATTGGGGAGAGATGACCACAGCTAAAAACGGTGGTAATGAAATGTGCATGGTTCGCTTTAGAAAACGGTGATAGAAGAAGAGGCAGTAGCCATCACTGCAGAAGGTTTAGCAGCCAGCCGAATGTTTACATTCCTTGTAAGAACATAGATAACAGAGTGTAGGCCCAGAGCAGGAGGAGAGGGGTGACCTCTTTAATGCAACAGTGGATGAAACGTTTAATGGTGTGAAAGGTTAGCAGTCGTCATGACAGCACGTCGCATGACAACCAGGAGAGGGGCGGGGGGCCGTCGTTGCTACGACGAAGACCTATAAGTCGAACGGTGTTTCCGGGTAGGGCAGACTAAAATCTGACTGAGACTAAGAGGGAAGAAACCAGAAGAGACTCTCTCCTCTCATTGAGAGAGAGGGGGGGGGGGGGGGGGGGGGAGAATGGCACATCACCAGTAGCTTCGGCTACCACGAGGATGGTCTTAGGCTAACGACTAGGCCTGACCACTATTGGACTGAATAACAAAAGGACAATCTGAACACACCGAGAGATCATTAGAATAGACTCTTCAAGGACGATACAATTTGATAACATCTGATAACATGAGGTTCTGTTTATAGCAATAAAACAACGCTTCTCCTCATAAGGTATCTCACAGTGTCGAAGTGTCGAATTCTTAGGGAAGTGGAGAAGTATTATGGTTTATGGATTGCACTAACGGGGGGGAGATAAGGATCTTATCTACCAGTATCGGAGACGTCAGGACCATTAAAAGTACACAACGCAGAGGAATTGGATGGAGGGCCAAACAGACGAAGACGTGATACTGGCCAGTTTGATCAGAATCTTACAAACTTAAAGTAATGGCTTTGCTTGTCCAAATGACAATACTGACCAAATTGAGATTTATTTTTCTCTTGTCCATTTATTTAGTTTGCTTTCTAATTTAAAATACAGTTTTAAACCGTCTGTACACAGTAGGCTATGTGTGCTAGCAGAGCTAGACTCCAGTCACGAGTCACGGTGCACATGTGCGTTGGTTTGTCCACCAAAAAAGCGCCAAAAGATAGAAAAGAAACTAGCAGAGCCAGAACTGTTCAACTCCCCTGGAGCCACAGCCAGCAGAGAAGCCGGTCACTGGGTGAGTCCAGACCGCCGAGGCTCATCGGGGGGAGAAACGACAAAAGTCGCCACATTTAAAGGTTTGAATGTTGTCAAACGGCGGTGACCTCGTGGCAACAGGTGACGACGTGGCACTGCGGTTTTTTGTTTTTGTCTGATGTTTGGGTTGGATTTCAGCGGGTATAAGGTAGTGGTGGGAATCACCAGAGGCCTCACAATATGATATTATCACAATACTTAAGTCATGATACGATAGTATTGCGATTCAAAATATATTTCGATATGTTGCGATTTATTACCTTTTTTCAACTGCAGTGCAAAGTAAAACTGTCAACATGTTTTATCTAATAAAATAAAGTTTTCAGTCTGTTCATCTCACTTCAATAATTTTTATTGCAGAACATGGGATTTTCTCAAGCAGACAGATGTCAACACTGTAATCTGTGTTGCATGTACCTGACTAACTGAACTGTTTGTATTACAGTCATATACCAACTTAACTGAATGCACATGTGTGTGTGGACTACTGTACTATTACAGGTATTGAAATTAACAATGCAACTTCCTTATACAAAATAAATTATAATAAAAATGTGCATAATAAAATATCAATACTTGGCATCCTTGTACCGATACAGTATCGCCACGCAAAGTATCGCGATACTATACTGTATCGATATTTTCCCCCACTACTGGTTGCTGCTACGTCCAGAACTCTGCTGCTCACCTCCACCCGCCGCTCCGACCACATCACCCACCATCCTCCACCATCTCCACTGGCTCCCCATCATGTACAGGATTCAGTTCAAAACACTACTCATCACCTTCAAAGCCCTCAACAACCTGGCCCCCTCCTACCTCTCTGACCTCCTCCTCCACCCCACGCCTACCCTCAACAACCTGGCCCCCTCCTACCTCTCTGACCTCTGACCTCCACCACACGCCTACCCGCTGCCTCAGGTCCGCAGACTCTAACCTCCTCCAAACCCATCAGGACTAAGCTCCGGACCTGGGGGGCGACAGGGCCTTCGCTGCAGCTGCCCCCACCCTCTGGAACACCCCTCCCAACCATATCCGTCATGTAGACACCCTCTCAGCATTTAAAAAAAGCCCTCAAAACCCACCTGTTTGCCCTTGCTTTCAACCCTTGAACTCCTTCCCCTCTCACATTTATATATACATTTCCTTTTAATATTTTCTCTACTAAAACTGTATTGTTTGTTTTGTGAAGTGTCTTTGAGCATTTGGAAAAGCGCTATATAAATTTGATGTATTATTATTACTTCTGGCTCTACCAAGAGGCGTCTGGAGAAATGGACAGTATAATAAGTTAGTGTTACCGAACTCCAATCCATACGTCCAAAACGAGAATGGTAAACAAAGCACAACACCAAGCGAGGCTCTTTAGCCGAGAGGCCGCTGTTGGACTGCATTACAGATTCTACCTTTAACTCTTCACAACTTCTTCAACATGTCACGGTCACCTCGTCTTCTAGTTCTGGTTTGTCGTTCGCCATATAGTCTATTTGCCAACACAATGAACCCGGACATTTTGGAACCACCAAACTTTTATGATAGATATGGATAGTATGGGTCACCAGCACTTAGAAACTGCTGGATGCTAAGTTTAACATGTTGGGCAATTTTTTTTATTTGCATAATTAGCATACATTTGTTTAATCACCTAAATGGACAAATCTCTGAAAGTACTTGATCAATTTCAACAATGTTGGAGTGGTTTTGGGGGTTATTCGGGATGCTGAATCCATTGATGATACTCAAGAGTTTTGAAATTGCAATATTGACTGAAATTTACTAAATTTCAACAGATTTTGGTGCAATATTTGTGCATTTTCAGTCAATTAGAAAGTTTTAGAGGATACTGAAATGATTACATTTGGACAGCACAGACATTATGTATTCACAATATCTCTACTGACCCCAAATAGTTCATATGGTAATGTCATATTGTCATAGTACAGTAGATAGGCAGGTGTATAAAGATTGTGTTGTCAAGACAAAGACTCAGATGTGAAGGGCATCCACTCTTTTATTTACTACCTGTAACGTCACAGCAAATTGGAAAAACACTAAAACTGTTCAAACTGTGTATGATAACATAGCTTAATAAAACAGAAATAACAAAAAAAAAAAAGTATTTACATTACTCAAGCACATAGGCCACAACATAACAATATGTGCTTCCTCCTACTGCATAGTAGTAGATAATTACTTCTCACTCAGAAAGTGGCTACCGTGTTCAGAACTCTGAATCCACATCATCAAACTCCTCATCATCAAACTCCTCCCCACTGTCTTCATCTTCCTCTGAATTTACTTTAATGTCATCACTTATGGTCTTCAGTTTTGGAGCTCTGTTATCATCACTGCGATCTTGCACAGCATTGTATGCTGACCAGTCCAGGGGAACACACTCTGTGTGATGGCATCTTGGATAGCATCAGTTCTTGGGATTTCTTTCAGAGCTGGTGGTGTCATCTTCTTGGGGCCTGTGTAATGTTCTATCACAAAACTGCTCTTGTGAGCCAGACTGAGTTTCCCAGCGTCAAGCTTTGTCAGACGAGGTAGTTTTAGTGACCCCACCACCAGGAGTGGCTCCTCCAGGGAACAGAATACCTGCAGGATTCTGCACAAACTGAGTGGCCATGGCATGAGTCGTGTGGCGACCGTTCGGTGTGAAGACCACAAGATCAAAATGGTCACCCCAACTGTGGATGGGGCCAATCTGCCTCTCCAAGCCAACTGTGCGCAGATACTTCTCTGGGTCCTCTGAAGCATATTTGGCAGCTGACTTCCGGAACCGTATGACTTCATCGTAGGTGGTGACAATGCCATGCTCGCTAAGATTCTTGACCAGCTCTGCGCTACCATATTTATGGTGGAGTCTTACGGCAAGCCCCAGGGTTGTCTGATTCCAGCTCCCACTGATGTGCTGCTGAATGCACTGAGCGAGTGTGAGTGATGGTTTGGTCACTTTTCCTTCCTTTGATACCAGACAGGAGACAAACTTCAAAAGGGATGGACTTGTGCCTTGTATGATCTTGTCATGCTGGAAGCTGTCAAGGTCATATTCACGGTGCAAGGGAATATTCTGCACCTCAGCTTGCACTCTCTTCACAAGCTTGGTGATAACTTCATCAGCAGCAGTAGTTTTATCTCGTTTTACCAGTTTGAGTGACTTACTCATGGAATGTCTAACACCAACAATAGTCTGGCACCCTTCCACCCTCATGACAGCTACAGCATCACCATAAAAGTCACACAAGTTAGATAGCATCTGCTTACTGCAGAGGTGCCCGGAGTTGGCTACATATATATCATGTAACTCTGACACTGTCCAGGTTGATGGCTTGTCTGCATTCATGTGGTCAATGACAGCAGCTAAATAGCTATCAAACGGTCTGCACTGGGAACTTGCACTTGAGGAAACTCTCTTGAAGTCATCGTAACACTTGGTGTGATACTGGGCATCAGCTGCATGCAGGTCAAGGACGGCATTTACCCGTAGAGCCACTTCCTCAGCCCATTGATCCTGGCGCTCATCACATTTAGACAAGATGATGTTTTTGAAGGATGGCATTCCTGGTCTCTCAACAGTCCGGCATTGTTTCACTGGCTTCCATCTATCAGGGTGTTTGGTGTCTTTGGGTTTGCAAATGATACCACAAAACAGACATTGTTTAGAAAAGTCAAAGGCATGAGAACAAGACATATGTTTCGCTAGCTGACCATCAGATGAGCTGAGCTTGCCTTTGGTTGCCTTTCTAGACTTAGAGGTATATGAGCTATAACATGATTTGTGACAAACTACAGAGGCTGACACACCATGGGTAGCAATGATGTTCGATAAAGTCTCAGTTGTAGCTGAATCGTCAAGCTCTTCACTCTTCTGAAGCAAAGCTGTAATGCCTTTTGGTCCAGCTGTCTTGAAGTCATTGTTCTTGCCATCACAGGGCTCGAATAGGCATTTCTTTCTATAACGATTCATTGATGCATCGAAATGCATCGATTCTAATGTGACGATTCAACTGCATCGATTTGAAATTGTTAGAATCGATTATAATCAAAAATATATATATATATTTTTAAAAAAAATCTTTTTTTTGTGTATTGTTTTTGTTGACCTATAGTCCATTCATGCTGAGTGAATCAGTTCCCCCAGCCACATTTGTGAGGTTGAATCGTTACACCCCTACATGACATACATTGCTAACATAGCTAACTAGCTATGCATTAACATTAGTTACCGTTAGGTG
Organism: Notolepis coatsorum; assembly: GCF_963971535.1. NCBI lineage: Eukaryota > Metazoa > Chordata > Actinopteri > Aulopiformes > Paralepididae > Notolepis > Notolepis coatsorum. The sequence goes on along the minus strand of NC_140172.1, from coordinate 16,275,862 downwards.
GCTAACGTTAACCCTAACGTAGTAAGCTAGCTCTGACAGCTTGCGATCATATTATATTCAGTGTTTGTTATTGGATAGTAATAAAACCACAGTTTGTGTATCTGTTTCTATTTTCTCAACTTACTTGCATTGAAACAACAATCCTTGAAAATCAGGGGTCTGTATTTGCTGCAGCTGCAGTTGCTCGTTGTCACAGTAGGAATGAGATCATGGTGTAAATGAGCCACTACTCACTTGGAAGTTTTGCGTTAACGATTAGCGCACTGAAGTCTCAGTCAAGGCTAGGAACTGGGGTTCTGAGGACATTTTATAAGGTAACAGTCACATACAAAAATTCAGTAGAATAGTTTCTAGTTGTGGCAGCAAACTGCTCCGCTGCCAAGTGGAGTCATGGCAGAGCTCACCTGCAGCAGTTACCCCAGTAACCAAGCATAATCGCCTAGAGTACCTCATTAGGTGCTCTACAAATTAAAGTTATTATTATTATTATCATTCTGTTTACAATTGAACTTTCCATGAAAATGATCTATAAATTCAGCATCTTCTGAAACATTTATAAACTGAAAATCCATAAAAAATGGCATCAAAATTAGTAGAAATTTGGTAAATTCCAGTAAATATTGCAATTTTGAAACTTTTTTCTTCTCTTACATATCATAAATGGATTCTGCATCCTGAATAACCCCCAAAACAACTCCAACATTGTTGAAATTGATCAAGTAGTTTCTGAGATTTGTCCATTTAGGCGATTATGCTAATTAATGCTAATTATGCAAATAAAAAAAGTTGCCCAACATTTACAACTTAGCATCCGGCAGTTTCTGAATGCTGGGGACCCGTACTATCCCTATCCATCATAAAACTTTGGTGGTTCCGAAATTTCCGGGTTCACAATGGGGCTCTATGGGATGGCAAATAGACTAATACTATGAGGCTATGCTAAATCACAGGTCATCTCTCAATGGCGTGTGTGTGGGCTGAACGAATAACATCGGGCCCTTTTGTGCAAGTTATATTTTGGGAAGGGGGTGCAATTGGGAGTTTTGAATTAAGTTCTGCACACAAATAAAAGTTCTGTACGTGCGTTCCATTAGTGGTTAAAGTAACGTTGTATCCGTTCGGTACACAGTGCGCACTGAACCGAAGGTACCGTACTGAAATGGTTCTTCCATTTTTGTAAAGTAGCGTGTCGTGCTTGTGGTTGAGAGACAACAGGAGCATCTGCACTAACGGTCTCATTCTCACCAGAGGAGGACGCCTCATAATCAGGGTCCTCCTCAACATTATCCTCCGTCTCAGACACATTCTATTCTGTCACTTTCACTATCAAAGAGCTGTGAAAAAACTTCACTGGCAGAAAACTTCAAGGCCATTTTCAATTGAGAGAGAGAGAGAACATGAAGAGAAACCACACGGAGCACCAAGATAAATGGTTTATATGTCTGCTCTTTCCCCTATGTTGCGTTAACTACCAATGTCTTTGCGGGAACCATATGTCCCCATGTTGCTGGAAATATCAAGAGTTCTCACAATGTGGGTTTATATGCACCCCTTCCCCATTTCACAGGAAAAGCGAAGTCTGTATTCTCCCCTCCCCTGATATTCTCCCCTCCCCCGTGTGAACTATGAGTGGTTCTCATCCTGCCGCTATGTTAGATTAGGACCCTAAAGCAGAGGGACGTTTTCTTTTTAAGATTATAAATTTGCATGCAATTAATAATAATAATGGATTGGATTTATATAGCGCTCTTCTCTGACTCAGAGTGCTTCAGAGTCCATTATTTGTTCATACACAGTCATACCGGTGGTGGTAAGCTACAATTGCAGCCAGAGCTGCCCTGAGGCAGACTCACGGAAGCGTGGTGAATAATCATCGCCTACGGCCCCTCCGACCACCACCAACATTCATTCACATTCATACGAGGCAAGTAGGTTAAGTGTCTTGCCCAAGGACACAACGGCAATGGGATGGACATGGGCTTGAGCGGGATTCGAACCACCAACCCTTCGATCATTGGACGCCCCGCTCTACCCCTGAGCCATAGCCGCCCCACAATTGTCACCTCAATTATCATCCTAAACAATCAAAACAAATCTGTGTAAAAAGTTTCATACAGTTAAAACAGTCTGGGGTCAAGTGTGTACAGGACATTGAAAACATATCATCATGTTAATTTTATGTTTAAAAAAAAATAAAGTCATGAAATAATAAGCAAAACAATAAAGAAATTCTGTGTGTGTGGGGGGGGGGGGGGGGTCTGCAGTGGAGAGGGAGTGGCTGAATCAGTAGGCACTAATTTATCAGACGAATGTACACAGAGTAGTGTGAATATCTCCATCTTCTCCATCTATTATTCTCTAGCCACTCTGGATTCCTCAAGGGTTTGCTTAACCCTTTCACTGCCACACGACAGAAGATTAACCCTTTACTATCACACAACCGCCGGCGATGCTCCATCATTAGCATCATTAGCTCCACATCCGCGGAGCTAATGATGGAGCATCGCCGTCGGTTGTGTGATAGTAAAGGGCTAACCTTCTGTATTGTCACAGTGAAAGGGTTAAAGGTAGAATCTGTAATGCCGCCAAAATGGTGACCTCTAGGCAAAAGTGCGCTTTGTTTAGTTTCTTTTGGTTCTAGTCTGGTGGGGGCGATAAGGGAGGGGCTGGTTCTAGTCTGGTGGGTGATAAGGGAGGGGCTGGTTCTAGTCTGGTGGGGGCGATAAGGGAGGGGCTGGTTCTAGTCTGGTGGGGGCGATAAGGGAGGGGCTGGTTCTAGTCTGGTGGGGGTGATAAGGGAGGGGCTGGTTCTAGTCTGGTGGGCGATAAGGGAGGGGCTGGTTCTAGTCTGGTGTGGGCGATAAGGGAGGGGCTGGTTCTAGTCTGGTGGGTGATAAGGGAGGGGCTGGTTCTAGTCTGGTGGGTGATAAGGGAGGGGCTGGTTCTAGTCTGGTGGGTGATAAGGGAGGGGCTGGTTCTAGTCTGGTGTGGGCGATAAGGGAGGGGCTGGTTCTAGTCTGGTGGGTGATAAGGGAGGGGCTGGTTCTAGTCTGGTGGGGGCGATAAGGGAGGGGCTGGTTCTAGTCTGGTGGGTGATAAGGGAGGGGCTGGTTCTAGTCTGGTGGGTGATAAGGGAGGGGCTGGTTCTAGTCTGGTGTGTGATAAGGGAGGGGCTGGTTCTAGTCTGGTGGGTGATAAGGGAGGGGCTGGTTCTAGTCTGGTGGGTGATAAGGGAGGGGCTGGTTCTAGTCTGGTGTGTGATAAGGGAGGGGCTGGTTCTAGTCTGGTGGGTGATAAGGGAGGGGCTGGTTCTAGTCTGGTGGGTGATAAGGGAGGGGCTGGTTCTAGTCTGGTGTGGGCGATAAGGGAGGGGCTGGTTCTAGTCTGGTGGGCGATAAGGGAGGGGCTGGTTCTAGTCTGGTGGGCGATAAGGGAGGGGCTGGTTCTAGTCTGGTGGGTGATAAGGGAGGGGCTGGTTCTAGTCTGGTGGGCGATAAGGGAGGGGCTGGTTCTAGTCTGGTGGGTGATAAGGGAGGGGCTGGTTCTAGTCTGGTGGGCGATAAGGGAGGGGCTGGTTCTAGTCTGGTGGGCGATAAGGGAGGGGCTGGTTCTAGTCTGGTGGGTGATAAGGGAGGGGCTGGTTCTAGTCTGGTGGGCGATAAGGGAGGGGCTGGTTCTAGTCTGGTGTGGTGATAAGGGAGGGGCTGGTTCTAGTCTGGTGGGTGATAAGGGAGGGGCTGGTTCTAGTCTGGTGGGGGCGATAAGGGAGGGGCTGGTTCTAGTCTGGTGGGTGATAAGGGAGGGGCTGGTTCTAGTCTGGTGTGGGCGATAAGGGAGGGGCTGGTTCTAGTCTGGTGTGGGTGATAAGGGAGGGGCTGGTTCTAGTCTGGTGGGCGATAAGGGAGGGGCTGGTTCTAGTCTGGTGGGTGATAAGGGAGGGGCTGGTTCTAGTCTGGTGGGGGCGATAAGGGAGGGGCTGGTTCTAGTCTGGTGGGCGATAAGGGAGGGGCTGGTTCTAGTCTGGTGTGGTGATAAGGGAGGGGCTGGTTCTAGTCTGGTGGGTGATAAGGGAGGGGCTGGTTCTAGTCTGGTGGGGGCGATAAGGGAGGGGCTGGTTCTAGTCTGGTGGGTGATAAGGGAGGGGCTGGTTCTAGTCTGGTGGGTGATAAGGGAGGGGCTGGTTCTAGTCTGGTGGGGGGCGATAAGGGAGGGGCTGGTTCTAGTCTGGTGGGGGCGATAAGGGAGGGGCTGGTTCTAGTCTGGTGTGGGCGATAAGGGAGGGGCTGGTTCTAGTCTGGTGTGGGCGATAAGGGAGGGGCTGGTTCTAGTCTGGTGGGCGATAAGGGAGGGGCTGGTTCTAGTCTGGTGTGGGCGATAAGGGAGGGGCTGGTTCTAGTCTGGTGGGTGATAAGGGAGGGGCTGGTTCTAGTCTGGTGTGGGCGATAAGGGAGGGGCTGCTGTTGACTTTCTCCAGACCCCCCTCTCAGCAGACCCCTCTCTCCCTCTCTACCCCCCACTCAACACCAACCCACCTGGCAGACCAACAAAAATGGTAAAACAATGTGCAAAATAAAAGGTCAAGGCTCTTTTGCCTTGAGGTCGCTGTTTGACGACATTACAGATGATACCTTTTTTAAAGTTTGAGGCCTCATTTATAATTAAAAACACAAGATAATTGTCCCCCAAGAACCTTCATAGCCTAGAGCAGGGGTTCTCAAACCTTTTTATACCACAACCCCATTATATTTAGGATTTTCTTTGGCGACCCCACACTTAACTCATTCAGCGCCAATCACGAGTATAGTCGGGTTTTAATCGTTATTTCTTTTATTAGCGATATCCATACATTTTTCATCCATCCAGCCTGATGTTATCATTGGGAATGGGTCTGAGGTCGCAAAAGAGCAAATACCTACACCTTCCAGCCGGTATTGCACTCTATTAGAAATGGTGTAGTTTCTTTTCTGGGCCGATCTGAGCCGTGCGGGCGGGGTTTAAATACTCCGGCAGGACTAGCGTTTACAACGTTACATCTGCGAGGCTCCTTCATATGCAATGCCGGGCAATGTGGGACGGACCTCCACGAGCAGTATTTGGAATGGCGATCAGATAATTGGATTATTTCTTTTGCATTACATCAGAGACCAGGTAAGGACTCTATATATAAAATCTTGCGTTGATCTGATATTTCTTTCCACCGCGATCGAAGCTGTGTGTGTGTGGCTGTTTACCGTTGAGTGCAGGAGGTGGTGGGGGGAGCGCCGCGCTACGAGGGCCATTTCATGTATGCACGAGGAAGGATAATAATGAGAATCTAGCGTTGATTTCAGGAAGATTTGATAATCGGGTGAAAAATTGCAACGTGTTTAGTGTATTCCACTAAAGGGCTATTATCGCGTCTTTTCCTGGGATTACTAAGAATCACAAACTATATTCAAAACGGAAATGTACGGATGAAAAAACAATCTGTTTTGTGCATGTTGACTGGAAGCAACTCACTGACAATCGACGGGTGTATTAGACCCATAGCTATAATATAAGATATATTTTAAGCACTCGCAAATCTCGCAGTCTCCCCATTGATTAAAGCGATGGCGATCTAGCGCCCCCTGGCTCATTAAGTGATGGTGCTGAATGAGTTAATGTATCGCGTAATTTCAACATGGAATTAAGGAATATCAAAATAAAAGCACACGTTGAACTTGATCATGCATATTTATTAGAAAACGTAATTACAGCATTATGTTATCGATACACATTTATAAAACAAGGCATATTTTTCCAAAATATGTTGTCAAAAAAAAAGATGGATCTTTTTACTTGCACTGCACTGTCACCTACCCACGACCCCACTTTGGGTTGCGACCCGTAGTTTGAGAATAAGGTCGCTTTCACATATAGTTTTGGTGGACTCAGTGCGGTTCTGGGGGTGAAGTTGCAACATTGTTGCATTCTTCATTTGGTTCGCCTGCGTTCACATAGAAATCTGTCAGCGGACCGAGACCTTCTGAACAATGTCACACGGTCGAAAAGGGCGCTTGTCTATTGGACAGTGGAAATGTGTGTGTGGCTGCAAGCCTGTGTGTGTGCGCGCGCGCGTGTGTGTGTGTGTGTGTCTGTGTGGACTACGAGTCCTCCAGATCAGCGGAGCCGAGTTTTGACATGGCATTGATCCATTGTTCTATTGAAGCACATTACCACCATCCTCTCGCTAAGCAACTTGTAGACCACGGTGTTTTTATGAGTGCCCACAAGTAGCTGTTTTATTAATAATATAATAAGCCGCGCGCCTCGGTAATAATAATAAGCCGCGTTTTTCTTCCTTCTTCCCAAGATGCACAGATAGATAGATAGATAGATAGATAGATAGATAGATAGATAGATAGATAGATAGATAGATAGATAGATAGATAGATAGAGAGATTAGATGCAGTGTGCTTGTTTTGCAGTGAGTGCTGCGAGCAGTGGTAATAATAATCACTTCCTATATTTGGTTCGCGTTTGGTTCGATGAAGCCGAACCGAGACCTACGTTTTCAGGCGGACTAGAGTTCGCCTGCTTGGTCCGCGGACCGAGTTCGACGCGCATTCACACAGACCCGAAAAACCGGACTATCGAATTCTGGTCCGAAAGTCCGGACCAAACAGCCCCTGTGTGAAAGCGACCTAAGACTATTTGTCTGGATTGATTAGCAGCATCTTTCTCATATGCGTGTCCATCGTTGAGTTAAATGGTGCATTTTTATATAGCGCTTCACTGTTGTTCCTCACATTAGACCCAAATTCACTCACACACACACACACTGATGGCAGCCATGCAAGGGGCCAACCTGCTCATCGAAAGCGGCTAGGAGCCCCGGGAGGAGCGGGAATTGAACCAGGAACCTCCGGATTACCAGACGACTGCTCTACCTACCCGAGCCACTGTCGCCCCCCCCGAGTTAGTCCCCTATGGTCCACTCCTGCTGAGGCGTCTGACGCGTGTCTGTCCCAGCGTGTCACAGAGCTCATCTCTTTACGACATAATAAATCTCCACAAGGCTGGTGATCGTCGAGGTTAGGTTTTATGACCAGCTCCTCGTCTGCCGTGTGATTGGTCTTGTGACGCCACCTCACTGCATGGCTTTATTCACACCTCCTGCTGGTTTTTATTGTGCTTTTACTTTTATCAGCCAAGGCTTTGATCTCCAGATCTGCACTCCGCCGCAGCAGGAGTCTGAACTGGTTTCAAACGGCAGGCTGTGTTCTATTCTGTAGTATAGAGTGAAGACACGGTGTCCATGAGGACGGCTCTTCTGAACACCAGTCAAAGTCCCATGTCTATGAACCGCCAGTAGGGGGCTGAGTGAGTGAGCGAGTGGCGTTGTGGCTCTAATGAGGCGCTTCACACCTAGAAATGTCCCTTTTATTAACTCGAGACTAGGAATGCACCGAAGTTCCGGTCACCGAAGAAGATGTTCTGCCGAAAATAGCAATTAATAACGCATTCAGCATTTGACCGAAAGAGTGAAAAGGCTGAAGATTGTGACGGAATGGTTAGGTTTTCATATTGATGCATCCATGCTCAAGCCAGTTGTGCCACACAATTTATATTTTGACCATTTCTTTCTACTAAGGCTGCGGTTACACTGACTGATGTTTTCGTTTCGTTTTGAAGATTAGTTCCGCTTTTCCAGGTCGCAACGTAGTGGCAGCCAAGTTGGACATTAGTTTTGCAACCCGAGCACTTTCGTTTTGCTCCTGAGCACAGTGATGTAGTACAATGCCAAAGCAGTAGGTGGCAGTAGGTGGCGAACATGAAGGCAATTTTCAACCAATCAGAACTTGAATGAGGACACTCCACGTCCTGTTCAAAATCTCAAAAGCCACCATCTTTAAATGCCTCCGCGAGCCATTTTAGCCAATGAAGCATTTATTTTTCAGCAAGAAATAAAGTGCAATAAACAAAAACGGATACATTCACTGTGTGTTCTGCCTCATTTGTTGATGATTTGTTGATGAAACAAAACTAACATCAACACAAGTGACCATCAAGAGCGGATAGTTGTATTTTATTTTTTTATTATTTTTTAAACAAACATATAAACAAACATGACAACACACGATAAGATATACAAGCATTAATTGTCAGGGCACATCCAATGAGATCACCTTTTGGTTAGTTGTTTTATATAAGATATACCCATAATACCTGTTATCTAAAAAAAAAACCTACACACATATGCTCAGCTCGAACCCCCCCCTCCCGGACCCCACCTTGAGAAGTACCTCCACTATCCCTCGCACCTAACCAGACACTACCATTATAAGCTAGCTTTTATTCTCTCCACCACTTCTAACCACATTGACATTTTGGATTCATTGAGACCCAGAATTCTTGCTGTAGATATTTCATGGTAAATTACATCGAGATATGTAAGAAACCAAACTTTACGGCACATTTTTTCCGGTTGAAACCAGCGTGATGCGATCAGCTTTTTGGCTACTGTGATACCCGATAAAACCAATCTCTTTAGCTGTGGATTCACTGCAAACTCAAAAACATCATTCAACAGCAATACCGAGGGGTGTACAGGTATATTCCAAGATACGAGTTTTGATATTTGTTGGGTCACATCTTTCCAGAATGCCTTAACTGGTGAGCAGTCCCAATACATGTGCATAAATGTCCCTTCGTCCCCATTTGTACATTGGGTGCATTTGGAATCTTGTTTGAGCCCCATTCGGCACAGTCTTATAGGAGTCAAGTATGTCCTGTGAATATAGTTAAGATTGATTTGTTGATGATCCGGGTTCCTTGATGTAAGTCGGACATTTGCCCAGGCTCCTTGCCAATCAAAGTCATTTTCCAGGTCTGGTATATCCCTCCTCCAGACAGAGTCAAGTTGGAGGGTTTCATACGAGGACGTTAGTAATTGATGATAAAATTCTGAAACAAAACCTCTCGATGTCTCTCTTGAGTAGAAGAATTTGTGGTATCTGTGGTGTTCAATTGGTCTGTCTAATGGAACACCGTGAGACTTCAAACATAGCTCTAACTGTTTGTGAAAAAGCCATGTGGACTTGGTGAGATTAAATTTTTTGCGTATTTCTTTATCACTACAAAAACCCTGTTTGTTAAAAACATCCCCTAATGAGTGTATGCCTTGCTCTTCCCATATAGGGAATCTTATAGGTCGTTTTCCAATTAAGAGAGCATTGTTATTGAATAAGGGAGTATGATTGTGCCATTCTTGTGGGTTAGGATTTTTTTTTTGTGATTCACGCCATATCCGGATCGCATGAGTAATTATGGGGCCAAATTTTCGTTCACAGTGCTTGATTGGTAGTTTAGTGTATGCTATGTCCTTCAGTCTATGTGGGGCTACTATGTTTTCTTCTATTTTTCTCCAAGATGCTAATGCTTGGGAGTCAAACCATGTTGTCAATGGACTTAATGAGTACGCCTTAAAATATAGGAAAAAATCTGGAAATGCCATGCCACCATCTGCTTTATTTCTCTGTGCGGTGGATCTTTTTATACGTGGTGGTTTGTTATTCCAAATAAATTTGTATGTGGAGGAGTGTAATCTTTTCCAGTAACCCTCTGGAGGGGGTAACGGTAGCATTGAACAGAAGAAGTTGATTTTAGGTAGTACATCCATCTTAACTATTGATATCCGTGCTTGTACTGTGTTCTTAAGTTTTGCCCATCTATCAAGGTCGTCTTTGATTTTGTTTTGGATTTTTGTGTAGTTGTGCTTCACCGTTTGTCTTATGGTAGGGAATATTTCCACTCCCAAGCATCTGAAATGTTTTACCATCGGTATCTGTCCTGGGAGGGTTGTATCTTTTTTTGCAGGGGTGTTAAGTGGAAGGAAAGCCGACTTCGGCCAATTTATCTTAAATCCCGATAAATCACCAAAGTCCTCAATCAACTTGAGCAGATGAGGCAATGTGGTGTTGGGGTTTTTCATGAACAATATTACATCGTCCGCATATAAACAAATTTTTTGTTGTGTGCCCTTGATTACGATAGGTTCTATGGATTGGGATTGTCTTATATATTGTGCTAAAGGCTCTAATGATAGATTGAACAGTCCGGGACTAAGAGGACAACCCTGTCTGGCAGAGCGTGATACCGGAAATATTTCAGAGATGATTGTGCCTGTTGTAATCATGGCCGATGGGTCTTTGTATAATACTTTAATCATATCGATGAATCCTTTTCCTAACCCCATCCTTTCTAGCACTGCCCACAGATACGACCATTCCAGCCTGTCAAAGGCCTTCATAGCATCCAGGGACAGCATCGCCTTAGGTATGGTGTCCTCCTTGTCGGCATCAAGTACGTGCAGTATACGTCTTATGTTCTCAGTGATCAGGCGGCCTCCTATGAAGCCAGTTTGGTCCGGGTGAACTAAAGACGTCATATGCTTTTGTAATCTGATGGCTAATACCTTAGAGTACAGTTTGATATCTGTTCCGAGGAGGCTTACAGGTCTATAACTACCGCACTCGTTGGGGTCTTTGTCTTTTTTAAGGAGGACTGTTATGAGTGCAATATTGTCAATTTTATGGAAGTTCCCCTCCTTGACTGAGTATAAGATCATATTTAGTAATAAGGGGCCAATTATGTCCCAACAAGAAAGGTACATTTCTGATGGGAAACCGTCTCTTCCTGGAGCCTTACCACTTTTCATTGCGTTTATGGCCTTCTTGAGTTCCTCTAGTGTGATCGGTATTTCTAACTGTTTAGCGTCATCCTCTGAAAGTTTAGGGAGAATAATTTGATTAAGAAATGTGTCCATTTTGTTTTGATCGAAGGTCATTTCTGATTTATATAAGTCGGAGTAGAATACTTTGAATGTATCGTTTATTTTTACAGGATCTGTTACAAGTACTTGTTGTGCTCTAATGGTAGTTATATCTGCAAATGTTGCATTAATTCTTAATCGCATGGCTAATAGGTGGCTGGGTTTGGAACCATGGGAGTACTGCTGTTGTCTTGTGCTGCGTATTTGTATTTCCGATTGTTGTCTGTATATGGCATTGATCTCTATTTTTAGTACGTTAACTTGATTTTCTAGTCGAGTTGAGTTGTTGTATTTCAGAGAATTAAATAACGTTGAGTAAAGCGTTTCCAGCTCATCCAGTTTTGTGCTTTGATTCTTGCGCATTTTGGAGGAAAAGCTATCCGTGAAGTCTTTGATCATTCCCTTTACCGACATCCATATTATTCTGGGGTCTTGCACCGAGTTTGCATTCTCCCGTTGGAATACTATAAGAGCTTCTTTGAGTTGTGTAATGAATTCCTTGTTGTTAAGCAGCAACGAGTTAAATCGCCATCTTGGGGCTCGGGAGGATAGTATACCAAATGTACCTTTAAGGAGTAAATAACAGTGATCTGATAGTGCGTTGGGTATCATTTCCACTTCATAATTATCAAATAGTCTCTGTGATGTAAAGACATAATCTATTCTGGATAGTGTCTTATGTCTCGCAGATCGACAAGAGTACTTTCGGGTCGTGGGATTAAGTAACCGCCATAAGTCCTTTACACCTGTAATCTTTGACCAATCCTTTAATGCCTTCGATGAATTCTTTTGTTCGCTGGAAAAGGCGAGGTAAGATTTGTCTATCCTTGGGTTCCAGATGGCATTAAAATCCGCTCCTATTATAAATGAGTAATCGGGAATGTCTAACATTGCATTGGTTAGTGTAGTGAAGAAATCTTCTTCGTACAAATTTGGGGCGTATACCGCTATCAACGCTATTTTCCTGTTCTTATGTTCAATCTTAGCTATAGTTATCCGACCTTCTACATCAGACCATACTCCCTTTAGTACAATATTCAACTTACGTTTAACGACTATTGCTACACCCCGAGTTCTCGTACCAATAGAGGAGTGACTGATATTATGGTATATGTTGTCCGCTAATTTACCTATGTCTTTCCCTAGAATGTGTGTTTCGCTTAGCAGAGCAATGTCCACATGTTCTTTTTTCATCAGTGTGAGCACGCTTTTGCGTTTGAGTTGGTTATTTATTCCCCCGGTGTTCCATATCATTATATTCAAACTAGCCATAGTCTATACATGTTGCATTGTAATTTTTGGTAATGCTTCTAGAGTGCGAGGCAATAATAGATATACATCCCACTAGTGAGGTCCCGTTGAGAGCCGAGCTTAAAAACATACATATATACAAATAAAAATCCCCTACCCTTCCCTCCCACCGAGAGTCGTACAGGATTGTGTTCCATGAACACAACCTTTGCGTATGACTCTCTCCCTTGCACCACCGGATATCCCAGAATGATCCAATTATCCTTAACATTCCTATGTATACCATAGGATCTAACACTCTAAATTCTACCATAAGTAGAATGTCGACTGTGGCTTGGCCACTTACCCGTAAAAAATAAATAAATAAAAATTTAAATGAGATAAACTAAAAATAAAAGACCAAAAATAAGCTTCAATTGTCATGCCCTAATCACTACATTTTATATGAACTTGTAATTTATAGTAATTTATAGTAACCCATGAATAATATGAAGGTATTGAACTGAAGAGAGAGCCTCAATAAATCAGAGAGCGGATGAAAAAAAAAAAAAAAAAAAAAAAAAGTAAAAGGAAGAGAACATTAACTTAGATCTTAAAAGAGCATTGCTATGCTTAAACATCTAAAGTATTAATTGGAGAAGTAGTGAAATTATTTCCCATTAATAAAAAACAGTTTTTAAATACGTATATGCAGCATTTCCCCTGACCGGGGTGGGCGATGATCGTTGTGTAGAGTGATCTTCAGCCGGCCGGCTATGATGGCTCTGTGGTTCTGCATCTAGATAGCTGTTGATTATTCCCCCGAGGGGCTTCTGGTAGAGTGAATGACCACGTATTGCTGATATTCCAGAATGCTCCATATATCAAAGAATGCTTCGATGTTCTAGATTATTCCAATATGTCATTTTTACATTGTCTGAATGTTCCAGTATGTTCTGGAGTGTTCCAATCTTAAATCTAATATGTCCGCAATAATATAAACACGTCGGGGAAAGCATTCAAAAACTCTGAGCACGTAGGTCTCTCTGTCCCAAATCCTCGGTTATTAAAGGTTGTACTATATGGTGACCTTGCATAACTGAGATTTAAAAGGCCATTTATACACTATTCTGCGTTTTGTTCAGACAGGAATTTGGCTGCATCTTCAGGCGAGTTGAGGAGAACCTTTGCTCCTTGTTTGTCGACGACGCGAAGTATTGCAGGGTATATTAGTAGGGGTCTGTATTTCCCCAGGTATAGTTGAGACATCACCGTCTTGAACTTGGCACGCAGTTCCACTACATCACGACAATAATCTTCAAAGCAGTGTATTGGTACCTCCATGTATTTCAGATTGCCTTTCATCCTGCGAGTTTCACGCATAATCATTTCTTTTATTCTGACTTGGCGCAGTATAACTAATATCACTCTGGGCTTAGCGTTATTGCCAATGGAGCGGGGTCCCAATCTGAAGCACTGATCCACCTCCGGTATTTTAGGAAGGATTCCTGTTCCCAAGATTTTCTGTAATTCTGTGGCAAACTCTTCAGGGTTTTCACATCTCACTGATTCGTCCAGACCGACAATACGAATATTCAGCTTGCGTTTTTGATATTCCATCTCGAATATTTTGGCTTTCTGTTCTTTATTGATTCGCGTAAGCTCCAACGTTATTTCGCTGAGCTCCGTCTTGATTTCATTGTAGTTCCCCTTCATCTCAGCAGTTAGGTTAACTTTGTTAGCCTCTACTTCATTGTAGATGCGAGTGAAATTGATTTCGTGGGCTTCCACTACTTTCTCCAGAGCCTCGGTGCGTTTATTCTGTGCGTCGGCGTCCGCTCTCAGCGCATCAATTTTGCCTTCAATAGATTCTTTAATAGCATCTACTTTTTGAGTTATTATCTTCTCCGACAGTTGTGATTGGTGGATCATTTCTTTCATTATTGTCTTCCCCATTTCCTCCATTTTCCGGATGATATGTTCGGTATCTGCGGAGGTGTTTGATGGGGATGAACTTGAAGCGGCCTCTGTCAAGTCAATATTTCCTGCTGTCCGCTGTACGAATCCTGGGTCCCGCGGCGGGACCTCTTCGACTGGTTTTGGTTTCGCTGGGTCTTTCTTTGGTGACATCTCGATTCTTTTGGTCAATATATTTAGTTGATAGTCTCAGTTGATATATGCGTCAAGTTTTAAACGCATTAATGGTTTAAAAATATGTTTTTAAAACGAAACGAAAAAAAATAACGGGTGAGCAGCTGTGTCACATGCGACCTACTCCATTCTAATGCTAAACCGGAAGACTCAAGAGCGGATAGTTTAGTCTCAAAAAAGATCGATGATGTTGTTAGCTACATGCTAACGTGAATGGAATATGCCGCCATAACAGTATAGCATTGTGGCTAGCAGCTAACGTTAGCTCACGTTAGTTAGCCAGCCAGCACCAAACTGATATCAGGAGCTATCAGTAGCTAGATAACATTAGTAGTGTTAGCTCAGAGCTCCTCTTTCAATCTTAACAAGCATTAAAGAAAATGGCCCAGTCATCTATTCACCTTTGTTTAATACACGAGGCGTTGTCTCTAATGTTATCTCATCATCAAAATGATGATGATGATGATGAGATAACATTAGAGACAACGCCTCGTGTATTAAACAAAGGTGAATAGATGACTGGGCCATTTTCTTTAATGCTTGTTAAGATTGAAAGAGGAGCTCTGAGCTAACAGGGTCTGATAGCTAACGTTAGCTCACGTTAGCCAGCTGCTCATGCAATTGTTAATGCTAGCAGAATGAATGGATGTAAACTTTATTTAACATATTGCAGAATGGGTACAATACGGCTCAATACAAACAATTGTTAAGGGAATGCAGACTGTTGTAGCTTGGACTGGGGTCCTTATAACAATAACAAACACATGGTAGCTGCAGCTATTTGGGACAGCTCTGTTGTCACCGGACGTTGGTGAGGGCACGCAGATGTCGGTATCTACTGCGCATGGGCGTTGAGCAAAAACGGCTCTGCGCAGATTACACGACACGTTCTCTGCGAGTTTTGGCGAGTATCCAAAACGAAAACACAATTTCAGCGTTTCAGTAGGGCAACGCGTTTTCCTGCCAAAACGGCATTTCTATCTAACAGGGACGGCAAACGTATTCAAAACGTATTCAAAACAAAAACAGTCTGTGTGACCATGGCCTAAGTGTTCCTATTAAGGCTGAGACCACTTATCGATATATCGATAATTATCGATAACTGCGTGATATCGATAAGTGGCGTCACATATCGATATTTGCATATGTAATTTTTTTTTAAATACCTTATACTATACTAAGATACTAGGTTTTGTGCCATGTTTTAGTTAAAACATCCCCATTTCATGTAAATTCAGTTGAATTGCAACTCTGCACTGTGCATTCAACATGCAGCGCACTCCTCCATCACATCCAGAGACCAGACTGTAACATGAGAAGGATCACTGTGGTCGTTTTGAAGGGGAAATCTGTAACACTAAAGATGGTGTCAACGACAAAGAATTGCTGCAAAATAAACATACATTTGTTGTTTAAATAATAGTAAAAATATTCAAATAAATATTTAAATCTTTTTTTATACTAATAAAAATATCTACATCTATCGATGATTTGGTCCCGATTTATCGATTCTTCCAAATGGCATATTGTCTCAGCCTTAGTTCCTATTGTCTTGATATGTTCTCCTCCAGTCCTAATGTCTGTTGCTTGATGGTCTGCCACCAGGACGACCTGAGGAAGGAAGACTTCAGCAGCATGAGCGCCCCGCTCCTCTACAAGATGATCAAGTCCAAGACG
The DNA here is from genome assembly GCF_963971535.1 of Notolepis coatsorum. Lineage (NCBI taxonomy): Eukaryota > Metazoa > Chordata > Actinopteri > Aulopiformes > Paralepididae > Notolepis > Notolepis coatsorum. The sequence continues at coordinate 16,260,009 of NC_140172.1, read as the reverse complement.
GAGTATCCGCTCCACAAAGCCATCAAGGTGGAGCGTGAAGACGTGGTCTTCCTCTACCTCATCGAAATGGACTCCGAGGTCAGAGCTCTTAACCAGTGCCAGATTTGAAGCGCAAATCACTATCGACCGCTTTCTTGATTTGTCATCTCCTCTCTTTTTTCAGTTGCCTGGCAAGCTAAACGAGCTAGACAACAATGGCGACTTGGCGTTAGACTTGGCTCTGTCTCGCAGACTGGAGAGTATCGCCACCACGCTGGTCAACAGCAAGGCGGATGTGGATATGGTCGACCAGAGTGGCTGGAGCCTCCTCCACAAAGCCATTCAGAGAGGTATGGGGTGTTTGGTCCCTGAGCAATGTGAGCCATTCAGAGAGGTATGGGGTGTTTGGTCCCTGAGCAATGTGAGCCATTCAGAGGGGTGTGGAGTGTTTGGTCCCTGAGCAATGTGAGCCATTCAGAGAGGTGTGGAGTGTTTGGTCCCTGAGCAATGGGAGCCATTCAGAGAGGTGTGGAGTGTTTGGTCCCTGAGCAATGGGAGCCATTCAGAGAGGTGTGAAGTGTTTGGTCCCTGAGCAATGGGAGCCATTCAGAGAGGTGTGGAGTGTTTGGTCCCTGAGCAATGTGAGCCATTCAGAGAGGTGTGGAGTGTTTGGTCCCTGAGCAATGGGAGCCATTCAGAGAGGTGTGGAGTGTTTGGTCCCTGAGCAATGTGAGCCATTCAGAGAGGTGTGGAGTGTTTGGTCCCTGAGCAATGTGAGCCATTCAGAGAGGTGTGGAGTGTTTGGTCCCTGAGCAATGTGAGCCATTCAGAGAGGTGTGGGGTGTTTGGTCCCTGAGCAATGTGAGCCATTCAGAGAGGTATGGAGTGTTTGGTCCCTGAGCAATGTGAGCCATTCAGAGAGGTGTGGGGTGTTTGGTCCCTGAGCAATGTGAGCCATTCAGAGAGGTGTGGGGTGTTTGGTCCCTGAGCAATGTGAGCCATTCAGAGAGGTGTGGAGTGTTTGGTCCCTGAGCAATGTGAGCCATTCAGAGAGGTGTGGAGTGTTTGGTCCCTGAGCAATGTGAGCCATTCAGAGAGGTATGGGGTGTTTGGTCCCTGAGCAATGTGAGCCATTCAGAGAGGTGTGGAGTGTTTGGTCCCTGAGCAATGTGAGCCATTCAGAGAGGTATGGGGTGTTTGGTCCCTGAGCAATGTGAGCCATTCAGAGAGGTGTGGTGGAGTGTTTGGTCCCTGAGCAATGTGAGCCATTCAGAGAGGTGTGGAGTGTTTGGTCCCTGAGCAATGGGAGCCATTCAGAGAGGTGTGGAGTGTTTGGTCCCTGAGCAATGGGAGCCATTCAGAGGGGTGTGGAGTGTTTGGTCCCTGAGCAATGTGAGCCATTCAGAGAGGTGTGGAGTGTTTGGTCCCTGAGCAATGTGAGCCATTCAGAGAGGTGTGGGGTGTTTGGTCCCTGAGCAATGTGAGCCATTCAGAGAGGTGTGGAGTGTTTGGTCCCTGAGCAATGTGAGCCATTCAGAGAGGTATGGAGTGTTTGGTCCCTGAGCAATGTGAGCCATTCAGAGAGGTGTGGAGTGTTTGGTCCCTGAGGCCTGAGCAATGTGAGCCATTCAGAGAGGTATGGGGTGTTTGGTCCCTGAGCAATGGGAGCCATTCAGAGAGGTATGGGGTGTTTGGTCCCTGAGCAATGTGAGCCATTCAGAGAGGTATGGGGTGTTTGGTCCCTGAGCAATGTGAGCCATTCAGAGAGGTGTGGAGTGTTTGGTCCCTGAGCAATGTGTTGGCAAAGCTTGTTGATTTGTCATTTTGGAAGCCGAGAAGCTTTAAAGGCCCAAACTCTTGATGGCTGGAATTTGAATATTTTTTTGTGCCAATTTCCGGCCCTCAATGTGGATATTAAGGGGATACCTAGATATTAAGGGGATTCCTAGATATCAAGAGGATACCTACCTAGATATTAAGGGGATACCTACCTAGATATTAAGGGGATACCTGGATATAAAGGGCATACCTAGATATTAACACATTGAGTGCCACGCCCCTTTGACCATATATGGCCGTTCCGTGCCAGCGCTAAAGTCAATGGGAGAACGGGGAAATTTGTGAACGCTTAAACTATATCTTAAATTATGGCTATGGGTCTAATACACCCGTCGCTTATCAATGACTTGCTTGCAGTCAACATGTACGAAACGGATAGTTTTTTCATTGGTACATTTCCGTTTTATACCGTTTTGAATACGAGTATAGTTTTGAAGATTTAGTGATTCCAGATAAATCTGCGACAATAGCTCTTTAGTGGAATACACAAAACACGTTGTCACTTTTCGGCTGATTTATGAATCGTTTTCAAATAAACGCTAGATTATCGATAGTATATGTGTACTTATGCACGCTAGAGAAGCGGGCTGAAAAATCTATTATTCATGACCTGGTCAGCGCTAACGTCATATACACACACACACACACACACACACACACACACATACACATACACATACACACCAGGGTTTCCGTTAGAAAAAATTGTTGCCGGCCTCAGTGTCCGGTAGATTTCAATCTACCGGTCAAATGAGAGTTTATTGAGCTTAAAAACAATTGATAGGCAAAAGAATGACAACAAAACAAAAGAATGACATCATCAAGGCATGTAGATTTATAATATTTTTACTTAAAACTAGGCTACTTTTGCGTATAGTCATTATATTCCAAATAAAATAAGTCCTGAGACTCCGTGCTGCTGCCGACTTTAAATCAAATAGGTGTCTGTGGGCAGTCGCCCGACATTAATAAACAACAGTCTGTTATAATCACATTTTTATGAGCTAACGAATTCCGTTATATTGGACATTTGTATTAATTATATCAAGCGAAGAACTGAGAAATTTGGCAGAGAGAGACGGCAACATTATCGTGGGTTTGCGTGACGACTCTCTCTCTCCACCTCCCAATGACTTATTTGCGAGAGTATGTCGATGCAGAGCAGCAGATTCAGCTGTTTTCTGGCTCTTTTCTGGCTCTATCTGGGGACCGCTCAGCAGCGCCCCCCACCCAACAGCTGAATTGCCAATGGCTGAATTGGAGTACTGCACTGTGCCACTGCTGCTCCGGCTCTGCAGCTGCACATGCACTCCAAACCCAGCACTAAGCTCTCGCTGACAACGTCGTTGTCATTATTAGAAGCAACGATGAAACAAATGTAATGATTGTTTCGTTCATCGCATAGGCTATTTAATTTTAGCCTATTTTAATACAATTCAAATAATCAAATTGTGCTTAGAGGGAATTATTTTCACCAGACATTAAGACCGGAGAGATTAAATATGTCGGACTTCAACAGATTTTGCCGGTCAAATACCGGTAATTACCGGCTAACGGAAACGCTGATACACACACAGTGTGTCCCACTGTCCCTCTCTCCCTCTCTATCTCTCTCTCCCTCGCAGTCGGGAGCACTAGCATATCACTGTAATATCTTTGCGCATGCTCTTACGTGCACGCCCGTATTCCGATCCGTACAATAATAATGAAAAATCTATTATCCATGACCTGGTCAGCGCTAACGTCATATACACACACACACACACACACACACACACAGTGTGTCCCTCTTTCCCTCTCTCCCTATCTCCCTCTCTCCCTCTCCCTCTCTCCCTCTCTATCTCTCTCTCTCCCTCGCAGTCGGGAGCACTAGCATATCACTGTAATATCTTTGCGCATGCTCTTACGTGCACGCCCGTATTCCGATCCGTACAATAATAATGAAAAATCTATTATCCATGACCTGGTCAGCGCTAACGTCATATACACACACACACACACACACACACACACAGTGTGTCCCTCTTTCCCTCTCTCCCTATCTCCCTCTCTCCCTCTCCCTCTCTCCCTCTCTATCTCTCTCTCTCCCTCGCAGTCGGGAGCACTAGCATATCACTGTAATATCTTTGCGCATGCTCCCACGTGCACGCCCATATTCCGATCCGTACAATAATAATCACAGAGGTATATATTGTCATTTGAAACAAGTTACCAATGCATTGTCCTATGGGATTATGCCCCCCTGCGGCGAAATTAATTAGTATCCCCCTCAATCTCTCTCTGTGCCAGTCGCAGACTGTGTGGATGACTGTCACTCAAAGTGCTTATGGGCGGAGCCAGGCCAACACAGCCTGAAATACAAAGGGAGAAAAATTATGCTTTTGACTACTTTATTAGAAATATAAAACAATGAATAATAAAAAACTTACAGATGTGTTCAATAGACTCACAGGAATTGTGTAAAGTTGCCCAAATAGTGCAAGGAATAGCAATGCACGTCCCCTTTAAGGGCATACCTATATATAATTGATGACAGCTGTTAATAATACATCTCCAGTATTATACTATATTATACATTTTCTATGCTACTTATTGTTGTTTTTAGGCTGCTATTGTATTGCTTTTTATCGTTTCTTTTGTTGTATTGCTGCCGTGAGGTTAAGGAACCAAACACAAAAGACTTTCACTCACCTGTACCGTGTTCAGAAGACGTGACGATGGTGAAGTTCCACTCCCTCTTCCGTTGTTTCTCCCTCCTCCCAGGTGACGAGTTCGCCTCCACCTTCCTGATCCGCCACGCGGCACAGGTGAACGCGGCCACGGTGGGCGCCGTGGAGACGCCCCTCCACCTGGTCTGCTCCTTCAGCCCCAAGAAGCACGCTGGGGAGGTGATGAGCGGCATGGCCCGCATCGCCGAGGCCCTGCTGCAGGCCGGAGCCAACCCCAACATGCAGAACAGCAAGGGCAGGTGGGTCCCCCCCAGGTGGAACCCTAACTAGGGATGGGTACCGAATTAGGTACTTTTAAGGGTACCGACCCAATCACGTCGGTACTACCGAGTACTGATTCACGTGAGATCCGTCGGTGCCACATTTCGGTACTGTAAAAAGAAATCTACGACGTCAATGTTTAGTTTCCCGCGGAACGAAACCTATGAAGTGTGCCGCACGTTCACGTCAACGTTCACACGCACAATACAAACGCTTACCTAGGATTTGACTTTATTCAACAACAAAGCAGTCGGGGCAATGGCAAGCTGAAAACGGTCGCAAGTGTTGTTACACTTTACAAAGCTAGATGCAGACAACGCTCGCTGCAATATTATATATTATATATGATAATAAATTATTTGAAGTTTTGATTTTTTTTTTATATTACAACTGAGGTAGTTAGATTACATGTTTAGAGACTAAAGTACTGAAAAAAGGTACCGTTGGGTACCGGTATCGGTTCACAGGTACCGGTTCAAATGTGAAAGGTACCCAACCCTAACCCTAACCGCAACATGCAGAACAGCAAGGGCAGGTGTTTGTAGCGAGAGGCTCTACAGGTGTTTAATGAGAGGCTCTACAGGTGTTTAATGAGAGGCTCTACACCCAGGTGTTTAATGAGAGGCTCTACAGGTGTTTAATGAGAGGCTCTACAGGTGTTTAATGAGAGGCTCTACAGGTGTTTAATGAGAGGCTCTACAGGTGTTTAATGAGAGGCTCTACAGGTGTTTAATGAGAGGCTCTACACCCAGGTGTTTAATGAGAGGCTCTACAGGTGTTTAATGAGAGGCTCTACAGGTGTTTAATGAGAGGCTCTACAGGTGTTTAATGAGAGGCTCTACAGGTGTTTAATGAGAGGCTCTACAGGTGTTTAATGAGAGGCTCTACAGGTGTTTAATGAGAGGCTCTACAGGTGTTTAATGAGAGGCTCTACAGGTGTTTAATGAGAGGCTCTACAGGTGTTTAATGAGAGGCTCTACAGGTGTTTAATGAGAGGCTCTACAGGTGTTTAATGAGAGGCTCTACAGGTGTTTAATGAGAGGCTCTACACCCAGGTGTTTAATGAGAGGCTCTACAGGTGTTTAATGAGAGGCTCTACAGGTGTTTAATGAGAGGCTCTACAGGTGTTTAATGAGAGGCTCTACAGGTGTTTAATGAGAGGCTCTACAGGTGTTTAATGAGAGGCTCTACAGGTGTTTAATGAGAGGCTCTACAGGTGTTTAATGAGAGGCTCTACACCCAGGTGTTTAATGAGAGGCTCTACAGGTGTTTAATGAGAGGCTCTACACCCAGGTGTTTAATGAGAGGCAGCTAATTTAGAAATAAAACAAATAAAACATAAGTATATCTCACATTAACTGTTTACCTTCTGGGTAGAACGCCATCGCTTTGTTCAATGGGGAGAACGCCAAACTTGCGAGTGCTAAACCTATATTAAATATTATAGCTATGGATCGAATGAACACGTCGATTGTCAGTGAGTTTCTTCCAGTCAACATGCACGAAACGGATAACTTTTTCATCCGTGCATTTCCGTTTTATACCGTGATGAATGAGTATATTTCCAGAGCGTTCTGTCTAACCTCAAGAAACTAAAGCAAACCGCGCTTCAATGTATTTCCTTAGAAATCGTGCCATTTGTCGCTTGATTTATGAATCGTTCTGAAAATAATGCTAGATTATCGGTATTATGTGTCCTCATGGACGATACAGAAGCGGGCTGAAAAATCGCTTTTCCGTGCCTTGGCCGCAGCCAACGGCAGAAACACACACACACACACACACTCCGCTCCGATGGTGGCGAAAGAAAACATCTGATCGACCGAAAATTGGTAACATAGAGTCCTTACCTGGTCTCTGATGTACTGCAAAAAGATTAATCCAATTCCTGATCGTCATTCTAAATATTGATCGCGTTTATTGATCCAACGTTATATGTCCAAAATGCATAATCCACGCTGCTCCGAGTGTCCCAAATCCATGTGTTATTATAACGTTAGTCATGCCTGAGAAGGACAACCTGGACCGGACTTGTTAGATCGATGCACAGCCCAAGCGGGAGGGATTTCAATGATGTGCAATACCGGCTGGAAGGCGTAGGCGGTGGTATTTGCCCTTTGCGAGCTCAGACCCATTCCCAATGATAACATCAGGCTGGATGGATGAAAAATGAATGGATATAGCGAATAAAAGAAATAACGATTAAAACCCGACTTTTCTCGTAATTGGCGCTCAACGCATGGCGAGTTAACCCGACTTTTCTCGTGATTGGCGCTCAACGCATGGCGAGTTAACCCGACTTTTCTCGTGATTGGCGCTGAATGAGTTAACGTCTTCTGTTCTTCAAAGTCGGTCCTCGAATATGATTTTTTAAATTGCATCAATTAGCAATTAGTGTTTCACTAATTGCAACACGCCGTTCCACACGTCTAAACTCTTCCAACACTATGTAATGGCAGCAGGAAATCTAAGGACGATGTTAAATTGAAGCGCTTAAAGTGTTTAATCAAACCCTTTCTTCTACAGTGTCCAGGTGAATCTGCACACAATAATAGATCATCCACACATGGAATGCAATGGGCAACATATTTCAGTAGGTAACATTAGTAACACATTTCTGTGTGAGAAGCACAGTCTGCAGGGTGAGATGTTGCTCTTAGCACAACCCCATTTTATTTAGGAATTGTTTTGGCGACCCCACACTTAATGTATTGCGTAATTTCAACGTGGAATTAAGGAATATCAAAATAAAATGTTGTTGAACTCGATCATGCATATTTAATAGAACATTTTATTACAGCACTATGTTATCAATAGACATTTATAAAAAAAGGCATATTTAGCCAAAATATGTTGCCGGAACATTATTTCTTTGGCCCCACTGTCACCTACACACTTTGGGTCGCAACTAGGGATGTTCGATATTGGCTTTTTTACCGATATTGTCCAACTCTTAATTTCCGATACCGATATCAACTGATTTTTGACAATAAATTAAATAAGAATTTGTTCTTACTTGCTTGCCTGGGTAAATAAAGGTTAAATAAATGTAAAAAAAATAAATAAATAAAAAAAACTAAAACCGATATTTTCCGATATTACATTTTAATGCCAATATCGGCCGATAATATCGGACATCCCTAGTCGCAGCCCGTAGTTTGAGAACCGCTGAACTAAGAGAGACCGGTCATTGCTCCCGGCTGTACAGTATATACAGTATAATATAATGGCAACTTGTCTCTCTTTCCTCCTCTTCAGAACTCCTCTGCATGAAGCCGTGTCCTCTGGGAACGAGCCCGTGTTCAACCAGCTCCTTCAGTGCAAACAGTGAGTTTTGTATTTTGGAGGAAAAAAACTCACATGACGACAAAAACCCCATCATCATTGAACTGTAATAATAGTGTTGTTGTATAACCAATGTAAAATACAGTCAAATGGTTTTACAGAGGTACAGAGATGAAGGGGTTTGATAACTGGCAGTATGTATGTATATATAAATGTATTTTTGTGCATACCGTATGTAGGTATATAGTTGTATATACTGTATGTATTAAAAATGGCTAAAGGAACTTTACAGGGTAACATACAGTTTGGCAAATATTAATAAGGTATTATTAAAAAAAATTATTGTTAAACTAAGTTCATTTTCAATATAAGTCTAGTAATGTATGAATTAGTAAATAAAATATAGTATGTTCTGATGAGTAAATAGGGGTGGGATTAAATAAGTGTATGCTTCTTCCCACTCCTTTTCAAATATGTAAATGACGATAAAAAATACATGTATTATTTGAAAGGCTTAAGGCTATATATGTACTTGATGTTTGTTTGTTATGTTGCATATTTGAAATAAACTTCAATCAAAATAAATAAATGGAACATTTGTAAGATGTAAATAAAAAATAGAAGAAATTATGTATATCATATGGTATTTATTTAGTATATATTATATATTACATATTTATAGGTATATTGTATATATACATTTATTTATTTATATATAAATGTATTGGATTGTATAGAGATACAGCGTTTATACATATAATTAACAATAGATCAAATTATAATTTGTGATGGTTAAAAAGGGGGTAGGAATAAAAAAATAAATAAAAATTTATACTTCTTCCTACTCCTTTTTCAAACCGGGTAAACTATGATTTGTTTATCTGTTTCTCTGTTTTTTATTATTATTATTATTATTATTATTATTATTATTATTATTATTATTATTATTATTATTATTATTATTATTATTATTATTATTATTATTATTTATTATTTATTATTATTATTATTATTATTATTATTATCTTTTGTATATGTCAAATGAACAGATATATTTTAGTTTTTATGCTTAAAAAATATAATCTATAAAATCGTTAATTTATTCAACCCGGTGTTCTTCTTCTTCTTCTTCTTCTTCTTCTGTCCTCTTGTCGTCAGGCTGGACCTGGAGCTCAAGAACCACGAGGGGAGCACGGCTCTGTGGCTGGCGCTGCAGTACATCACTGTGTCCTCGGAGTCCTCCGTCAACCCGTTCGAGGACGACGCGCCACCGGTGGAGAACGGCACCTCGTTCGACGAGAACAGCTTTGCCGCCCAGCTGATCCAGAGGGGCAGCAACCCAGACGCTCCGGACACCGCCACAGGTAACCCTGTCACTGCCACACCACAGCAGGTAACCCTGTCACTGCCACACCACCACAGGTAACCCTGTCACTGCCACACCACAGCAGGTAACCCTGTCACTGCCACACCACCACAGGTAACCCTGTCACTGCCACACCACCACAGGTAACCCTGTCACTGCCACACCACCACAGGTAACCCTGTCACTGCCACACCACTACAGGTAACCCTGTCACTGCCACACCACCACAGGTAACCCTGTCACTGCCACACCACAGACGGTTAACCTTTCACTACCACACTACAGAAGGTTAACCTTTCACTACCACACTACAGACGGTTAACCTTTCACTACCACACTACAGAAGGTTAACCTTTCACTACCACACTACAGACGGTTAACCCTTTCACTACCACACTACAGAAGGTTAACCTTTCACTACCACACTACAGACAGTTAACCTTTCACTACCACACTACAGAAGGTTAACCTTTCACTACCACACTACAGAAGGTTAACCTTTCACTACCACACTACAGAAGGTTAACCTTTCACTACCACACTACAGAAGGTTAACCTTTCACTACCACACTACAGAAGGTTAACCTTTCACTACCACACTACAGAAGGTTAACCTTTCACTACCACACTACAGAAGGTTAACCCTTTCACTACCACACTACAGAAGGTTAACCTTTCACTACCACACTACAGACGGTTAACCTTTCACTACCACACTACAGAAGGTTAACCCTTTCACTACCACACTACAGAAGGTTAACCTTTCACTACCACACTACAGAAGGTTAACCCTTTCACTACCACACTACAGAAGGTTAACCTTTCACTACCACACTACAGAAGGTTAACCTTTCACTACCACACTACAGACGGTTAACCTTTCACTACCACACTACAGACGGTTAACCTTTCACTACCACACTACAGACGGTTAACCTTTCACTACCACACTACAGAAGGTTAACCCTTTCACTACCACACTACAGAAGGTTAACCTTTCACTACCACACTACAGACGGTTAACCTTTCACAACCACACTACAGAAGGTTAACCTTTCACTACCACACTACAGACGGTTAACCTTTCACTACCACACTACAGACGGTTAACCTTTCACTACCACACTACAGAAGGTTAACCTTTCACTACCACACTACAGAAGGTTAACCTTTCACTACCACACTACAGAAGGTTAACCTTTCACAACCACACTACAGAAGGTTAACCTTTCACTACCACACTACAGAAGGTTAACCTTTCACTACCACACTACAGAAGGTTAACCTTTCACTACCACACTACAGAAGGTTAACCTTTCACTACCACACTACAGACGGTTAACCTTTCACTACCACACTACAGAAGGTTAACCTTTCACTACCACACTACAGAAGGTTAACCTTTCACTATCACACTACAGAAGGTTAACCTTTCACTACCACACTACAGAAGGTTAACCTTTCACTACCACACTACTGAAGGTTAACCTTTCACTACCACACTACAGAAGGTTAACCTTTCACTACCACACTACAGAAGGTTAACCTTTCACTACCACACTACAGAAGGTTAACCTTTCACTACCACACTACAGAAGGTTAACCTTTCACTACCACACTACAGAAGGTTAACCTTTCACTACCACACTACAGAAGGTTAACCTTTCACTATCACACTACAGAAGGTTAACCTTTCACTATCACACTACAGAAGGTTAACCTTTCACTACCACACTACAGAAGGTTAACCTTTCACTATCACACTACAGAAGGTTAACCTTTCACTACCACACTACAGAAGGTTAACCTTTCACTACCACACTACAGAAGGTTAACCTTTCACTATCACACTACAGAAGGTTAACCTTTCACTACCACACTACAGAAGGTTAACCTTTCACTACCACACTACAGAAGGTTAACCTTTCACTACCACACTACAGAAGGTTAACCTTTCACTGCCACACGACAAAGGGTTAACCCTGTCACTACCACTCTACCAAATGGTTAACCCTTTCACTGCGACAATACAGACGGTTAACCCTTTCACTACCACACTACCAAAGGGTTAACCCTTTCACGGCGACAATCCAGAAGGTTAACCTTTCACTACCACACGACAAAGGGTTAACCCTTTCACAACCACACTACATACGGTTAACCCTTTCACTGCCACACGACACAGGGTTAACCCTTTCACGGCGTCAATCCAGAAGGTTAACCCTTTCACTACCACACTACAGACGGTTTTGGTAGTGAAAGGGTAATTCATCTAAACTTCCATCCTCTCTCTTATCTCCCTCCATCCCCTCCTCCGCTAGGAAACTGTCTCCTGCAGAGAGCAGCGGGGGCAGGGAACGAGGCCGCCGCCCTCTTCTTGGCCACTCACGGGGCGATGGTCAACCACGTCAACAAAGTGGTGAGTACCAAAAGCCACACGCCACACGTGGAACGCCCTACCCAAAGCTGTAAATGAATGTGAATCCCTGCCCACATTCAAAACCGCTCTTAAAGAGCACCTACGGGAGGCTGCAATTCGAAACTGGCCACCGGAAATGCCCAAAACCCCCACCACCTCCTAATAGACAGTCTCCTCCCCACCGCATGTATATATTCCCTCCCCGCCGTATGTATATTTCCCTCCCACCCACCCACCCCCTCCTAATGTACAGTCCCCTCCCCATCATATGTATATACTCTGTCAGGATCTATGGGTAACTACTGTATATTTGAATACCGTTATGTCACAAATGTATCAGTACTAAATACCTATATGTCCCTATGCCATAAATGTCATGTATGTTGTGTATGTCATAAATGTCAGTATGAATTGAAAATTGGGGACCCTGATGGAAACAAGACAAACGTCTTTCTCAGGTCTGCATCCCCTTAACAATTGTATGTATTGAGCCGTACTGTATTGTACCCATTCTGCAATCTGTTAAATAAAGTTTTCATTCATTCATTCACTCTCGTCAAAACCTAAAACGTGCCGTCACATTGCTAAAATGGAACCATACAATTTATTAGGCCTATCCTCCTCTAAAATAAATTCTTGGAAGATGGTGTTTCCCACACGTAGTCATTTTTAAATCTAGTGCTTACCAGCGACGTGCTCATCAATCTGCAGGATGTAACTCATTCTGGGAGAAAGTACAGACCTACATGTATCATCCAACCAAACCATGACCGTGACATTTAATACGTTCTTGCCAAAATCAGTGCACTCGCACAACACAACACAAAGGTTCAGCTTCTTCTGCACGGCTGCCTGTTTGTCTACAACAGCTGCATGGTAGAACATTACAGCCCAACCAATGCTCCTTTGAAACTGTGGCCATCAAAATGCCATCTTAAAAGTAGGGATGCTCCGATATTGATATCTGATATCAGCCCCGATATGACTAAAATATCTAGATCGGGTATCGGTGACAATTCTTGATTTTCTTTATGCTTTATTTAATAAATTGTATTACAAAATATATATATATATATGTACAGATGACAAAGTAGTGTTTTAAGTCAAGCCTGACAAAAGAATGATCCCAGTCTCTGCCACACAGTGAGGCATACAGTTTATTAATTGAACAATGGGTATCGGGACTGAAAAAGTCTGATCGGTGCATCCCTTTGCTGTCCCGTCATGTATTTCGTTGACAAAACAACCTAGTAGGGCTGGACGGTATGGTCTAAAATGTATATCACGGTATAATTTGAAGTATAGACGGTAACGGTATATATCACGGTATATTAACTTATCTTAAAGTGTCTATATAAATGCTTCTGAAGGGGTAAAACACTGGTATGGCAGCTGGTATTCTGTTACAGCTGCTGAGCTATACTATAGCTAATGTCCATCAATATCTTCCTTTTGAATTAAATGGGTTCAAGAATCGAACCAGGGCGAGACCCCTCTCCACGCGCGGGTTTCGTGCGAGAACAGCTTGTGTGGCCGTCCACACCGAGTGTGAAGATTTCCAGTTCCAGTGTTCTATCGTCCATTTCTATAACCAGTTATTATCTAATTAATTAGAATGTTAGAATTAATTTTAGAATGATGAAATCAGCGTGACTGACTGTACTCCTGAAAAAGTATAGTAATATGGTTTATTTGTATTGGGAAAGATACAGACACGTTAGCTGGTTGAACAACATCTATTTTTGTGTGGTAATAATGCAGATATTGAGTTAGGGCTGGGCGATATGGCCAAAAACGTTATCGCGATAAAATTATTTTCATATAACTCGATATCGATAATTATCGTCGATATAATGTCTGTCAAGTTTAATTAACTTATTATGTCCGGCGCCGATGGACGGGCTATTAATAGACTTGTTTTGCTGCTGCGAATGTCTCGAGAGTTGAGTTGATGTCGTCATCAGTCCGCGCACGTTAGCAGTTAGCCAAAGCAAGCGGAGTATCTCATGACAATGTACTAAAAATGACCCTAAAATACTCTGTTCCGCCCAATTCATTGCAACAACGTCCACCGTATACCCCACACTACTATAACAGTTACCCTCAGAATTCAAAACACACCAACTCGGCAGGTAACCTGTAAAATAGCGCCGTGCAAGCTAATTAGCCCTAGCCAGCCTTGTTTACTGAGTCCTACCTCCGCGCCTCCTTCCGGGTCTCCTTCCGCTATCGGCCATCTCCTTCACTGATTGGTTGTTAGTGCGTGTGCTCATATCCAAGCTTGGAAAATCGATATATCGAAACTTTGCGACCACGTTTCATGTTTATTTCGAGGAAATCATTTATCGCGATAGTTATCGTTTTATCGCCCAGCCCTATATTGAGTGTATTTCTGTAAAAATGCGCGTGGCGCACGCCTCTGAATCCAACCAAAGCGATTCAATTCGCTTCCCGCCCGCGAGTCGCCCGCCCGCGGCCGGTGTGAACAGCAACGCCTGTTAACATGGGAGTGAAAGTGAAGCGCTGTTCGCCCTCACGCCTTGCGCCCGCGCCTGGTGGGTTTCATGCGTTATAGTGTTCCCTGCTCCTGTTCCCCTCCTCCCCAGGGCGAGACCCCTCTCCACACGGCGTGCCGCTGCGGCCTGGCGGGCCTGACGGCGGAGCTGCTCCAGCAGGGTGGCAACCCCAACCTGCAGACCCAGAAGGCCCCGCCCGACGAGGCCCAGGGGGTGGCGCAGCAGAGCCCCCTCCACATGGCCATCGCCCACAACCACCCCGACGTGGTCTCCGTCATCCTGGAGCAGAAAGGTCAGCAGTGGGGTCTTTTTTGTTTAACCTTTAGTTACCCAGGGTAGGTTCTCTGAGCACGGATGCTCTTTTTCAGGAACGCCCTGCTTCACGTTCACACAGTTCCATTCACACCTGGGAGCTGCCCAGTACAACCACAGTCTGCCACCGTTGACCACTAGGAGCTGCCCAGTACAACCACAGTCTGACACTGTTGACCACTAGGAGCTGCCCAGTACAACCACAGTCTGACACTGTTGACCACTAGGAGCTGCCCAGTACAACCACAGTCTGACACTGTTGACCACTAGGAGCTGCCCAGTACAACCACAGTCTGACACTGTTGACCACTAGGAGCTGCCCAGTACAACCACAGTCTGACACTGTTGACCACTAGGAGCTGCCCAGTACAACCACAGTCTGACACTGTTGACCACTAGGAGCTGCCCAGTACAACCACAGTCTGACACTGTTGACCACTAGGAGCTGCCCAGTACAACCACAGTCTGCCACCGTTGGTATACCATCAGTATATCATCCAAAATCTGAAATATACTGTGACATTTTAGGCCATACCCACCCACCTCTAATGTGAGGTATAAATTGTAAAGTGCTTTGGATTAAAAACGTAAAACTTGCCATAATGAATGCAGTCCATCATGTACCATTTTTAATATATTGAGATCCTGGCGGTGCCTGGGCTGTATGCACTGATCTCTGCTCTGCCTGGGCTGTATGCACTGATCTCTGCTCTCCTGGGCTGTATGCACTGATCTCTTCTCTCCTGGGCTGTATGCACTGATCTCTGCTCTCCTGGGCTGTATGCACTGATCTCTGCTCTCCTGGTCCCTGGTGCAGCCAACGCCCTTCATGCCACCAACAACCTTCAGATCATCCCAGATTTCGGCCTCAAGGACTCCATGGACCAGACGGTGCTGGGCTTGGCCCTGTGGACAGGTATGTTCAAGCAACGTCGTTTACACAGTGAATGAATGAATGAATGAAAACTTTATTTAACAGATTGCAGAATGGGTACAATACAGTACGGCTCAATACATACAATTGTTAAGGAGATGCAGACCAGAGAAAGACTTTCGTCTTGTTTACATCAGGGTCCCCCACTTTCAATTCATAGTGACATTTATGACATAGGGACATACAGGTATATAGTACTGTTACATTTGTGGGGGATAATTGTATTGCAATTATCTCAGGATTTATTAACATTTTATTATATTTTATCATGTCTATTCTACTTATTTTATTTACTATTATTTACTATTGTACAATCGTAGCGGGGCATGGCCAACCGCATTTCACTGTATGCCGTGGTATGTATGTTATAAAGAAGAAAAGTGTGTCAAAGTTATGGATTTTACTATACCGTCACCCTATCCGTGATATACAGTATATACGTGTTGTAAAAAACATATACACAAACTGTATATTTTTAAGATAAAAAGATTCCTTGCAGCAGTATTTAAAAAAGTTTAATGAAATAGGAGCATGACAATTGTATTACAAGATAAAGATGTAAAAAAGAAAAGATGTCGTATCACAATGTAATAATTTGCACTGGAAAACTATACCATCACATACCGTTATAGTTATACCGTCAAAACTAAGGAACATATTGTGACATGGTATTTTGGTCATATGGCTCGGCCCTAACTGTACTTGAATGAATGAATGAATGACCTTTATTTATATAGCACCCTTCACAGCACGAATGCACAGGGTGCTTTACACTACAGCATGACATATACAAATAAAATTAAAAATACTATTTTTTTTTTTAAATAAAATCATCAGTCAATAACTAAAAACTATAGCAACAGTGAGGACAAAGGACGCCTATATATGACCAAACGCCTGTCTGAACATAACCTGTGAGGCCCCTGACCAGGCATGCACACCAGGGCTCTACGCTAACCTTTTTCACTAGGGGCACAGGTGCTCCTAAATGAAAAAAGTTAGGAGCACACAAAGAAATGTAGGAGCACCCAAAAATATTTAGGAGCACAGTGAAAATATTTCAAGTAAAAGTTTTTTTTTTCTTTTTTCAAAAATAAATGTATATTTGTACCGTGTGTGCATGTGTGTAAATTAGCTCTTGCTACAACCCTGCATGTTTACATTTTGTATTTTGTACTAGATGTTCATTAACATGTGCTGTCCCTATCAAATAAACTATCAAATCAAACTACTGCTACAAAAGTAACAGTCACTTAACTTTTGCCCCTTTTATGCATACAATGCCTATGTTTTGGCTAGTGTTGCTCTTCTAGAGAAATAATCCTTTCAGGGTTGCCTATTGAAATACTGTACACCTCCAGTACAGAAACATTGTTTATGAGTTTGCGTGTCAGGTAGACCATTGATTGACAGTCGAGTCTGCCAATTACGTCACACCGCTTGCACTCCGGCCGTCCGGCGCTGCAGCTGGACCCTATTGCCCACCTCTGCTGTTCATAACGCTAGCCAAGTTAGCTGTACACACATACACAGTGGGCCAGTGACTTTGGTGTAGGGGTGTAACAATGCATCGATCCTAAGGGGGAAATTCAACTGCATCGATTTGAAAATGTTAGAGTCGATTATCGCAATTTGAATGTGTACAGTGTTATGTTGTTATCATGTCCGTTACAGTCAACACAACGGCATACGCTACTGCATCAACGTTATGATTAACAAAGCAAGGCATTCGTTTTGTTGCATTAACGTTATATTACTATTGTTATCGCTAAATCTAGGTGTTCTAAAATATATTGCTATTGGTAAGACTAGAAGTTACATGTCTCGGGAAACTCTCGCATATCGCAATGGTGGCGTTTCAGGAAGTAAACAAGCCAAATGAGAGCTTCCGATTGGTCATTTGCTTTCTTTCTCATGAAACCAGTCACGTCACTCTACTGTCATTGGACCGTTGGCTTGAGTGCAATGTGGGACTTGTAGTTTTTTAACGATTCTTGCGTCGGAGAAAAAAAAGACGAGAGAGGCTGTAATCTGTACTCGCACACCGTGCGCGTAATTGATTTTTACGGTTTGCACACACATATTTTTAGGGGCATATGCGAGCAATTTGGTCGCACTGTAGAGCCCTGCACACTATAGCTGCTCCTCTAACTGTGACCTCTGACCCCTGCCAGGCATGCACACCATAGCGGCCCAGCTGCTGGGCTCCGGAGCCTCCATCAACGACGCCATGTCGAACGGACAGACCCTGCTGCACATGGCCATCCACCGCCAGGACAGCAGGAGCGCTCTGTTCCTCCTGGAGCACCAGGCCGACATCAACATGAGGTAACTAACCTGTTAACCTTCTGTAGGTGGTAGTGAGAGGGTTAACCTTCTGTAGGTGGTAGTGAGAGGGTTAACCTTCTGTAGGTGGTAGTGAAAGGGTTAACCTTCTGTAGTGTGGTAGTGAAAGGGTTAACCTTCTGTAGGGTGGTAGTGAGAGGGTTAACCTTCTGTAGGGTGGTAGTGAGAGGGTTAACCTTCTGTAGTGTGGTAGTGAACGGTTAACCTTCTGTAGTGTGGTAGTGAAAGGGTTAACCTTCTGTAGTGTGGTAGTGAAAGGTTAACTGTCTGTAGTGTGGTAGTGAAAGGTTAACCTTCTGTAGTGTGTAGTGAAAGGTTAACCTTCTGTAGTGTGGTAGTGAAAGGTTAACCTTCTGTAGTGTGGTAGTGAAAGGTTAACCTTCTGTAGTGTGGTAGTGACAGGTTAACCTTCTGTAGTGTGGCAGTGAAAGGGTTAACCCTCTGTTTATGTCGCAGTGAAAGGGTTAAACATACCTAGTGATGTGTTTTCTTCTTCTCTCTCTCTCCGTCCTCCAGGACCCAGGAGGGCCAGACGGCGCTGCAGCTAGCCATCAGCAACCAGCTCCCCCTAGTGGTGGATGCCATCTGCACGCGGGGGGCCGACATGTCCGTGGCGGATGAGAAGGGGGACCCTCCGCTCTGGCTGGCCCTGGAGCAGGGCCTGGAGGACATCGCCTCCACACTGGTGAGACGGCACTCTGGAACGGGGACCGTGGGGTATAAACACTGTCGGGGATACGGAACACAAAGGGTGTGGGTTTTGACTGTACCGCCATCCACGGTGTGAGGGGCTCATACTTGAAATATTAAAGGAACACGCCAACCTTTTTTGGGAAATTAGCTCATTTGCCATCTACCCTGGAGTTAGACGAGCAGATGCATACCTTTTTGTTCTCTGTGCATGCATTAGGCTTAGGGAACAGCCGCACCGTTTGATTGATTGATTGATTACTTTATTAACAGATTGCAGAATGGGTACAATGCAGTACGGCTCAATACACACAACTGCTGCTAAGAGGACGAAGACCAGAAAAATACTTTAGTCTTGTTTACATCAGGGTCCTCCTCCTATTTTCAAGTCATCAAGTTAGCCTAGCTTAGCGTCATTCACTGGAAGTAGGTGTGCCAGTGTAGCCTAGTTCCCAACAGTCACGAAATAACACTCCAAATACAACTCCAAAACGTTCCTGTTTACATGTTGTGACCTGTGTATACGTGGAGAAATAAAAATAAATAATTTGACTTTTCATCTCATTAAAAAAAAATTGTTGGCGTGTTCCTTTTAAATAGTTGCTGTGAACTGCAGATGTTGTTGTGTTGGTTGTTGACCGCGGGGTCCCGTCCTGTGCTCCTAGGTGCGGCACGGCTGCGACGCCACGTGTTGGGGCCCCGGGCCCTCGGGCTGCCAGCAGACCCTCCTCCACAGAGCCGTGGGCGACAACAACCAGGTCACCGCCTGCTTCCTCGTCCGCAGGTCTGACTCCTCCTCCTCCTCTTCCTCGCTAGCCGTGGATTTGATTTGATTTGATGTTTTTTATTTTCGTGTCTTACATACAGGTGTATGCCCAGCCCAGCCCTTACAAGCAGTGTTGTGCTAGTTACTGAAAAATAGTAACTCAGTTACTTTACTAGTTGTGAAAAGTAACTATTTAGTTACTTTAAAAAAGAAATTGCTCCCATGCCCTCACAGATACTCAAAATCGGTTGATCAACTTGACAGTTTCCATTCACATCACTGAACTCTGCTAAGCAATGTGGTCTAGATACAAACACAAATCTGACACAAACACAAATGTTGTCCCGGGCTCCCGGCGTAATAAGAAACGCGCCGTGCCTAATTGTATCGCCGCTTAGGTTGAAGGAACAGCCTTGATGTCGCCGGAGCGTTTCATTATAACCGTCTTGCAACGTTGTTTAAGATATCAATCGTGCATTGCAACGTTAGAATAGTTAGGATATCAATTGTGCATGAAAGGACTATATTTATATTGTTTGATTAGTATTGATGAGATTCCCTGGCAGATTCGTACAGTCAAAATCCGTTGATCAACTTGAGTTTCCATTCACTGCACTCTGCGGTGGTCGAGATGTAACGTTAGTCCAGCCCCTCAAACATTTTCTTTATCTCATTTCCATTTAGTATATTCTCTCTCCAAGTAGTTGGAAAAGGTGTCTCGTCCCATTTGCTGTGTGCCGCCTGGTATCATGCTAACTACTGTAGATCCCTGAAAGCGGGTGGCGAGTGGCTTCGGATGAGTCCTGGTCGTTAACGTTAGACTCCGCTACTAGCTTCGTTGAAGCATGGGCAGTAGATATGATCTTTGAGCCTAAACACAAATTACATTTAACTAAAACGTTCTTTTCTTTGTGCTCGACAAAAGAGAAATAGTGAGAATATCCATATGAGTAGTGGTCCGTGGGCGCCACCATGACGGTCAAGACTAGAGTAAACAAAACCCGCCCACAGCACAGCGTGTCCCCGCAGGTGAGGTGACACACAGACAGGAGTCCGGAGGACTGCGCTGGATCACTACCGCTCGCTAACAATCTACATACAAATAACGCAGTAACGAACCATTCAGTAACGGTAACGGCGTTACTGAATTTCAAAAGTAATGCGTTAGAGCAGTGGTTCTCAAACTTTTTACACCAAGTACCACCTGAGAACGTAGCTGGCTCTCCAAGTACCACCATATGGCCGACGTTAAAATACAGTCTATTCAGCTATGCACAGTTCACGCAGGAGGCAAATGTATTCCTAATACCATTATTTATTGTTAACTTTTGTCAGACACAGCCACAATGTACAAAGGGGTAGCACTAAAACTAGCAAACGCTTCCACACAACTAGTACAATGCAAGGGGCATTGAGAACATGATAACTAACATTCTCACATAGCAAGTGAGAAAATTAAGAACAACTGTATTTCAGCAAATGTACTTAATTCTCTCTCTCTCTCTCTCTCTCTCCTCTCTCTCTCTCTCTCTCTCTCTCTCTCTCTCTCACACACAGCAAGAAATTGTCTTTCATTTTCTCTCTCACACTCACACACACACACACACACACCCACCATGTTTGCGATCTGATTGGCCACTGACGTTTCTGGTCATGTGACGTGCGCCCAATCGCGTGACGTGCCCATTTCCGCCTCGAACAGCAGCAAACTACCTAACGCCTACGATCCACACTCTAACCTTAACCAACTTCGAAAGAGTGCCTAAGCTTAACCGGCGAAAGAACTTGCCGTCACACGATAGGCGCGACCAGAAACGTCGGTGGCCAATCGGAGCGCAAAACGCGAACTCGGAAGCACACATGGGTTGGGATAAGAATTTAGGCGGCCCGGACTGGGGAAATAATTCAGGCTGGGAAATATAGTGTGAAATATAGCCCCAGTCAGGCCACTTTCTAAGTGGGGTCCCCCACCAGGAATTATTTTGTTACAAAGACTTAATTTCCTGCATTCTGGAATCTCTATTTTTACCCTTTAAATTCCAGTGTTTGTGATGGGCATCACAAATTATTAAAAATAAATAAATAAATAAAAAACACATTCAATACATTTTCGAATTGTAACCCTTTAAATGCCAGTTTGTGTGATGGCATCACAAATTATTGTAAAAAAAAAAAAAACACAAAAAGTAAAATATTTTCAATATCAAATGCAAAGTACATTTTTCTGGGGGGGATTATTACAGGCTAGGCATGTGTCAATGATTCGCAACAACACAGATTTTGATGGATTTTTTTTATTTAACAACTCATTTCAGAAAAGTGGGAGTATTTCATTTTTTATCTGACATTACAAAAAATCTAAAAATAAAAATGGTTATGATCAGGGCTGAAGTTGAATAAAAGATGTATGACTGTTTAGACTGCATTACTCTCTGTCACAGTGATCTCCTGGTTGTTCCCCACTTAGGTTATCTAACTATCGCGCCACCACAACTAGAAACACTGGCCTGGCCTGCTTCTAAGTTCAGTGGCCTGACTGCAAAAAAAATAATAATAATAATAATATTTTTTGTTTTGTATTAAAAAAAAAGAAAGAAAAAAAAGTCAAGTACCACCAAGTACCACTAGTGGTACGCGTACCACAGTTTGAGAACCACTGCGTTAGAGTACTAGTTACCGCCATATCGACGTGCCCTAATGTCAACTAGGTTTTTAAAGAGCATTTGTACCTTAGGTAAACCCACTCAATTGTATTCTATGCTTTAATTTTATTTTTACTTTCTCTTTTTCCCCCCTCCTTTATCCGTTTTTCTCCCATCCCAATGTTAGTCGTTATGCCAATTACCAATCCCCTACCTGGTCGTTGCGCACTCTACCCCCTACCGTCGGTCTGGGAGGGCGGAGACTATCACATGCTTCCTCCGACACATGTGTACCCAGCCCACCACTTCTTTTCACCTGGCAGCGCGGACTCTCACTGGGGGAGTGTAACGCGTGGAAGGTCACACTACCTCTCCCAGGTCCTTCCCTTGCTGTGCAGGCGCCCCGACCGAACTGTAGGAGTCGCTGTTTTACAACAACCAGGACCCACCCTCGCCGGCTTCCCACCCGCTAACACTGCCAATTGTGTTAGTATGGACGGTCGGCCAACCCGGAAGCACCACAGCTGGATTCGATCCCACTGTCTCTGTGGTGGTAGACAGACGCTTAGTCTGCTGCGCTACCCGGCCGCCCCTGTATTCTATCCTTTTATCCACCAATGATAGACGTGACCATAATACCAGACATGCTTCAAGTAGTCGCTTTACCCTACCTCCAACGCTCTAAAGAAAACTGCAATGTATAGAGCCATAACATATTGGAATAGGACCCCATTACATATCATACGGACGGAAAACAAGGACCGTTTCAAAAAGAAACTTAAAGGAGCCATAATCAGGAAGGAAATCAATATATGTCATGCGTGAGTGTAGCTGCATCCATGTTATCCAAACTTCTTCTGTGTACTTTGTTTTTGTTTTAAAGGTATGGTGAAATGGATTCACCTATGACCTTTTTTTTTTTCTATTGATTATGTATGTGATATATGACTGATTTACACTGAATGTTTCATATTTGTATGTGTATATCTGTGAGGACCCCAGGAAGAATAGTCAACACGTTGATGATGACTAATGGGGATCCTAATAAACATAAACCAGGTATGTCCAGGCAGCTGTCTAACCTCCTGTGTGTATATGTGTGTCCGTGTCCGTGTGTGTATATGTGTGTGTGTCCGTGTGTGTAGTGGTTGTGACGTGAACAGTCCCCGACGGCCCGGTCCCAGCGGGGAGGGTGAGGAGGAGGCGCGGGACGGACACACGCCCCTCCACCTGGCGGGCAGCTGGGGCCTGGAAGAGGTGGTGCAGTGCCTCCTGGAGTTCGGGGCCAACGTCAACACACAGGTCAGTGTCACTCTAACATCAGATCCTAGAGTGTATAGGGAGGTGTAGTCTGACGTCACTTTAGTTTCCTATAGGTGTAGTCTGACGTCACTTTAGTTTCCTATAGGGAGGTGTAGTCTGACGTCACTTTAGTTTCCTATAGGGAGGTGTAGTCTGACGTCACTTTAGTTTCCTATAGGGAGGTGTAGTCTGACGTCACTTTAGTTTCCTATAGGGAGGTGTAGTCTGACGTCACTTTAGTTTCCTATAGGGAGGTGTAGTCTGACGTCACTTTAGTTTCCTATAGGGAGGTGTAGTCTGACGTCACTTTAGTTTCCTATAGGGAGGTGTAGTCTGACGTCACTTTAGTTTCCTATAGGGAGGTGTAGTCTGACGTCACTTTAGTTTCCTATAGGGAGGTGTAGTCTGACATCACTTTAGTTTCCTATAGGGAGGTGTAGTCTGACGTCACTTTAGTTTCCTATAGGGAGGTGTAGTCTGACGTCACTTTAGTTTCCTATAGGGAGGTGTAGTCTGACGTCACTTTAGTTTCCTATAGGGAGGTGTAGTCTGACGTCACTTTAGTTTCCTATAGGGAGGTGTAGTCTGACGTCACTTTAGTTTCCTATAGGGAGGTGTAGTCTGACATCACTTTAGTTTCCTATAGGGAGGTGTAGTCTGACGTCACTTTAGTTTCCTATAGGGAGGTGTAGTCTGACGTCACTTTAGTTTCCTATAGGGAGGTGTAGTCTGACGTCACTTTAGTTTCCTATAGGGAGGTGTAGTCTGACGTCACTTTAGTTTCCTATAGGGAGGTGTAGTCTGACGTCACTTTAGTTTCCTATAGGGAGGTGTAGTCTGACGTCACTTTAGTTTCCTATAGGGAGGTGTAGTCTGACGTCACTTTAGTTTCCTATAGGAGGTGTAGTCTGACGTCACTTTAGTTTCCTATAGGGAGGTGTAGTCTGACGTCACTTTAGTTTCCTATAGGGAGGTGTAGTCTGACGTCACTTTAGTTTCCTATAGGGAGGTGTAGTCTGACGTCACTTTAGTTTCCTATAGGGAGGTGTAGTCTGACGCCACTTTAGTTTCCTATAGGGAGGTGTAGTCTGACGTCACTTTAGTTTCCTATAGGGAGGTGTAGTCTGACGTCATTTTAGTTTTCTATAGGGAGGTGTAGTCTGACATCACTTTAGTTTCCCATAGGGAGGTGTAGTCTGACATCACTTTAGTTTCCTATAGGGAGGTGTAGTCTGACATCACTTTAGTTTCCTATAGGGAGGTGTAGTCTGACGTCACTTTAGTTTCCTATAGGGAGGTGTAGTCTGACGTCACTTTAGTTTCCTATAGGGAGGTGTAGTCTGACGTCATTTTAGTTTTCTATAGGGAGGTGTAGTCTGACGTCACTTTAGTTTCCTATAGGGAGGTGTAGTCTGACGTCATTTTAGTTTTCTATAGGGAGGTGTAGTCTGACGTCACTTTAGTTTCCCATAGGGAGGTGTAGTCTGACGTCACTTTAGTTTCCTATAGGGAGGTGTAGTCTGACGTCACTTTAGTTTCCTATAGGGAGGTGTAGTCTGACGTCACTTTAGTTTCCTATAGCCTATAGGAAACTAAAGTGACGTCAGACTACACCTCCCTATAGGAAACTAAAGTGACGTCAGACTACACCTCCCTATAGGAAACTAAAGTGACGTCAGACTACACCTCCCTATAGGAAACTAAAGTGACGTCAGACTACACCTCCCTATAGGAAACTAAAGTGACGTCAGACTACACCTCCCTATAGGCTATAGGGAGGTGTAGTCTGACGTCACTTTAGTTTCCTATAGGAAGGTGTAGTCTGACGTCACTTTAGTTTCCTATAGGGAGGTGTAGTCTGACGTCACTTTAGTTTCCTATAGGGAGGTGTAGTCTGACGTCACTTTAGTTTCCTATAGGGAGGTGTAGTCTGACGTCACTTTAGTTTCCTATAGGGAGGTGTAGTCTGACGTCACTTTAGTTTCCTATAGGGAGGTGTAGTCTCAAGTTTCAAGTTTCTTTAATAGTTGTCATACAGAAGTACAGAATACTTTTATACAAAATGCTTCTTTCTGTTACGCTCCAGAGACTGTGCTAGACAAGATAAGTATGAAATAAAATAAAATAGTATAGCATGTAAAAATAGAAGTAAAAATAGAAGTCACGTACGTAGACATAGTGTTCAGTATATACATATGTACAATGTTCGATGCAGAATAGAAGTAACTGAGTTACCATACAATATACTATGCAATATACTAATATACAATACTATATAGTGCAAAGCAGAAATGGGATGAGGTACAATTTAGGTACAATTTACACTTACAGTAAGGTGTACTGAGGTATGGGTTGATGTCACTTTAGTTTCCTATAGGGAGGTGTAGTCTGACGTCACTTTAGTTTCCTATAGGTGTAGTCTGACATCACTGTAGTTTCCTATAGGTAGGTGTAGTCTGACGTCACTTTAGTTTCCTATAGGGAGGTGTAGTCTGACGTCACTTTAGTTTCCTATAGGGAGGTGTAGTCTGACGTCACTTTAGTTTCCTATAGGGAGGTGTAGTCTGACGTCACTTTAGTTTCCTATAGGGAGGTGTAGTCTGACGTCACTTTAGTTTCCTATAGGAGGTGTAGTCTGACGTCACTTTAGTTTCCTATAGGGAGGTGTAGTCTGATGTCACTTTAGTTTCCTATAGGGAGGTGTAGTCTGACGTCACTTTAGTTTCCTATAGGGAGGTGTAGTCTGACGTCACTTTAGTTTCCTATAGGGAGGTGTAGTCTGACGTCACTTTAGTTTCCTATAGGGAGGTGTAGTCTGACATCACTTTAGTTTCCTATAGGGAGGTGTAGTCTGATGTCACTTTAGTTTCCTATAGGGAGGTGTAGTCTGACGTCACTTTAGTTTCCTATAGGGAGGTGTAGTCTGACATCACTTTAGTTTCCTATAGGGAGGTGTAGTCTGACGTTACTTTAGTTTCCTATAGGGAGGTGTAGTCTGACGTCACTTTAGTTTCCTATAGGGAGGTGTAGTCTGATGTCACTTTAGTTTCCTATAGGGAGGTGTAGTCTGACGTCACTTTAGTTTCCTATAGGGAGGTGTAGTCTGATGTCACTTTAGTTTCCTATAGGGAGGTGTAGTCTGACGTCACTTTAGTTTCCTATAGGGAGGTGTAGTCTGACGTCACTTTAGTTTCCTATAGGGAGGTGTAGTCTGACGTTACTTTAGTTTCCTATAGGGAGGTGTAGTCTGACGTCACTTTAGTTTCCTATAGGGAGGTGTAGTCTGATGTCACTTTAGTTTCCTATAGGGAGGTGTAGTCTGACGTCACTTTAGTTTCCTATAGGGAGGTGTAGTCTGACGTCACTTTAGTTTCCTATAGGGAGGTGTAGTCTGACGTCACTGTAGTTTCCTATAGGGAGGTGTAGTCTGATATCACTTTAGTTTCCTATAGGGAGGTGTAGTCTGACGTCACTTTAGTTTCCTATAGGGAGGTGTAGTCTGACGTCACTTTAGTTTCCTATAGGGAGGTGTAGTCTGACGTCACTTTAGTTTCCTATAGGGAGGTGTCGTCTGACGTTACTTTAGTTTCCTATAGGGAGGTGTAGTCTGATGTCACTTTAGTTTCCTATAGGGAGGTGTAGTCTGACGTCACTTTAGTTTCCTATAGGGAGGTGTAGTCTGACGTCACTTTAGTTTCCTATAGGTGTAGTCTGACGTCACTTTAGTTTCCTATAGGGAGGTGTAGTCTGACGTCACTGTAGTTTCCTATAGGGAGGTGTAGTCTGATGTCACTTTAGTTTCCTATAGGGAGGTGTAGTCTGACGTCACTGTAGTTTCCTATAGGGAGGTGTAGTCTGATGTCACTTTAGTTTCCTATAGGGAGGTGTTGTCTGACGTCACTTTAGTTTCCTATAGGGAGGTGTAGTCTGAGGTCACTTTAGTTTCCTATAGGGAGGTGTAGTCTGACGTTACTTTAGTTTCCTATAGGGAGGTGTAGTCTGACGTCACTTTAGTTTCCTATAGGGAGGTGTAGTCTGACGTCACTTTAGTTTCCTATAGGGAGGTGTAGTCTGACGTCACTTTAGTTTCCTATAGGGAGGTGTAGTCTGACGTCACTTTAGTTTCCTATAGGGAGGTGTAGTCTGACGTCACTTTAGTTTCCTATAGGGAGGTGTAGTCTGACGTAGGGGTGGGACGATACATCGATCCAGATCGATACATCGATGTAATTATCAACGATCGAATCGGATCGATGCGATGTAATAAGATCGATTCATATCGATACTCTTATTTTGAAAATCCTGTGGCGAGTCTCATAACTGATTGTGTTAAATGGGCATATGATATCATCTCATATCGATCGCAGGCACCTGAATCTAATCTAATCGTATTGTATCGTGAGAGACTTTGTGATATCGGCAAATATCGTATCGTTGTCCAAAGAATCGATATCGTATCGTATCATGATGAAACTGGTGATTCCCACCCCTAGTCTGACGTCATTTTAGTTTTCTATAGGGAGGTGTAGTCTGACATCACTTTAGTTTCCTATAGGGAGGTGTAGTCTGACGTCACTTTAGTTTCCTATAGGGAGGTGTAGTCTGACGTCACTTTAGTTTCCTATAGGAGGTGTAGTCTGACGTCACTTTAGTTTCCTATAGGGAGGTGTAGTCTGACGTCACTTTAGTTTCCTATAGGGAGGTGTAGTCTGACGTCACTTTAGTTTCCTATAGGGAGGTGTAGTCTGACGTCACTTTAGTTTCCCATAGGGAGGTGTAGTCTGACGTCACTTTAGTTTCCCATAGGGAGGTGTAGTCTGACGTCACTTTAGTTTCCTATAGGGAGGTGTAGTCTGACGTCACTTTAGTTTCCTATAGGGAGGTGTAGTCTGACGTCACTTTAGTTTCCTATAGGGAGGTGTAGTCTGACGTCACTTTAGTTTCCTATAGGGAGGTGTAGTCTGACGTCACTTTAGTTTCCTATAGGGAGGTGTAGTCTGACGTCACTTTAGTTTCCTATAGGGAGGTGTAGTCTGACGTCACTTTAGTTTCCTATAGGGAGGTGTAGTCTGACGTCACTTTAGTTTCCTATAGGAAGGTGTAGTCTGATGTCACTTTAGTTTCCTATAGGGAGGTGTAGTCTGACGTCACTTTAGTTTCCTATAGGGAGGTGTAGTCTGATGTCACTTTAGTTTCCCATAGGGAGGTGTAGTCTGACATCACTTTAGTTTCCTATAGGGAGGTGTAGTCTCAAGTTTCAAGTTTCTTTAATAGTTGTCATACAGAAGTACAGAATACTTTTATACAAAATGCTTCTTTCTGTTACACTCCAGAGACTGTGCTAGACAAGATAAGTATGAAATAAAATAAAATAGTATAGCATGTAAAAATAGAAGTAAAAATAGAAGTCACGTACGTAGACATAGTGTTCAGTATATACATATGTACAATGTTCGATGCAGAATAGAAGTAACTGAGTTACCATACAATATACTATGCAATATACTAATATACAATACTATATAGTGCAAAGCAGAAATGGGATGAGGTACAATTTACAGTAAGGTGTACTGAGGTATGGGTTGATGTCACTTTAGTTTCCTATAGGGAGGTGTAGTCTGACGTCACTTTAGTTTCCTATAGGGAGGTGTAGTCTGACGTCACTTTAGTTTCCTATAGGTGTAGTCTGACATCACTGTAGTTTCCTATAGGTAGGTGTAGTCTGACGTCACTTTAGTTTCCTATAGGGAGGTGTAGTCTGACGTCACTTTAGTTTCCTATAGGGAGGTGTAGTCTGACGTCACTTTAGTTTCCTATAGGGAGGTGTAGTCTGACTTCACTTTAGTTTCCTATAGGGAGGTGTAGTCTGACGTCACTTTAGTTTCCTATAGGAGGTGTAGTCTGACGTCACTTTAGTTTCCTATAGGGAGGTGTAGTCTGATGTCACTTTAGTTTCCTATAGGGAGGTGTAGTCTGACGTCACTTTAGTTTCCTATAGGGAGGTGTAGTCTGACGTCACTTTAGTTTCCTATAGGGAGGTGTAGTCTGACGTCACTTTAGTTTCCTATAGGGAGGTGTAGTCTGACGTTACTTTAGTTTCCTATAGGGAGGTGTAGTCTGACGTCACTTTAGTTTCCTATAGGGAGGTGTAGTCTGATGTGTTGTGGAAAGGTTGTTTAACACAGCAGGAGACGATATTTCCAATTGTAACAAATAGGTAATTTATTTAAGAAAAGAAGTTCTTTAACAGCAAGAGCTATGGGTCAAAGAGGATCACCACAGCTTGAACAAAAACACTCTACCCTGGATCCCTTTGCCTGTCCCTAAATCCCCTCTCAGTCCTGCCCCCCCATGACAGATATGATGACGTATCATATCATGTCAGATCTGACATGACGTACATTAAGATGATACGTAGATTTAACATCGGAGAGAGAACATGAAGAGAGATAAACAAGATATGATGTCCACACACGATATGATGTAGAGAGTGAGATGTGTGTGTGTGTGTGTGTGTGTGTGTGTATGTGTGTGTGTGTCTGTGTGTGCGTGCGTCTGCGTACAGACGTATGTGTATTGTATGTGTGTATTGTGTCACAGGGAATGTGTGTGTGTGTGTGTGTGTCGGTGTGTATGTCTGTGCGACTGTGTGTGTCTGTGTACGTGTGTGTCCGTGTGTCTGTGTGTGTGTGCTGTGCCTGTGTGAAAGAGAGAAAATAACAAGATATGAAAGCATACAATGTACGAGATTACCAGCACACAACATGCCGTACTGAAATGTCCATCTGTTCCAAATTGTTTTAAGAACGTCAGCCAGACCGTCTTTCAGCACTGCTAGTTGACCTATATTAAACTAGTCCACCTCATACACATTTTCCCCAACATTCCCCCATTTGGGGCTATCCCTAGTCCCACCCAAATCATATAACCAAGAAAATGTGAACGTCTAACTAAACGAGACGCTTTGACCCTTTTAACCTCCTTCCAGTTAAGAGTACCCTCCTCCCGTTCGGATGCACTCCTTCCCCTACTTAGATGCACCTCTCCCCGTAAGGTTTAGGCAGTCCGCTACGACGCAACAACCAGCTCCTTTCAGGACTGCCTTGTCCGACGTCGGCCCCTCTCCCCCAACAGAGATGCAGGTCTCCACTTCCGGCGGTAAGGTCTCCTCTCATGAACGGAAGCAGTCCCCTTATTTTACCTTCAGGTGCAGTTTAAGGCTGGGTCCCTTTCCAACCTTAGGAGAGACAATCCAGATTCCTCTGAATTGACACCCCTTATCCTTCTGCTTCCCAGTGGTTCTTTTCAAACCTGCTGATCACAGAAGCACAACTCGCCTACTAACCCTGTATCGGTTAGTAAGGTTACTGTGGCCTGACTGTACATTGAGCCAGGTGCATTCATGCCACTGTTGTCCAGTCACTCACGGTCCCACATCCCGCGTGTCTGTGACTATAAACAGGGGTCATAACGCTCTCCTGACCGGCTGGCGACCCAGTCGATAGCGACCTCATAGTCCGTCATCAAGTCAGGACCCCAAGCGGCTGACTGTCCGTAGTACCTATCAGCCACTCAGTTTAGAAACCGACGGTCTTGTCCCCACCCCGCTTGCTCCGGGCATGGAAATATTGACCGTTTTCGCCAGCCTTGCCTGTTCACGGCAGGAGCTGTGCCCCTTCCGGTGCACCCTCCTGCTCCTAGGTGTGGACTGTCGTCCACGTACCACCCAGTGCCCACACCAACTTACGTGCGACGTTTCCTGGGCCGACTAGACGGTACCACAGTGGTATGTTATTTCATACCTCGTTACGCACGAGGGCCTTCAGTTTCTCCCCAGCACTATATAAATGTGTTTAACGTGCGCCCAGACTCTTGCGAGCCCACTGCCGCCTGTTATGGTCTAGAGGTTCGGGGTGCCTACCCCCTCCCTAAACCATATTTATATAACAAAAGTTTAAATGGCTGATCTAAACAAGAAACCTAGCCATATAATAAATTTTAAATGTCTAACTAAACAAGAAACCTTACTTCATTCACTGGACCCCTAACGGACCAACAAAGGCTGACTACCGTTCTCACAATAAACACAAAACCGCTCAAAACAAGAGTAATAATAAAACATAAAAAAAAAAAAAAAAAAAAATACCCCAATTTATAATCCTAACCTGACAGACAAATCCCCCCAACCTCCACCGCTTACCAAATGAGCCACAGTTCCGGCCGGAAACCGCGACTCATCAGGGAAAGGAGAAGTTGACCGTCAGAACTAAACATAGAACATCCCTCCCAAAAAAAAATGACATTGTCTCTTCCATAACATTGAGTCCCAGTGTCCATCGCTCAGCCCCCCTTCCATGCCCACGCCATAGTCTCCTCACCGCATTGCCAAAAGTCACATTTTGCCAATACAGCAACCACCACGCCACACCTCCAGTCCTCGTAGAAGCATGTCCCCATGCCTGGACGGGAGGCGCTGGTACCGACCTCACCACGTGTCCCCCCCATCTTCGACGGGAGGTGCCCATCTTGCCCACTGCGTTAGCCCCCCCCTTTGTCCCTCCAGTCCCCAGAACCGATCCCCAGACCACTTCTTCTCAATGCTTCCTCAGGCTCAGAACCGACACTCTGCCGATGCCCCTTCCCATTCCGGTTTGACCAGGACCACAAGTAAAATAAACAAAAAATAATAAAAAAATAAAAAACAATGCAATGATTTTCAATGGTTGCAATCTCTATGCCGAAGGATCATTAGAAAATCAGACTAAAATTCCTAGTTAAAGGAATAAACCAACAAAACTGCACTCAGACCATCCCCCGTCACTCTTAAAGGAAAGAACCAACAAAAAGAAAATGTCCCTACCTCACCATACCCCTAATCCTCTATCCCCTCGTCTCCCTCTAAGGCAGCATAAAGCTGAGGATATGGCCCGATTTGTGGCTCAATCTCTTTCTGTCCCACCATCAGCATTTGGCTCGTTACGTGTGAAGTTACCAGCCTACCCAAGAGAGGCATACCACAACAGAAAAGGAGAACCAATATCAACCCTGCCACCCCGATGGATATCCCCGTCTGCATCACTATGCTTCCCCACTGTCCCAATCTTTCCAACACCCCACTCCCCCACCATTCTTCATTCCGGCCAGAATTCCCCCTCAACTCCTCCCTCAAATCCTTCAGCTTAGCCATGGCCTCGGAGAACTTTCCCCCTGGCCCCACATTCGTCGGAATGAATGTGCAGCAGTACTGTCCAAACATGGAACAGACTCCACCCTTCTCCGCCATTAACCAGTTCAGAGCCTGTCTATTCTGCCACGCCACCGTACTGGTCGCGTGCATCTGGTCCCCCATTGCATCCAACGCCTCCTCGGTGTAATTGAGATACCGCTGCTGATTGTAAAACAAATAGTTGATCCACCCGGTGTTCTTATTGACCGATATCCATGGCAGAATAGACTCAAACCCTGCCGCAATCTCATTCTTAGCCATGAACTCGGCTGGAATGCCCCTTGGCTGTCCTATGCTGTC
Organism: Notolepis coatsorum; assembly: GCF_963971535.1. Taxonomy (NCBI): domain Eukaryota; kingdom Metazoa; phylum Chordata; class Actinopteri; order Aulopiformes; family Paralepididae; genus Notolepis; species Notolepis coatsorum. The sequence goes on along the minus strand of NC_140172.1, from coordinate 16,227,097 downwards.
CAGATACACCCTTGGGTCTGCCTTGTAGCTACGCTTCGTTCGAGAGATAGGAGACTCAGAAGGTCCTTCCGTCACTGATAATGGTAGGACCACCATTGGCATGATCGCCTGAACCCGGGCACATCTACCTGACCAATCTAAAGGAAGTGTATTCCTCAACCTCCTACCGCCGCAGAGCCAGTATTGGTCCGCCAGTGCCATATCCTGGACATGAAAAGGGCAAGCTACAGGCCGTGGGTTGGTATCCACTCCCTTTAACACGACCCCGTGTCCACACTTTCCTTCTTTCGTACAGTTAGTCGTGATGCTCCAAATAGTAGTGCACCGCCCCTCTGCCACCTCCCCTACATCCCGGGTCCCCTCCTTTTGCAAGCACTCGAAATCCTTGGTCAGCCATAGTTTGACACCTCTGGGTATTGGCAACCCCGTCGCTACCCCCTGCACACGTACATCCAATTTCCTACAACGTTCCCGCATAGTGACATCCTTGAAATCCGTGACGTTTCCTGCCGCCTTAAAACGACTAGAGCCGAGAAACCCCAAACACTCTGCCTCGCACCAAGGGCGACTATTATGGGGCCCCTCCCATGCCTCTGCGTCCCTGTCACACTGAGCCCAACTGAACTTCGTGCCCTTCACCAGCAGCCTATCCGGACGTGCCTTGGAGCAGACATAACAATCCTCTATCTGATTCTGCGCGCTCGTGTACTGGACCCACTTAAACCACTCATTCCCTAAAGCCGCCCTATACATCGGGTCAGCCTCCGGGTCTTCCTCGTCATAGTCATAGTCGCCCCCATCCTGTTCCCCGGAAGGAAGCAAACCCCTCAACCTGGCCCAGAGTGAGCCCACTGAGTCCCTCAACGTTCCGGCTGTCCTCTGGAACATATCCTGTCCCCCCACCTCTTCCGACTCAGTGTCCTTGACCTCCCTTTTTCCCCTCACCCCTGTCCCCTGTGATTGGTTCGGGACAGGCTCAACTCTCCTATCTACCCCCACAACCCGATGCTCGTTAGTATAATGGTAAGTATCCCCGCCTGTAACGGGGGAATGGTCAAAATCAAAAACATGCCCTTGCGGTCCTACGGGAAACACCCCGTTTGGTTGTAGTCTTATCTTCTCCCCCCCTTCCTCGATGGAGGGAAGAGGGGGCGCCTGATTCTGAGCCTGGTCATGAAAGCCTGCTGGTACTTGAGCCTGAGCGGGACCCCGTGGGACTCCTACCCACTCAAACCCGTCATCCTCAAGGACGGGTCGACCGTGACGGTTCTTAATGACGTCGTTGTGCCCGGCCGACCGTCCGCACACTGCTGCCAACATCTGCGGGAGCATCAGCAGGCACTGCACCTTCCAGTTGCCGTCTCGGACCCTCCATGTCGGGTTCTGCATAACTGCGATCGATTGTATCCCCCAAGAGATCGCCGCTGGCCTTTATGCAGTGATTGAAGTGGAACCAGGTCGCTGATCCTTTGACTTGGACTGCCGTTCCAGTCGATCGGATCACCTCGTACGGGCCCTCTCTCCGGGGTGATGACCACTTTCTCTTGTGGACCTTTACGAAGACCAAGTCCCCAGGGATCAGTCTCGGTTTGGTGGCTTCCTTCTCCGCCTTCTTTTCCCCCTTTCTCTCCTTTCTCTGCTCCTGTCGAAACACAGCTTCATGTATTTTAGTCACTTGCTGAAGATATTTTTTCAGATCTTGCTCAAAAATATCTAATGCCGGGCCCCTAGCCAGGTGTCTAAATGGCGGTGCTGGCATGCTGCGGCCTGTAAGCATTTCATGCGGTGTTAGCTGTGTTTGGCGGTTTACGCTGCTTCTAATAGCCATCAGAGCAAGTGGCAAAGCATCAATCCAGTTAAGCTTAGTTTGCATACAGATTTTCAACAGTTTGTTTTTAATGACCAGATTGGCCCTTTCCACCTTCCCCTGCGACCCGGGACTATAGACACAGGAAAGGCGCTGTCTTATACCTAATTTCTGCATCAGCCCTTTAACCACCTTGTCGATGAACTCGCGGCCATTATCGCTTTGTAATATCGTGGGAATTCCAAATCTCGGAATGACCTCGCGACACAGGAACTTGATCACTGTGTCCGCGTTCTTGTGTTTAGATGGAATGGCCTCAATCCAGCGACTAAAGCAGTCCTCTACTACCAGGAGGTATCGTTTGCCCTGCACTGGCGTTATCATGTCTGTATAGTCCATAATCAGATGTCTGAATGGTCCCTCAGGGAGGGGTGTGTAAGCCGCCACTGTCGGTACTCCTTTGCGCACATTGCCCTGTAAGCATGTTAAACACCTGGCTAGTGTAACGTCAATTTGTGCCTGAAGCTTTGGGGACCAAAATCCCATTTTCGTGATTCGTTTCAGGGTCTCTGCTCTTCCACAGTGATCAACACCATGAGCCTCAGGTATCACTAAGGACAGAAGATCGATGGAGGCGACTATCAAACCGTTATGACTCCTCCACAGACCATCTGCCCCCCTTACAGCCCCCCTCTCCGTCCACGACTGTTTCTCGGCCTGCGTGGCCGAGTCCTGAAGATCACTCAAATTATCCTCAGTTACCTCAGTCGTCAGTTCGGCCGCAAACATCAGAACAGCCGTGGACGGCACCGCAGCCGCCGCCTTCGCGGCCTCGTCCGCCGCGTTGTTTCCCGTCGTCACAAAGGACAGGTCTTTTCTGTGTGCCTGGCACTTTACGATAGCAATGCTTTTGGGCAACTTTACAGCCTGAATAAGCGCCACAACCTGCTTGTGGTGAAGGATCGGTGAGCCGTCCGATTTCTTAAAGCCTCTTGCCTTCCAAATGGCCGCGAATAGGTGGCATACGCCATGCGCATACGCAGAGTCTGTAAAGATGTTAACCGTGCGATCTTTAGCTATTATGCATGCTTCTGTTAGTGCTATTAGTTCTGCAAGCTGGGCCGAACATGGTTGCATGCATTGTTCGGCCTTTCTTGTTAGTGTTTCTCCGTTAGGTTTGCACTGTACGACGGCGTATCCTGACCTTAAATTTTCCCCCTCCCGATAGCAGGACCCATCCACAAAAAGTGAGAGTTCTGCTATCGCGAGCGGGTCGACTCCCAAATCAGGACGGAGTTTCACGAAAGCCTGTACCTCCACCTCACACTCATGCGGTTGACCCTCGCTCGGGAGTGGTACCAGATCCGCCGGGTTACTGCATGTTTTTATCGTAACGTCCGAGTACTGCAGGAGCCTCATGTAAGCCTGTTGCCGTTGGCTGGTCAGAACAAATTTGCCTCTTTCAATCAAGTTTGCCAATTTGTGATGTGTCCAAATGCAAATGTCATATCCCATTGTCACGGCCGTTGCCTTCTCATACATCAAATGTGCTGCGGCCAGGGCCTGATAACAAGGTGGCAGACCCTGCTCTACCGGCGAAAGAGCTCTAGAGTAATATGCTATCGGTTGTTTTTTCCCACTCCCCCCCTGTGTTTGAGTCAGGACAGCTGTCGCATGCTGCGCTCTATGTGAGACGAATAGGTGGAAACACTTCTCATAATCCGGCAGCGCCAGGGCAGGGGCCTGTAACAACAGACGCTTAATGTTTATGAACGCGTCCTCCCCCTCCTCGGTCCATGTCAAGGGAGCGCGAAGCTTGTCTGTACCCGCCTCTTTTACTATCATCCTCAACGGCGCTGTCGCTATCGTATAGTCCTCCACCCACTCAGAGCTGTACCCAGTCATCCCTAAAAACGTCATCATTTGTCGGACCGTCAATGGCCTAGGTGCCTTGGATACAGCTTCGAGCTGCGTGGGTGAGATGCTTTTTATGCCCTTTTGAATGACGCGAGACAAGTACTCAACTTTTGGCTGGCAGTACTGCAGTTTTGAACGGGATGCCTTGTGGCCTCCCACGGCTAATCCACTCAAAACTTTGATGGAGTCCTCATGGCACTGCTGACGTGTATCCGAGCAGATTAGAATGTCATCTGCATACAGTAAAACTGTGCTGAGTAGTGTGTCGCACACTCCTTGCAAGTCTTCCTTGAGCGCCTTCGAGAAGTAATGCGGCGAGTGCGCGAACCCTTGTGGCAACCGGGTGTAAGAGTATTGTTTCCCCCTGTGGGTAAAAGCAAACAGATACTGAGACTCTTTTTCCAATGGAACACTGAAGAATGCCTGCGTGAGATCAATGACCGTATAGTACTGCGAGCTACTCGGGATGTTTGTCAGGAGGGTGTGTGGATTAGCGACTTCCGCCTCTGGTCCAGACACCACGTCGTTCACCGCCCTCAAATCGTGTACCAGTCTGTACCTAGCCCTGTCCGCCTTTAGCACTGGGTGGATAGGTGTATTACATCTGGATTTGAAAGGGACGAGCACTCCCCCCTTTAACAGTCCCTCAATCTGATGTGATATAGCTTCCTCCGACTCTGGCTTCATTGTATACTGTCTGATAAAGGGTGGTCTACAACCCTTCTTTAACCTGACCTTCACTGGCTGTGCCGACAATATTAGACCCACATCTGTGTCGTGTTTTGACCACAACCGTTCCGGGGTGCGCGCCAACATGTCCTGTTCCAGCAAAGCATCCGCCTCTGGAATAACGCAAGGGTCTCCTGGTAATCTGATTACTTGCGGTTTTGCCAAAACTGAAAAGGAAATCATTATTTTTATGAAACTCCCATCTGCGCTGTTCCAAATTAGCGGAGATTCCGTGGAGACCCACCTTTGAGTCTCGGATTCCTGTATCATTGAACCTAGATGTTCGGATTCGTAACCAGGATTTATTCTCAGAGTGATGTGTGGGGCGGCGTCTCTTAGTCTATGTTGTTCCCGTAGATACTTACCCGTGTTAACCCTCAACGCCGCGCCCTGTCTCCCTACAATTATCGTAGATGAGTCAATCTGCACCTGCTCGGGCTGTCCCTGCAACCATGCCTTGTTCCTAACTAGGTCACTATTCGTCAAATATTGTAGTGTGCAATGTGCCTCCATGTTTGTTTGTCTAGACTGAGGCAGTTGGGTTTTCAGAAATGGCTCCCAGGGGGCACAGACCCTTTGCAGCTCTGCATCTATGTTGCCCAGCCAGAACACAGTGGCCTCTTTCTCCCCCGTCCCTTGTAGCATCATTTGGTACACGTCTTGTTCAATTTGAATCCCCTCAGGCGTACATAGGATTTTACAGCCTAGTTTACACATTGCATCTCGTCCCAAGAGATTGCGCGGGGTGCTGTCCGAAATTAATACAGGTATTGTTATGGTCTTGTTGTTATACGTCATAGAGATTGGATCTGATGTGGGTATTAATTGTGTTTTTCCCGAGAATCCGACCGTCCGAACATACTGTCCAGACTGGGGTAAGTGAGCGGCGTATTTTTGCTTTATGCAGGAAAAACCTGCTCCAGTGTCTGCCATCATCTCTGTTAATTTGCCCTCCACTAGGACCTGCAGAATAGGTTCTTGCTCAGCTCCCTTGGAAACCACAATCATTTGATTTCCCCCCGTCGCATTCTCTGGGCACCCCTAGTGATTACCCCCCTGGTTTCGGGGCCCTCCTGTCTCCCCCTGGTCGTGGGGCCCTTGTGACTCCCCCTGGCGCACGGGTCTTCCATACTCCGAGCCGGGACGGTATGGTTGCCTACATCTCATTTCCCTGTGTCCCTGCATGCCGCAGTTCCAACAGTGGAAACGGGGAAACTGTTGTTCGTTCCCCGGTCCCTGTGTAAACCGTGGGCCTGATTGCCCATTCCCTGCCTGCCGCCTGAACGCCTGGTTCTGTGAACTATAGCCATAGCTTCTCACTACCTGAGGTGCAGGCGGGGGTCCCTGGTCCTGCATGGGTGGAGAGGTAGCAGATGACACCATTACTGCCTGCAACCTCCTTTGGGGCTGCAGTTGTTGCTGAGTTAACTTCCTTGAGTCATTTCTATCCTGATCCCTGACTTTCTGCTCCTGAGCCCTTTGCTTCTCCACACCATGTGTTACATGTGCACAGAACAAAGGATAAGTCATGTCCATTAACCCCACCACGTCTTCCAGTCTATTCTTAACCACCTCTGGAAGCCCTCTCATCACACTTTCTCTAAACATCGCTCTCTGCAATGGGTCAATTTCTGGGTTGTGTCCTAGCTCACCTCTCCACTCCTTCAGTATTTTGTTCACATAGCACATGTTCACCGGCAATTGCGTGACATAAGGTGGGGATGTTGGTTTCCCTATATCCGTCTCTCTCTGATTTAGCGCTAAAGCTTCCTGCCTGTATGCTCTCCCCTTCTGGGCGTAGAGCTTCATTACCCCCAACTCTTCTGTCCTCTTTTTCAACCTCTTTTTGCTGCTGTCGCCTGGCTTGTGGTTACGAATCATTACATTCATCTCTTCGCATATGTCGAGATCAAAAGTACCTCCGGAAGGCCATTTTTGTGTCCCCGGCCTTTGTACGCCTCTGCCAACGGACACCAACCTTGAGAATTAGGTTCTTTATCAACGGGTTGGTGTCCAACAGTATGTCCTCTGCTGTATGCATCGTTGTTTAGTGTGTATATGTGTTTATTGTGTTGTGTGTGTGTGTGGTTGTACTTCAGCTACTACTACTCTACAACTACCTACTACTCTATAACTACCACTCCAGGAACAACAGTTAACCTAGATCTACTCTCTACAACTACCACTCCAGGAACAACAGTTAACCTAGATCTCCTACTCTACAACTACCACTCCAGGAACAACAGTTAACCTAGATCTCTCTACAACTACCACTCCAGGAACAACAGTTAACCTAGATCTCCTACTCTACAACTCTACAACTACCACTCCAGGAACAACAGTTAACCTAGATCTCCTACTCTCCTACTCTACAACTACCACTCCAGGAACAACAGTTAACCTAGATCTCCTACTCTCCTACTCTACAACTACCACTCCAGGAACAACAGTTAACCTAGATGTCCTACTCTCCTACTCCAGGAACAACAGTTAACCTAGATCTACTACTACAACGCTACTACAACTCGGTGTGTGTGTATGTGTGTGACTGTGTGTGTGTGTGTGTGTGTGTGTTTGTGTGTGTGTGTGTGTATGTGTGTGTATTGTATGTGTGTGTGTCTGTGTTTGTGTGTGTGTGTGTGTGTGTGTGTGTGTGTGTGTGTGTATTGTATGTGTGATTGTGTGTGTGTGTTTGTGTGTGTGTGTGGTTGTGTGTGTGTGTGTTTTCTACCACCAGGGGTCAGCCCAAGAGAGCAAACCCAGGAGAGAGAGAGAGAGAGAGAGAGAGAGATGGCTTTCCGCCCAGAATGAGCTATCTTCAGCAGTTTTTGTTTTGAAAATTTGAGAGTGGTATCTACGGAGGACAGAAGACACAGTTCTGTGTATATGTGGAGAGTGTCGTGTAAAGAAATCAGGAAAAAGGGAGAAAAATTTGACCAGAGGTCGAAAACATGCAATTAAAATTGATTAGTGGCCGCCACTGTTAAAAGAGGAATCGCCCCAGTGTAAAACACCTCACCGTGTTCGTTTTAGCCGTCCATCCAGACCTCGTCAACACAGTCAGCTCAACTTTTCCCTCCCGCAGAAACTCTGACGGATATTTATAATAACAAGCCCAACGCTTACCTGTTTGTCGACAACCGGCAGAATTTCTACGGGAGAGGTCCGGAGCTGGCCGTGTGAGGGGGCCCGGCAGGGCGGTCTACAGGTCAAGGGTCACCAAATGTTGTGGAAAGGTTGTTTAACACAGCAGGAGACGATATTTCCAATTGTAACAAATAGGTAATTTATTTAAGAAAAGAAGTTCTTTAACAGCAAGAGCTATGGGTCAAAGAGGATCACCACAGCTTGAACAAAAACACTCTACCCTGGATCCCTTTGCCTGTCCCTAAATCCCCTCTCAGTCCTGCCCCCCCATGACAGATATGATGACGTATCATGTCAGATCTGACATGACGTACATTAAGATGATACGTAGATTTAACATCGGAGAGAGAACATGAAGAGAGATAAACAAGATATGATGTCCACACACGATATGATGTAGAGAGTGAGATGTGTGTGTGTGTCTGTGTGTGCGTGCGTCTGCGTACAGACGTATGTGTATTGTATGTGTGTATTGTGTCACAGGGAATGTGTGTGTGTGTGTGTGTGTGTCGGTGTGTATGTCTGTGCGACTGTGTGTGTCTGTGTACGTGTGTGTCCGTGTGTCTGTGTGTGTGTGCTGTGCCTGTGTGAAAGAGAGAAAATAACAAGATATGAAAGCATACAATGTACGAGATTACCAGCACACAACATGCCGTACTGAAATGTCCATCTGTTCCAAATTGTTTTAAGAACGTCAGCCAGACCGTCTTTCAGCACTGCTAGTTGACCTATATTAAACTAGTCCACCTCATACACATTTTCCCCAACAGATGTCACTTTAGTTTCCTATAGGGAGGTGTAGTCTGACGTCACTTTAGTTTCCTATAGGGAGGTGTAGTCTGACGTCACTTTAGTTTCCTATAGGGAGGTGTAGTCTGACGTCACTGTAGTTTCCTATAGGGAGGTGTAGTCTGACGTCACTGTAGTTTCCTATAGGGAGGTGTAGTCTGACATCACTTTAGTTTCCTATAGGGAGGTGTAGTCTGACGTCACTTTAGTTTACTATATGGAGGTGTCGTCTGACGTCACTTTACTTTCCTATAGGGAGGTGTAGTCTGACGTCACTTTAGTTTCCTATAGGGAGGTGTAGTCTGACGTCACTTTAGTTTCCTATAGGAAGGTGTAGTCTGACGTCACTGTAGTTTCCTATAGGGAGGTGTAGTCTTACGTCACTTTAGTTTCCTATAGGGAGGTGTAGTCTGACGTCACTTTAGTTTCCTATAGGGAGGTGTAGTCTGACGTCACTTTAGTTTCCTATAGGGAGGTGTAGTCTGACGTCACTTTAGTTTCCTATAGGGAGGTGTCGTCTGACGTTACTTTAGTTTCCTATAGGGAGGTGTAGTCTGACGTCACTTTAGTTTCCTATAGGGAGGTGTAGTCTGACGTCATTTTAGTTTTCTATAGGGAGGTGTAGTCTGACATCACTTTAGTTTCCTATAGGGAGGTGTAGTCTGACGTCACTTTAGTTTCCTATAGGGAGGTGTAGTCTGACGTCACTTTAGTTTCCTATAGGAGGTGTAGTCTGACGTCACTTTAGTTTCCTATAGGGAGGTGTAGTCTGACGTCACTTTAGTTTCCTATAGGGAGGTGTAGTCTGACGTCACTTTAGTTTCCTATAGGGAGGTGTAGTCTGACGTCACTTTAGTTTCCCATAGGGAGGTGTAGTCTGACGTCACTTTAGTTTCCTATAGGGAGGTGTAGTCTGACGTCACTTTAGTTTCCTATAGGGAGGTGTAGTCTGACGTCACTTTAGTTTCCTATAGGGAGGTGTAGTCTGACGTCACTTTAGTTTCCTATAGGGAGGTGTAGTCTGACGTCACTTTAGTTTCCTATAGGGAGGTGTAGTCTGACGTCACTTTAGTTTCCTATAGGGAGGTGTAGTCTGACGTCACTTTAGTTTCCTATAGGGAGGTGTAGTCTGACGTCACTTTAGTTTCCTATAGGAAGGTGTAGTCTGATGTCACTTTAGTTTCCTATAGGGAGGTGTAGTCTGACGTCACTTTAGTTTCCTATAGGGAGGTGTAGTCTGATGTCACTTTAGTTTCCCATAGGGAGGTGTAGTCTGACATCACTTTAGTTTCCTATAGGGAGGTGTAGTCTCAAGTTTCAAGTTTCTTTAATAGTTGTCATACAGAAGTACAGAATACTTTTATACAAAATGCTTCTTTCTGTTACGCTCCAGAGACTGTGCTAGACAAGATAAGTATGAAATAAAATAAAATAGTATAGCATGTAAAAATAGAAGTAAAAATAGAAGTCACGTACGTAGACATAGTGTTCAGTATATACATATGTACAATGTTCGATGCAGAATAGAAGTAACTGAATTACCATACAATATACTATGCAATATACTAATATACAATACTATATAGTGCAAAGCAGAAATGGGATGAGGTACAATTTAGGTACAATTTACAGTAAGGTGTACTGAGGTATGGGTTGATGTCACTTTAGTTTCCTATAGGGAGGTGTAGTCTGACGTCACTTTAGTTTCCTATAGGGAGGTGTAGTCTGATGTCACTTTAGTTTCCTATAGGGAGGTGTAGTCTGACGTCACTTTAGTTTCCTATAGGGAGGTGTAGTCTGACGTCACTTTAGTTTCCCGCGCGGTCCACCCGTATAGGGATTTATCATTGGGAAAATGTATTATCGGCTATTGTAATAATTCTTCCTTTTTGCACAAAATGAGTTCCCTTCTATCACTAACATTATTTTTAAGCATTTCTGGTTGAAATAAAGTTAGTTATAAGGTTTTTAATTTGTTGTTAAAAAATAACTACACTTACCAGTAGAACGCCTGTCGTTCAGTGCTGTCGCCTAATACACGTCACGGCCATTGTAGTGATGTAGTTTCATGTTGAGCTATAGATTGTGGATGAATACACAGAAAGGTACACCATGCCAATGTTCATGCATTATTTGTTTTAATACAGACGATTTAGAAGTGGGTCCATTGGAAATACATTGCGATTTCAAGAGGGGTGGACCGCGCAGGAAACAGCAATGACGTACAAACCACTACACCTACCTATAGACCAGGAAGTAACCACTACACCTCCCTATAGACCAGGAAGTAACCACTACACCTCTCTATAGACCAGGAAGTAACCACTACACCTCCCTATAGACCAGGAAGTAACCACTACACCTCCCTATAGACCAGGAAGTAACCACTACACCTCCCTATAGACCAGGAAGTAACCACTACACCTCCCTATAGACCAGGAAGTAACCACTACACCTCCCTATAGACCAGGAAGTAACCACTACACCTCCCTATAGACCAGGAAGTAACCACTACACCTCCCTATAGACCAGGAAGTAACCACTACACCTCCCTATAGACCAGGAAGTACCACTACATGTTATGGTTTGACACCGACCCCAAACGCAACGACACAAGAGAGTAGGATTCAGAGTTGCCAAATACGAGGGCTTGTTTATTTGGTACTAAGAATAAGAGAAACAGGGAAAGCAGGTCAAACAAGACAGGTACAATGATCAAGGGGCAAAGTTCTGCTGCTCTGCAGCTTCTCCCGTGAGGGTAGTCTTGGGAAGCAGGTGTTGACTTCTGAACCGCTCTGCAGAATCCTCTCGGTGGGTTCTCAGATGTTGTTGCGAGACCGAGAGAGGGAGAGAGGGAACGAGTCAGTGACAGAGCAGTCTTAAACGAGCAGGAGAACAGGGTGTACAATTCTTCGTGTTAACAACACAGTGAGCACAGTTCCAAACACAGCCCAAGTGAATCTCTTCGTGTTAACAACACAGAGAGCACAATTCCAAAAAACAGCCCAAGTGAAAATCTTCGTGTTAACAACACAGTGAGCTAAATCCAAACACAGTCCCAGTGAATATCTTCATGTAAACACACAGTGAATATCTTCATGTAAACACACAGTGAATATCTTCATGTATACACACAGTGAATATCTTCATGTAAACACACAGTCCAATTGTGAAATAATATCTTCGGTGTGAGCAAACACACAGAGGGAGATGGTAGATCCCAAAAATATTATTCCATAAAGGAATAAGCAAAAATAGATAAAGGCTGGGTGAGTGACTGTTTGACAAAAAGGTGGTAGTCTTCAGTGTAAGGTTACACACGAAAAACGGAATAGGTCAAGAACAGTCAAATAGATAACTCACCCAGACGAGATGCGTAATTGGAACTGGAACAACAGTGGAGGCGAGCGCGCGCCACGGGAGCAGGTATCCAAGCGAAGGCTTCTAGGAATTCCTGGAGAACAGCACAGAGAAAAAGGCAGCAGCAGCAGCAACGGGGAAAAACATCCAGAGACAAATCAAGGCGACAAAACAAGACGATCCAACAACTTAGGGTGGGGAAAAACGGGGTATAAATAATGAGGGATCGATTGATTGAAAAGCGTGGGGAAGTGAGAGAACCAATCAGCGACGTCTCTGATGACGTCAACGGGGAGAAAGCAGTGACAGCTGGGGAATGTGATTGAAAAGCGTGGGGAAGTGAGAGAACCAATCAGCGACGTCTCTGATGACGTCAACGGGGAGAAACGTGTGAACGAGGGGATAGAACCAATTGACAGAAAATGAATGAAAACAAAGCGAGGGTGGTTAAAGGAACAGAACGAGTGAGAGAGCAAGGACAGAAACCTCACACTACACCTCCCTATAGACCAGGAAGTAACCACTACACCTCCCTATAGACCAGGAAGTAACCACTACACCTCCCTATAGTCGATGAGCTGTTAGAAGTAACTGAGTGAGGATTATTTACTATAGGCTGTTTTTTTTATTTCTTTTTTTTAAGATTTATTTTTTAGCGTTTATCGCTTTTTACTACTGGGCAATCCAGTAGAGAGAGAGAGAGAGAGAGGAGGAACGGGAGACAGAGAGGGGGGGAGACATTCGGCAAATGACGCCGGGTCCGGGAATCGAACCCGGGTCGGCCGTGCCGCGACTCAGCGCGTTACATGGTTTGCCACTAGGGCGCCCCACTATAGGCTGTTTTTAGTGGAATTGTGTTGCTAGGGAACATCTTGTCACCAACGTGCATTACCTGGTAGCTGTTGATATTAGCAAACATTGCAACGGCAAATAAACGTGAGGTCCATTTAGAATATTTATGTTGAAACTGTCTATTGGGTCGCACTTTATATTACGGTACACAAATAATATGGTAATAATTACTGTATAACAACATAACAACATACTATTTTGTTGTTACTTTCTGGTAATATCTGATAAACCTACTTGAGAAAGCACTCGTCCATAATTACAAGTACTCGTTATTAACCAGTAATTAAGTTATTTTTTTACATTATTACAGTAATAAGCAGTGCTAACGCTACATTGTATACCAGTCGGATTTCTCTTAATTTCATCGGTGACTTTTCGAAACAGGACGCAGAGGGCCGGGCTGCCGTCCATGTTGCCATTAGCAACCAGCACAGTGTCATCATCCAGCTGCTCATATCGCACCCGGAGATCCGTCTGAACATGCGCGATCGACAGGGGATGACGCCCTTCGCCTGCGCCATGACCCACAAGAACAACAAGGCCGCAGAGGCCATCCTCAAGAGGGAGCCGGGCGCGGCCGAGCAGGTGGGACGTTATATACTAACATCTACCACATTCACACCATCCCTCAAGAGAGAGCCAGGGGGCGCTGCAGAGCAGGTGGGACGTTATATACTAACATCTACCACATTCACACCATCCCTCAAGAGGGAGCCAGGGGGCGCTGCAGAGCAGGTGTCACGTTATATACTAACATCTACCACATTCACACCATCCCTCAAGAGGGAGCCAGGGGGCGCTGCTGAGCACGTGTCACGTTATATACTAACATCTACCACATTCACACCATCCCTCAAGAGAGAGCCAGGGGGCGCTGCAGAGCAGGTGGGACGTTATATACTAACATCTACCACATTCACACCATCCCTCAAGAGAGAGCCAGGGGGCGCTGCTGAGCAGGTGCCACGTTATATACTAACATCTACCACATTCACACCATCCCTCAAGAGAGAGCCAGGGGGCGCTGCAGAGCAGGTGCCACATTATATACTAACATCTACATCAAGTACATCAGACAACTGTATCATCACGTGATCTGACCCCCCCCCCCCCCTCTCAGGTGGACAACAAAGGGCGTAACTTCCTCCACTTGGCCGTGCAGAACTCGGACATCGAGAGCGTCTTGTTCCTCATCAGTGTCCAGGCCAACGTCAACTCCCGGGTGCAGGACGCCGCTAAGCAGACCCCCCTCCACCTGGCCGTCCAGGCCGGCTCCGAGATCATCGTGCGCAACCTGGTGAGGATCAGAGCCGCTTCCGGCGTTCTTTGGACTCGCAGTCTATTAGTCGGTCGGTTTGGTCTCAGTCGATCAAGACTTTGTTAGTTGATCAGTCTTTTCCCATGCTAAATACAGGGTTCGCACAAGGTCCTTGAAGTGCTTAAAGTGCTTGATTTTTGACAAAAAAGGTGCAAGCATAGGGAGGGGGGGTTTGGACATTTACGGGGGCCAGTTTCGAATGGCAGCCTCCAGTAGGTGCTCTTTGAGAGCGGTTTTGAAGGTGGGTAGTGATTCACATTCCTTTACAGCTTTGGGGTAGGGCGTTCCACATTGATGTGGGATAATTGCGAAACGTGTTTAGTCCCTTGTTTGAGCCGAATCTGGGTTTAACATGATTAGTGGAGCTCCCTCTGGTGTTGTGATCGTGGTATTCACTGACCTTTGGGAAGTATTTTGACATGTACATGGGTATCTTAGTGGTGTAGTGTATCTTGTAGACCAGGCCCATTGCAAGCTGCTGTACTCTGTCGTCTACTCTAAGCCATCCTAGGTTGTCAAAGTGGGCAGGGGTGAGGTGGGTTTTAGGAGTAAGGTCAAGTAGAAGTCTGACCAGTTTGTTTTGTGATGTTTGTAATCTTGTTTTTATTTAATTTTTTGTTTTTGATCCACTTTTTCTCCCATTTTCTATTTTTCTCCCATCCCAATTTCGTATCATCCAATTCAACCCTCACCTGTCTCGAAGGCTGTTTCTTGCCTCCCACAAGCCGGCTGCAATGTGGACTAAGTCATACATAGCACAAGTCCCCTCCGATACTCGAGGTAACAGCAGTCGCATCTTTTCACCTGCGCGGCGCGATCTTTCAGCGCCAGGGGTCTGCGCTTTGGAGGGGCGCCGCCCCCATCGCTTCCTGATTCTACTGCGCAGGCGCACCAACCAACCTGTAGGAGTCGCTGTCCACAACGCCCGATCCCCACCCATCAGTTTCCCACCCCCTAACACTGCCAATGTGTATTAGTACGGACGACCAGCTAAACTGAAAGCAATGTGGAGCGCTGGGCTCGAACAGGCGAACCCAGCGTCTCCAGTATTCGTGGTGAGCACCTTGCCCACTGCACCACGTAGCCGCCCGTAATCTTGTTTTTTAGTGCCTTTGAGGTGCTTAGTGCTTTTGAGGTGCTTTGGTACCATGAGGTGCAAGCATAGTCGTAGTACCCTTGAATGAGTGCTCCTGTCAGAGTCTTCAGGGTATTCTTGTTTACCAGAGAGGAGATCCGGTACAAGAATCTAGTTCATTGGTTGACTTTTTTTTATTACCTTGGATGCCATTTTGTCACAGGAAAGATTAGCCTCTAGGATGGAACCCAGGTAGGTAATTTCATCTTTCCTTGTGACAATATTGTCACCCACTGTAACTGAGAAGCCGTCGGTCTTGCTGAGTTTGTTATTTGAACCGAAGAGAATGGACTCTGTTTTGCCCATGTGTAATGATAGTTTGTTATGGGCGAGCCATATGCAGATTCTGCCGAGTTCCGAGCTGAGGGTTTTTTCAACCTGTAACTTGTTCTTGTCAGAGACCAGCAGGGCTGAGTCGTCCGCAAACAGGAACAAGTTGCAGTCACAAGCTGACGACATGTCATTTGCATAAATTAGGAACAGTAGCGGCCCTAGTATGCTTCCTTGTGGAACACCACAGCTCACTCATGGTGGCTCTGGTTCTGCCCCGCTGCAGCTCCTGGCCGGGGCCAAGGTGAACGAGCTGACCAAGCACCGGCAGACGGCGCTCCACCTGGCGGCGCAGCAGGACCTGGCCACGCTCTGCTCCGTGCTGCTGGAGAACCAGGTGGACTTCGCCCTGGAGGACGAGAACGGAAACAACGGTGACTTAACCCTTCCACTGCCGCACTGCGGTTTTGTCCCTAGTTTATAGTGTTGTCTTGTTGTTTTGTCCCTAGTTTATAGTGTTGTCTTGTTGTCTCCTCCAGCTCTGCACCTGGCCGTGATGCAGGCCCGCCTTAACAACGTCCGAGCCCTTCTCACCGAGTCCAATGTCGACGCCGAGGCCTTCAATCTCAGGTAAAATTCACAATTCCTACTTATGTCGCTAAAACCTCCATAGGCTTTGGTTCCAGCTAGGGATGTTCGATATGACGAGATAATATATCGCGGGACGAGAGACAAATGTCTTATCGTTAGATATTTTCTCTTATCCCTATTGTCGCAGAAAAGCTGCAGAATTGCTTTACGACAGTATCTTTACTACATTCCCGACCCTGCGCACATGTGCTGGAATAACAATCAAACGCAGAGGAGCGTGACGGAGAACGAAACTCGCAACGATCCGATGGAACAGAACAGCTAGCCTGTGATGGAAGTCCATCACGCCCCATCTCACTGTACGCAGCAATACAATGTCGGAGCATTATCTGCACCTGCATCGTGTTTTTATTGAATGAAAATGCATCAATCTGCTTTCGTGGACCATTGGAGGAGGACCCGATATTTAGCCTTCAGTTGTACCTTGTATTTCTATTTACTTTTCTTTTAAAAGCTCATCAGTCATCTGATTTCTTTCGACTTGAGCCGTGGTATTATTCGGTTGCATTACATTTTACTTTATCAAGTGGATTATTGCTAATTCTTCATAACTATGAAATCAAATCCGTGGAAATTATTGGTTTTGCACAAGATAAGTGAAAGCTGTGGTAGAAATAATTGATGCTGAGATGCGTGTGTGTGCGCACGTGTGATTATTTTGTATAGACAAATGTTTTGATTTTGATATACAGTATATCGTTATTGCGATATGAAACGTCCCATATCGTGGTGATGGAAGATTTTGTCCATATCACATAAGCCCTAAGTAATTCCAGCCTGTGAAGAATGTTTTATTGGATGTTTTGTCTCCTCAGGGGTCAGTCACCAATGCACGTCCTGGGGCATTATGGGAAAGAGAATGCAGCCGCCATCTTTGAGTTATTCTTGGAGTGCATGCCTGAGTACCCTCTGGATAAGACGGACACTGAAGGGAACACAGGTACAGGAGCACTTTGGGATCAAGATTCACTCAACTTATAGACCTGTTCGCTGTATACAAACATACTGTGTTCGAGCCAATCGGCAATACCAACTGAGTCACGTGACTAAGTTGCCCCCTACCTGCGTGAGCTGCTGCGCTAAAAAAGTACGACAGGGCTTGTTATGCACCCCAGTAAGGGGACGCAACACAAGGACACAGACACACTAGGTGAGGGTGTAGTGACACAAAACCATGAAACAATTGGCAAAATAATAGTATTTTATTTCACAAAAGAACCAAAACACAGCAACACAGAGAGCAAGGAGGATTACCTAGTGGCACCAAATAAAATAGTAAAAGGAAACGAAACCCCCCCCGTAGCGTATGTGTGCGAAGACGCTCTCTGATTGGCTAGCTGCGTACAGCGAAGACCCTCTCTGATTGGTTTAGCTCCGAAGGGTCTCTTCCGCCTTGTACATATATATTCTCTGCTTCAAAGTGGTTATGCTTTGGCCCTCTTTCGAAGTGGGTTATGCTTAGAGTTAGAGTTGGGGTTAAGGTTAAGATTATGGTTAGGGTTAAGGTTAGGGTTAGGGTTAGGCGGAGGAGACCCTTCGGCGCTAAACCAATCAGAGAGGGTCTTCGCTGTACGCGGCTAGCCAATCAGAGAGCGTCTTCGCACACATAGGCTATGTTTAAAAATCACGCAACTGGGAGACACCTGAGAATGGGATATGTTACACAGGAGGGAGACAAAAACAGAACAACCAAAACATGCCTATATACACACACACACAACAGATAACATACATAACCCCCATATATATATATATACATACATAAGGACAGGGTCCGTAACAGGGCTCTATGGAGAAACCATGACACTCCCCTGACTAAAAGTAGTAAAATGGCTGGATGTCATTTTGCCAAATCGGCAGCATGGCTGTGAGTCTTTCACCTTTTATATATCTAGCTTTGCCATGGATTTATTTTTTAGATCGCTAGCATGGCTAACAAATACAAATATATTGTAGTCTGCCCCGTTGTTCTCACCAGGATTACGTTCCTTTTGCCCCTTGATGCGAACAGGTGTATGTACCACGTCAAATGGGCAGTTAAGGTGGGGAGTGGGGTCCAGTGAGGTTAAGGTAGGGGTGCGTTTATACATGAGGCTCAGTCTCTAGCTTCCTCCAGTGTGATAGTGATTGTTTTTACAAGTCACAGTACACTTAGACTTAATTAATGATAATCTGATATTTTGTTGTCTGGTCACTACAGCTATATTTGCTAGGCATGGAAAATACATCTTAATCAAATTGATCATCATAATACATTCTCAACTGACACACTGGATGTTACAAGTTAATATGTTGCAAATCATTTTGTCACATTTGATTTGACTACTTGCTTTCTTATTATTGATTTTAAATCAACAAAACTATCGCAATCCACATTATGAAAAAAACACATGGTACGATAACACTGATGAATAGAATAGAAATCCTTTAATAATCCCGAGTGGAATTCGGCACTACAGATCGCTCACATTGAACAACAATAAACATTTAGGTAGTCAATAGGACTAAAATAGGAATAAGAATATAATAATATTAAAAATAAGAATAAAATGGAATAAAGAATAAATAAAGAATACATTTAAAAATAAAAATACGGCCCGGGATATACATTCTGGTATGTATATACATTCTAAAATCTTAAATATACAACTATCCAGCCAAGAATATACAGAAATATACAGTAAAATGTTCAGTAATAAGTGTGAAAATGTCTATTGTAAAGTGTCCAGGAAGATTTGGCCAGGCTGTACTGTCACCCTGTGCTCAGTCAAGGTCAAGGTCAACTTTATTTATATAGCACATTTAAAATCAACCAAAGTTGTACCAAAGTGCTGTACAATACAAAAACAGAAATACTAAAAGAAATACAAAATACAGTATAAACACACACACAGTCATATAACTACAATAAAGTTTAAAAAACAATCACGACACAACCAAGGGATGTGTGGGGGACCCTGATGTAAACAAGACGAAAGTCTTTCTCTGGTCTGCATCCCCTTAACAATTGTATGTATTGAGCCGTACTGTACTGTACCCATTCTGCAATCTGTTAATAAAGTTTTCAATCAATCAATCAATCAATCAATCAAACCAAGCCTCAGAACGCCAATAAAAACAGGTGAATAAAAACAGTGATGCAGTGAGGCTTTATAGAGTCTAATGGCTGCCGGTGGCGTGATGAGTCATAAATATTGCTACATTTCCCAGCTGTAGTTGCTCATCACGTGATGGACTTGTCTTCCCCAGTTCTGCTCCTGGCCTACATGAAGGGAAACGCCAACCTGTGCCGCGCCGTGGTGCGCTCCGGGGCTCGCCTGGGCGTCAACAACAACCAGTCGGTCAACATCTTCAACTACCAAGTGGCCACCAAGCAGCTGCTCTTCCGCCTGCTAGGTCAGCGCTTTAACCCACGATGCAATCAAGAGCTATTATTAGTTTGAAGCAGTGGGTCATCTTTTTAACCCTTTCACTGCCACACTACAGAAGGTCGGTAGTGTGATAGTAAAGGGTTAACCTTCTGTAGTGTGGCAGTGAACGGGTTGACCTGTTGTCGTGCGGCAGTGAAAGGGTTAACCGTTTGGTAGTGCGGCAGTGAAAGGGTTAATGGAGCCTTTTGTTGATTTTTATCTAGTTTTGGCTCCACACATTTTATGTTCTTTTACCAGTTTCAGCCCCTCTTTTTTATGTTTTTTTTCTACTCTTTTACTAGTTTTAGTGTTCTTTTTGACTCCTTACTAGTTTTAGTCTTGCTTATTTTTTTTACTCTCTTTTTGCTTTTATGTTCTTTTACATTGTAGCACTTTGAGATTTGCTCCACAACTATAAAGCGCCCTACAAATCAAATATATTATTTATTATTATTATTCTCAACATGGGTCCAGGAGGGGGTCCCCAGAATTAAAACGGAATAGTTACATTTCATTACTGCATTCACTAGAGGTGAGAGAGTATAATGAGAGTGACTACTCACTCTCTCCGCTGCCATCTCTACAGTATAGATGGATTTCTGCACTTAAAGGTGCTATAGATTTTATGTAGAGTAATTTCTTTTTTAAATAATACATCCACAGAGCTTTTAGAAAGGTGCAGAATAAAATGATTGCCCCCCCCCCCCTATTATTGCTTAATGAATTTCTCATTGAAAAATGTTTGCAGGTCCAAAATGAATGTTGTTGTTTACATGAATGAACTTAAGTATCAAAAGTAAAAGTGTGTGTATTCCAGTCCTTGGGAGCGCTCAATCCTCGATCCATCGACCTCTAAAGTTTATATTAAAGTGTAATTTGGTCCATTTATTCTGCCTCTGTTTACGTCCTCTTGAAGTTAGCAGGCTTCAAATTTCAAAGTACATAATCTTCATAGATCTTTTCTATGTAAAATCTTTCTTAAAAGTGACCAGTAACCGATGGGTTCAGAAAAATGAATTGGAGTAAAAGTACAAAGTTCACTAAAAATTTACCTCAAAAACTTTGCTTGAGTAAAAAATACTCGATTGCTTTCCCCCACTGCTGTTACGTACATGCCTTCTTTCTCCGTTTCTTATCTATTGCATTTGCAGGAGTCAGTATCTCAGCTGTATTTCCAACTCCATCAAAAAACAAACTTGTGCTCAAGACGCACCTCTTGCTTCAGAGGCATAATCGTATACTTGCAAAATCAAGAAATAGAATTAACATGCTGCTGATATGTAGCCTTTTTTATCCTTTCACTACCACACTAACAAAGGGTTAACCCCTGTGGGCGGCTACGTGGCGTAGTGGGCAAGGCGCTCGCCACGAATGCGGAGACGCTGGGCTCGACTGTTCGAGCCCAGCGCTCCACATTGCTTTCAGTTTAGCTGGTCGTTCATACTAATACACATTGGCCGTATTAGGGGGTGGGAAACTGATGGGTGGGGATCGGGCGTTGTGGACAGCGACTCCTACAGGTCGGTTGGTGCGCCTGCGCAGTAGAATCAGGAAGTGTCGGGGGCAGCGTGAGCCTCCCACGCGTTACTCCTCGCCACTGAGAGATCGAGCTGCGCAGGTGAAAAGATGCGTCTGCTGTTACCTCAAGTACCGGAGGGGACTTGTGCTATGTATTACTTAGTCCACATTGCAGCCGGCTTGTGGGAGGCAAGAAACAGCGTCCGTGACAGGGGAGGGTTGAATTGGATGATACGAAATTAGGATGGGAGAAAAATATAGAAAATGGGAGAAAAAGTGGATAAAAGTGGATTTCACTACCGCACTACAGAGGGTTAACCTTTCACTACCACACTAACAAAGGGTTAACCCCTTTCACTGCGACAATACAGAAGGTTAACCCTTTCACTACCACACTACAGAAGGTTAACCTTTTCACTACCGCACTACAGACGGTTAACCTTTCACTACCACACTAACAAAGGGTTAACCCCTTTCACTGCGACAATACAGAAGGTTAACCCTTTCACTACCGCACTACAGACGGTTAACCTTTCATTACCACACTAACAAAGGGTTAACCCCTTTCACTGCGACAATACAGAAGGTTAACCCTTTCACTACCACACTACAGAAGGTTAACCCTTTCACTACCGCACTACAGACGGTTAACCTTTCACTACCACACTAACAAAGGGTTAACCCCTTTCACTGCGACAATACAGAAGGTTAACCCTTTCACTACCACACTACAGAAGGTTAACCCTTTCACTACCGCACTACAGACGGTTAACCTTTCACTACCACACTAACAAAGGGTTAACCCCTTTCACTGCGACAATACAGACGGTTAACCCTTTCACTACCACACTACAGAAGGTTAACCCTTTCACTACCACACTACAGATTGTTAACCGTCTGTAGTGTGGTAGTGAAAAGTTAACCTTCTGTAGTGTGGTAGTGAAAGGGTTAAATGAGACCACATCTCCCAGGCACCAGCACCAGCATGTGTTACTAAATATAGTCCCCAGTCACCTGTTTGAAGTGTGAGCTTCAGTAATAATCACTCTCTCCCATGTTGTCTGATGCTTTAGACATGTTGACCAAAGAGCCCCCCTGGTGCGACGGGTCCAACTGCTACGAATGTGCCAACAAGTTTGGAGTCACGACACGGAAACATCATTGGTTAGTATGAACGAAATCTTTGACGGCACAGAATTACGGGGACACATTTAGGTAGTCAAAAATCTAAAATAAGAGTACACAGTCAGAGATATACATCCTAAATATGTATATATATATACAGGAAGATATACAAGGGTTTTATACTGTTGATCTGTGCGATCTGGAATGAAGGACTTCCTGTGACATTCAGTGTTGCATCTTGGGAGTCTGAGTCTTAACACTGAACGACGTACTCGGTCTTATCGGCCAAGTCCTTGTATAGTGGGTGCGAGGGGCTTAGCGAGACTCCTCCTCTCTGACACCACCACCAGAGAGGCGGTTGTGAAGCCTAGTCTTATGACTAGCAAGGTGCGGTATACATGTGGTCATTCACTCGTAATTATGGACAAACAGTACTGTATATTTGTATATAGACCACCGCAACACTTCCGGGATTCTGAAATCGGGGAGGAGATAGCGGGGGGAGCATATGAATGAATGTGGACGAGAGCCGTGATGTAAGTGGTTGCCGATACGGCTGTGGGGGTGCTAGAGACATGATCGAATAGACGTTTATGCGCCTCAATCTCCTGAACACGGCGTGACCCATTCCTAATCGATCAGAACTAAATCGGCAGAGAAAAAGCCCATTTTAAAGCACCTATTCCGCATGCACATGCGCAGAGTGCCCATGGAGTCTGGACGACGCGAGATGACGCACGAATGAATGTGGACTGTTCCATCAGAGGGCGGAGCTTTGGTAGTAATGTGAGTGGATACAGACCGCTGCACTTAAATATAAACATTAGTCTACCTGGAGACTCAATGAGGTAATTGTAGATGTCGCCATAAGACGCGTCTGGCCATTTAGTGGGATAAATTTTTCATTATCCTGTTCGGCTGAAAGGACACTGGCCACTGAAGCTCGCCCCTCTGATGGAACAGTCCACATTCATTCGTGCGTCGTCCAGACTCCATGGGCACTCTGCGCATGTGCATGCGGAATAGGTGCTTTAAAATGGGCTTTTTCTCTGCCGATTTAGTTCTGATCGATTAGGAATGGGTCACGCCGTGTTCAGGAGATTGAGGCGCATAAACGTCTATTCGATCATGTCTCTAGCACCCCCACAGCCGTATCGGCAACCACTTACATCACGGCTCTCGTCCACATTCATTCATATGCTCCCCCCGCAATCTCCTCCCCGATTTCAATGTAACGTGGAAGTGTAGTGGTCTATCTTGCATGTCATAAATGTCTGGATGTAACAGTACTGTATATCTGTATGTCGTGTATGTCATAAATGTCATTATGAATTGAAAATGGGGGACCCTGATGTAAACGAGACGAAAGTCTTTCTCTGGTCTGCATCCCCTTAACAATTGTGTGTATTGAGCCGTACTGTATTGTACTAGGGCTGCAACGATTAGTCGACATAATCGACGACGTTGATCATAAAAACTCGTCGACGCAGACTTTTTGCGTCAATGCGTCGTACATATATATTTATTTTTATTTATTTTTTATAATATATTTTTTTTGCACTACCTATTTTTGTGAAAGTGGCTTCTCAGCTCTTGTCCAGCTGAAGACAAAGCAGAGGAACAGATTGGACATTGAGCATGACCTCAGAGTTGCTTTGTCTACCATCACCCCAGACTTTGAGACTCTTATCAGGACCAAACAACATCCCCACTTATCCCATTCGTTCCCTGGGACGTTAAGCTAAGAAGTCTGCTAAGAAGGATATATTATTTATTATTATTTTATTTCATTTTTTTAGGCCTAGTTGCACTTTTGTTGCAACCCCAGTTATCCCATTAGTTCCCCCAAACTTACTGTCGGTCTGTTATGTTAAGCTAAGAAGTCTGCTAAGAGCCCGCAGGAAGCAGAGATAAAGGGTGTGACAGAAATAATCGACAGATTAGTCGACTACCAAAATAATCGTTAGTTGCAGCCCTATATTGTACCCATTCTGCAATCTGTTAATAAAGTTTTCAATCAATCAATGCTTTCTCAGTCGTCCATAGTTACTAGTCATTACTAAGTGATTTAAAGGAACACGTCAGCATTGGGGGAAATGCACTGCTTCTCCAGATTCAGACGAGAAGTTGGGTACCAATTTCCTGTCTGTGCATTCACTAGAAAGCTATCTGGCTGCAAGCTCGCCTAGCTTAGCACAAATGAATGGACGCGGATACAGACCACTAGCCTAGCTTAAAACTCTGCCAGAGGTGTTTTTGTCCCAACAGTTAGGCTAGCTTGCAGCCGGATAGCTTTCTACTGAACGCACAGAGGGGAAATTAATATCTATCTTTCTGTCTGACTCTGGAGAAGACGGTATTTCTATAATATTACACAGTAATTACCACAATATTTAGCTTGCATTGTTTTGAACCCTTTCACTACCACACTACAGAAGGTTAACCCTTTCACAACCACACTACAGAAGGTTAACCCTTTCACTACCACACTACAGAAGGTTAACCCTTTCACAACCACACGACAGAAGGTTAACCCTTTCACTACCACACTACAGAAGGTTAACCTTTCACTACCACACTACAGAAGGTTAACCCTTTCACTACCACACTACAGAAGGTTAACCTTTCACTACCACACTACAGAAGGTTAACCCTTTCACAACCACACTACAGAAGGTTAACCCTTTCACTACCACACTACAGAAGGTTAACCCTTTCACTACCACACTAGACTGTTAACCGTCTGTAGTGTGGTAGTGAAAGGATTAACCTTCTGTCGTGTGGTTGTGAAAGGGTTCACCCTTCGTCGTGTGCCAGTGAAAGGGTTAACCTTCTGTATTGTCTCAGTGAAAGGGTTAACCTTCTGTATTGTCTCAGTGAAAGGGTTAGCCATTTGGTATTAAAGGGTTAATGATCATGTCAATTGCGTGTATTTATTTGGTATTAACTGTTTCACTTCTCTCCTCGGCTCCTCCTCCCCCCCCTGGCTCCTCCCCCCCAGCCGCCATTGTGGACGCCTGCTGTGTCACAAATGCTCTATTCGGGAGATCCCCATCATCAAGTTCGAGCTGAACAAGCCCGTGAGAGTGTGTGACATCTGCTTCGACGTGCTGACTCTGGGAGGGGTGTCTTAACGGCCCGGCCCGGTTCTCCTCCTCCACTCCCCCCCACCCACCCCGGGCGGAGCCGGCGCTGACCCACAGCCTGGTACCGCTCGCTCTAGACCGGTCAGGAGAGAGGGGGAGGGGAGGACGTCCTGTCAAGGTGGATCCCTGGAACACATGGGAGTTATGGACCACGACTTCATATACTATTCCAGTCTATCAGAAATATTAATGTTCTCCTAGATAGAGGGATTTTTTTGAAGTGGAAATTTCACTTTTCTTTTTTTAATCAAAAGTATCCATTGTGAGATTTCTGAATTGAGGCGCTTGTTGCCAGTGTTGGTTGTGGCGGCTGAGTTTGTCCAGGAAGGAGGGCCCAGTGTGTGTGAGGCGCGGGCTGGCATTCACATCGTCTTTACCAGGTTCAACCAAGTCGTCTATTGACCTATATATTATCACTCTGCCCAGTGTAGTAATAATACGTCCCAGATTAATGATGAACATGTAATAATGTACCTGGATGATCACGACCAAAGCATTTCAATATCGGCGATGATGAAAACGACACGTTTATAACACGGGATGGATCCCCGCGTCTGCCTCTCGGTTGGAGCTCACCGCTCTTCGACGGATGATGGGATGGTTATCTCACCGATCAGGAACCTTCTGGCCTTGTGACCCCACCCTGGTTAAACACTATGACTTCTATTCTGTTGCATTAAACGAGGGAAGGACCAGATTAACACCTGCCTCTGGATGGAAAACCACCTCCTAGATCTCTGAATCCTGGAGGGGGTACTGCTAACTCATCGGCATGAGCCATTTCATTCACTCATTCACTTTGTTCTGCTCGGGGCTGGGAGATAAATACCGAATATGAAGGTATACCGTCGTAGATCCATGCTGAGATGACGGGTTTTCACTAGACCATCATCAACCATGTGTACAAGTCGTTAAAGTCAATCTAAGAATTGCTCCTCGATGCCAATACTATAAAGAATTTGTGATGTAATATTTATTGAAATATACCCTTTTGAATGGAAAAAGTGCTATGACAATTGTATTAGGAAGAAAAGATAGTAATTTGCTCTGGGAAAAAAAGATACTGTCAAGTATGTTTTTATAATCCGTCAAAAACAAGAAAAGAAATCACATTTCGACCGTATCACCCAGCCCTGTGTTTAGCCTCCATTTTCTCTTTGGTGACGGGGTCAAATAAAGAGGCCAGTAGGATTTTTTAAGGGACGAGAAATAAATTTTCTTCTATTGCATAAGATGTGTTCAAATCACTCCTGTATTACTTTAGTTACTGGTTAAAGCTATGAGATTGTCAACATTTCATTTATTATTTGGATTTGTTTGTGAAGCATGCTCCCATCGGTTTGCATCAGGCCATTTGATCAAATGATTTAAGATCGGCGTTTATTGACCCAGTAGGTGGGAGAAAGTGTGATCTACTCTAATCTGTTGCAAGAGTCGCCTTTTTTCTTTTTTACTACAGTGGAGGAATATATAAGCATTGTCTCAAATGCAAAGATAGTCCTTACTATAAAGTTACAAAATACCTTTTTATGCCTACGCATGCCATTTAACTTTGTAGCCTATACACATTATAATTTTTTTATTATTTCATAATCATGAATTGTGTTCCCTAAATCAGTCACCGAAAGATTTACATTCCATTTCCAGCCTCGTCTTGAGGTGTTTGTTGGGGGGGGGAGGGGTGTAGGCATTATCACACTGATATTGCCTCGAGCCAAGTTGCTATCTGTCTTGAACTATTGCATTTTAATGCCTCCCGATTCCTACGCATAACGGGTGCACTTTATCAAGACTTACATGACTTTCCTGATCATTTCGGGAGAATGTGGCGCGTGTTGGGTGAGGGCTGGCCAAGTAGCTGGGCCCACTTTAGGTATTGATAAAAAAAGAAATTGTACAGATAAATGTGTGATATTTTTGACCACTACAACTGTTTTGTACTTAAAAATGCAGTTTGTGCTTCTTTTTTTCTTTGTCAGTGTTGACAAACTTAAAATTTTGCCTCTGTTAATCTTTTCTGCACATTGTATTGTATCTGTCTGCTCAGATATCTCTAGCCTGTCCCGTCCCGGTGTATCCTTTTAGAGAAAGGGAGGACAACTTTACATAAAGGTAATCAAGATGAGGCTGAGGTGTATCGTCTTTCTTCTGTACACCTCTGTTCTTATGTACCGTATAGGGAATTTAGACCCTAGGGCAATAACTTGTGTTTTACTACAGGTATCTTTTTTTTAATCAAGTTTATTTTATTTTTTTTCCTTCACAACAAAGCATAACACAATAATACACAAGACACCACAGGACAATACTTCAACAATAACGACAAGACGATCAGAAATTATAAATAAAGAATATAAAAACGTACAAAATATAAAAATTATATTAAATTATTACAGACGCCACAAAAGACAATTCCTCCCCCACTCCCACCCCAGGACTCCGATCCTGCTTCGCCGCTAGATCATGGCTTTAACTTTCTCGGCCGCTGAGACCCAGAGTTCAATGCTGGGTTGTCCAACCCCAATCACCCGTGCCGTAGAGATCTCCATATAAATGACATCCAACAGTGTCGGAGACCAATTAATCATTGTGAGTTTCTCAGGTTGTTTCCACCTCATGGCTATCAGTTGCTTGGCTGCTGTAACACCCGCCAGAATGATTATTTTTTTGCTGTATGGAGGCCAGCAATAGTGATGTATCATTTAGTAGTGTTGCTGCCGTAAGCGGAATTGTCAGGTTACATATGTTTGAAAGTTTAGTTATGGATTTCCAAAAACATGTTCAGGTATTATGTTATGTATATTAGGGCTGTCAATTGTCCTCTTCAAAATACCATTCCGATAGGAATATATTAAAATTTTAATGATCCAGGCAGTCATTCTTATTTACAATGACAGGCTGGTGAGAAGAAAAAATTGCCTCTCGAAGGGCAACCGGGAAAGGGGACAAGAAATTATAAAATATATATAATAGGCTGAAATGGGGGGCATTCAAATTAAATGACAAATATTAACGATAAAATAATTAATTGATTGATTAATTAATTAAATGTGATCACCACATCAAAGCAGGCATAGAACGCTTACAATGAATAACTTAAGTTTTGTGTTTGCTATAATTGGTCGTACCAATAGGAGACATCATGAGGGCATTGTTTTATTTTTTTTAGCATTTTTACAGCTTTATTGGTCATGCAGGACCGACAGAGGAGAGGTGAGGAAGACATGCGACAAATAACGACGGGAGCTGGGATCGAACCCGGGTCGGCCGCGTAGGTGCGCGAGGCACTATGGTATGCGCCCGAGGGCATTGGTTTTTAACCCATTTATTGACTTGCATCGCAGGCACAGGAACCAGTGCTGTGTTCTCAGTTCCCCTCATATCAATAGTAAAAATATATATATATTTACATTCAACTAGCAGTTTTGTATTCAAATGATCGTTTTATTTTTAAATGTTTAATTTAATTTAATTCTGACATCCTTACTGTATATGTATGGTTTATTTTTTACATGTATAACCACATTGCAAGCAACTGGCTGTCGTGTTGTATCACAATATTCTAATGTTAGCTAATATTCAATATCCTTCGCTATTGTGCGGCGGGGGTCAAGTGCACTTGCTCAGAGACACTTCAGCAGTATTGTCTGTACCGGGGATCAAACCAGCAACCCTTCGATGACTTGACGGTCTCCATAACCGACCTACCAACTTTTCCGTCCCTCAACTAAAAAGTAAAAAAAACCTTTGTTAATAAGTCCCAGAGTTTTGTGGTTCCAGTTTCAGGTGGTTGTTGTTGCCTTCATATCCCTGCAGGGTGGAGTTACTGCTCTCATAAAGGACATGAGTTAGCTTGTGAGTGACAGCCTTCATATCCCTGCAGGGTGGAGTTACTGCTCTCATAAAGGACATGAGTTAGCTTGTGAGTGACAGCCTTCATATCCCTGCAGGGTGGAGTTACTGCTCTCATAAAGGACATGAGTTAGCTTGTGAGTGACAGCCTTCATATCCCTGCAGGGTGGAGTTACTGCTCTCATAAAGGACATGAGTTAGCTTGTGAGTGACAGCCTTCATATCCCTGCAGGGTGGAGTTACTGCTCTCATAAAGGACATGAGTTAGCAGCTTGTGAGTGACAGCCTTCATATCCCTGCAGGGTGGAGTTACTGCTCTCATAAAGGACATGAGTTAGCTTGTGAGTGACAGCCTTCATATCCCTGCAGGGTGGAGTTACTGCTCTCATAAAGGACATGAGTTAGCTTGTGAGTGACAGCCTTCATATCCCTGCAGGGTGGAGTTACTGCTCTCATAAAGGACATGAGTTAGCTTGTGAGTGACAGCCTTCATATCCCTGCAGGGTGGAGTTACTGCTCTCATAAAGGACATGAGTTAGCTTGTGAGTGACAGCCTTCATATCCCTGCAGGGTGGAGTTACTGCTCTCATAAAGGACATGAGTTAGCTTGTGAGTGACAGCCTTCATATCCCTGCAGGGTGGAGTTACTGCTCTCATAAAGGACATGAGTTAGCTTGTGAGTGACAGCCGTCATATTCCTGCAGGTTGGGGTTTTCTGCCGCGGAGGAGGGGTCCTTCACACAGGCACAACGTGATTGGCTGGAGCCAGGAGAGAAGAGCTTCCTGGGGACTCCCACCCAGTCTCTGTTCACTCCCCCACTATAGGACAGAAGCAAAAAAGAGTCAGCAGAATCGCAACGTTGGATCAAGATGCATCGTTCATGACTTGCTTCAATAAAAGGATACGTGTGTGTGTGTGTGTCTTAGAAATTATAAACCGCAGCATTGCACTGTACACACATCCATATA
This sequence comes from Notolepis coatsorum, assembly GCF_963971535.1. Classification (NCBI taxonomy): domain Eukaryota; kingdom Metazoa; phylum Chordata; class Actinopteri; order Aulopiformes; family Paralepididae; genus Notolepis; species Notolepis coatsorum. Next base: position 16,197,102 of record NC_140172.1, on the reverse strand, counting down.
CATTCTTATTTTACAACTGGGCCCAGACTACCTGCCTCCAAGGTTCCGGTTTTGGTCATTGATGCAGAAGTAAAACAACTACCGGTGCTTTCACTGGAACCAGCAGTTCCAAATGTTTCATTCACTCGAGTACAATCCTGGTCCCAGTGGTAGCTCAATTTCCGCATTAATAATAATAACTTTTATATAGCGCCTTTCAGAGGACCCAAGGCCGCTTTACATAGGGGGGGGGGGGGAATAACAAAAGTAGCAAACATAGTGGACAGACACAACATACAAAGGGAGAAATGAGGGGTTAAAGGCCGAGTTGAAGAGGTGGGTTTTGAGGAGTTTTTTGAGTCCAGAGTTGGGGGCGTTGCGGAGTTCTGCGGGGAGGGAGTTCCAGAGGGTGGGCGCTGCCACACTGAACGCTCTGTCCCCGAAGGTCCGCAAGGTAACGTCAATGCCCCAAACACCTTGCCTACCCCCAGAGTCTGGCCATAACTCTGTGTCCTCGTACCTCTTAGTGGAGCACCACACCCGGCCTCCTCTGGCGTCACTCCACTCCGAGTTGCAGGGAGGGAAGTGCTCCTTCTCGGCCTGAGACAGGGTCTTGAGCCGCTGGCCCTCCGCTAGAGACGTCTCCACCTGCACCAGGGCCTCTGTAGGCTGCCCACTGACACTGTAGAACCGACCGATCAACCTGCCTGAGACACACAGAGACATGCGGTAGAATAGAATAGATGACCCTTTCGGGTGTGCAAGTGTTTTAAAAACGTTTCCTGAGAATTCCGATTAAATTCTCAAAGTTCTAATTTCACAAGTGAGGTCATACACCTGAAAGGGTTAAAGTATTATACAAAACAGGCATGGCTGTGCCAACCACTTTGGCAATGGACCTGTCTCAAAACCCTGCCCTCTTTTCTTGATCCTCCAATCACAGCTGTCGCTTACCTCTGACTTGTACGAGGAAGTCAGAGGTAAGCGACAGCTGTGATTGGAGGATCAAGAAAAGGGGCAGGGTTTGAGATAGTTAGCCCCACCAGGCCAGGTTAGGGGTGTAAAGGTACATGTGTCCGTACCGAACCGTTTCAGCGTGAACCGAACGAATACAACGGTATGTTAACCACCAACGACCGCCCACCGGGGGCTGTTTTTTTCACAATCTAATATAATTATAATAATTGATTAATTGATTAATAAGTCTAGAATATAGAATATTCGTTGACAGCCCTACAAGTACAACTAGTTACTGCAGGGGCGGTTAGGTGGCCGAGCGGAGATTGCGTTCGTCACCAACCCCGGAGCTGTGAGCTGGATTCGCCTGTTCGAATCCAGCTCACAGCTCCGGGGGTTGTCACCAGCTTGGCTGGCCGTCTGCACTGATACAATTGGCTGTATCAGAGGGTGGGAGAAGCTGGCGGGGTGGGTCCGGGTCGTTGTAAACAGCGACTCCTACAGTTCGGTCGGGGCGCCTGCTCAGCGCGGATAGGACGTGAGGGGGATAGTGTGGTCCTCCCACACGCTACGCCCTCTCAGTGAGAATCCGCGCTGCCAGGTGAAAAGAAGCGGTGATTGGCTGGACGTGTGTCGGAGGAAGCACGTGGTAGCCTCCACTCTCCCAGATGATCTGACTGTGGGGGGTAAGTGCGCAGCGACCAGGAAGGGACTGGGAATTGGCATACGACTAACATTGGGATGGGAGAAAATCGGAGGAAAATGGAGGGGGGAAAAAGACCAATAAAAAAAAAAAAAAAAAAAAACTAGTTACTGTACACTACTACATCACCCCTGAGTGGACCATGGAAAGCCAAACTTTCCCCCACTGTACCGAAAACCCGTACCGAACCGTGACTTCAAAACCGGGGTACGTACCGAGCCGTGGTTTTTGTGTACCGTTGCACCCCCTACCAGGCTGTATGACATCATTACAACTCACCCACAGAGCGATAGTCCTTCTGGTAGAAGGCGAGCCAGTCGTAGAGGGCGACCACCTGCCCAGGGGACAGACTGGACACGTCGTCCGTCAGCCCACTCTCGGAGAAATCCCCAGTGACAAAGGCCAGGGACGCATCTTTACCTGGGAGGAGTAAAAACATGTAACATGTAACAGTTTCACATGATGGTTCACTTCCATTTTACCTGAACTATATTTAACTCTCTGCATATACAGAGAAGCAGAGAGCACCCCCTCCTAATGTACAGTTTCCTCCCCCTCGTATGGATATATTTTCTGTTAGGATTTTCTGTTAGGATAACAATACTGTATATTTGCATATCTTGTGTGTCACAAAGGTAACAGTACTGTATACCTGTATGTCATGTGTATGTCAGAAATGTCAAGATATATATCTGTATGTTGCGTATGTCATACAATGTGATGATGAATTGAAAATGGGGGACCCTGATGTAAACAAGACGAAAGTCTTTCTCTGGTCTGCATCCCCTTAACAATTGTGTGTATTGAGCCGTACTGTATTGTACCCATTCTGCAATCCGTTAATAAAGTTTTCAATCAATCAATCAATCAATCAATCATTAGGCTACTATTACATACACAGAGAGAGAAATCACCTGCAAAACAATGGTAGGCACCACCAGGTTCATAGTGCGTTGCCCCCTTGTGGACATCGAACACCTGCCCGAGTACAGCCAGGTACAGACCCTTGCTGTCCGCCTCGCCGGTGTACAGTGAGAGTTCATGCTTGCTGATGAGCTGAAGGAATGAATGATTGAAAACTTTATTAACAGATTGCAGAATGGGTACAATACAGTACGGCTCAATACACACAATTGTTAAGGGGATGCAGACCAGAGAAAGACTTTCGACTTGTTTACATCAGGGTCCCCCATTTTCAATTCATAGTGACATTTATGACATACAAGACATCATGACATTTATGGCATAGGGACATACATGACATACAGGTATATAGTACTGTTACATTTGTGACATATACGATATGCAAATATACAGTACTGTTAAACAGAGATCCTAACAGAGAATATATACATATGATGGGGAGGAGACTGTACATTAGGAGGGGGTGGGGAGAGAATATATACATATGATGGGGAGGAGACTGTACATTACGAGGGGGGGGGGAGAGAATATATACATATGATGGGGAGGAGACTACATTAGGAGGGGGGGGAGAGAATATATACATATGATGGGAAGGAGACTGTACATTAGGAGGGGGGGAAAGAATATATACATATGATGGTGAGGAGACTGTACATTAGGAGGGGGGGAAAGAATATATACATATGATGGGGAGGAGACTGTACATTACGAGGGGGGGGGGGGAGAGAATATATACATATGATGGGGAGGAGACTACATTAGGAGGGGGGGGAGAGAATATATACATATGATGGGAAGGAGACTGTACATTAGGAGGGGGGGAAAGAATATATACATATGATGGGGAGGAGACTGTACATTAGGAGGGGGGGGGAGAATATATACATATGATGGGGAGGAGACTGTACATTAGGAGGGGGTGGGGAGAGAATATATACATATGATGGGGAGGAGACTGTACATTAGGAGGGGGGGGGGAGAATATATACATATGATGGTGAGGAGACTGTACATTAGGAGGGGGTGGGGAGAGAATATATACATATGATGGGGAGGAGACTGTACATTAGGAGGGGGGGGGGGTATATACATATGATGGGGAGGAGACTGTACATTAGGAGGGGGGGGGAGAATATATACATATTATGGGGAGGAGACTGTACATTAGGAGGGGGGGGGAGAATATATACATAATGATGGGGAGGAGACTGTACATTAGGAGGGGGGGGGGAGAATATATACATATGATGGGGAGGACTGTACATTAGGAGGGGGGGGAGAAATATACATACGTGCACAGGTGCGCTGTAGTGATATGCAGTAGGTACCGGCTCCCCCCCGGTTATTGTGGACCAGTCGCGAGGAATAAACTGTATCGCTAATAATAGTACTAATAAAGACGCGAAAACATACTCGAGCATTATTTGTATTTAGACTCCGCGTCTAAATGTTTCCTCCGCAGTGACGTGACATCAGATGGACGACCTCTCTCTCAGTAACTCAGTGTTGATTTCTATTTCCGGGTGCTACGGAATCATCACAGCGCATGCGCTCGAAATAATGCATATTATTATTATTATTTGTATTGTTTCTTCCTCCTTAGCGTTTACAATTTATTTCTACTAATGACGTTAGTATTTCGGGTCTAGTCACATAATAATATATTAATTCTGAATTGTAGCGACTATAGGAATAAAAACATAAAACTGTTTCATAAATAACCAACACAAAAACGTATAGAAATGAATAGGCAGGTTATACTTAGTGAAGATAATATCGCGTTCATTTTAGTTAGTTTAAATATAGTTATTTATTAGAGCTGTTCTCGAAGTCAACTTCCTGTCTGTTTAACTTTCTGTCTGAATGATGAATGAATGAATGAATGAATGAATGAATGAATGAATGAATGAAAACTTTATTTAACAGATTGCAGAATGGGTACAATACAGTACGGCTCAATACACACAATTGTTAAGAGGATGCAGACCAGAGAAAGACGTTTGTCTAGTTTACATCAGGGTCCCCCATTTTCAATTCATATTGACATTTATGACATACACAACATGACATTTATGGCATAGGGACATACAGGTATTTAGTACTGCTTACTACTGATACATTTGTGACATAAACGGTATTCAAATATACAGTACTGTTACCCATAGATCCTGACAGAGTATATGATGGGGAGGGGACTGTACATTAGGAGGAGGTGGATGGGTAGGAGAGAAATATACATACGGTGGGGTGGAGACTTTACATTTGGAGGGGGTGGGTGGGTGGGAGAGAAATATACATATGGCGGGGAGAGAATATATACATGCGGTGGGGAGGAGACTGTCTATTAGGAGGGGGTGGGGGGTTTGGACATTTACCGTGGCCAGTTTCGAATTGCAGCCTCCCGTAGGTGCTCTTTAAGAGCGGTTTTGAATGTGGGTAGGGATTCACATTCCTTTACAGCTTTGGGTAGGGCGTTCCACATTGATGTGGCATAATTGCGAAACGTGTTTAGTCCCTTGTTTGAGCCGAATCTGGGTTTAACATGATTTGTTGAGCTTCCTCTGGTGTTGTGGTCGTGGTATTCACTGACCTTTGGGAAGTATTTTGACATGTACATGGGTTGATTGATTGATTGATTGAAAACTTTATTAACAGATTGCAGAATGGGTACAGTACAGTACAGCTCAATACATACAATTGTTAAGGGGATGCAGACCAGAGAAAGACTTTCGTCTTGTTTACATCAGGGTCCCCCATTTTCAATTCATCATAAACCTTAGTCGTATAGTGTATCTTGTAGACCAGGCCCATTGCAAGTTGCTGTACTCTGTCGTCTACTCTAAGCCATCCTAGGTTGTCAAAGTGGGCAGGGGTGAGGTGGGTTCTAGGGGTAAGGTCAAGTAGTAGTCTGCCCAGTTTGTTTTGTGATGTTTGTAATTTTGTTTTAAGCGCCTTTGAGGTGCTTTGGTACCATGAGGTGCACGCATAGTCGTAGTACCCTTGAATGAGTGCTCCTGCCAGAGTCTTCAGGGTATTCTTGTTTACCAGAGAGGAGATCCGGTACAAGAATCTAGTTCGTTGGTTGACTTTTTTTTATTACATTGGATGCCATTTTGTCACAGGAAAGATTTGCCTCTAGGATGGAACCCAGGTAGGTAATTTTGTCTTTCCTTGTGACAATATTGTCACTCACTGTAACTGAGAAGCCGTCGGTATTGCTGAGTTTGTTATTTGAACCGAAGAGAATGGACTCTGTTACGAAGGATCAGATTAAACCGAATATATATATTTATTACTTGATATATATTGCATAGTATTTGTATATCGTCTGATATCCCTTGTGTATTCTTTGTACATATACACGGAATATCCCTTTTACCTAGTACAGACCATAATATTTCGTTCTCCTATTGGAAGCGATCCACTAGGCGCCACTGCCATACCCCCAATGTCTAGTTCAAAGTCACCGCCAAGGCTTGCCTGGACTTGCCCGGTTCTGCGCAAGAATACGAGACAGGAATAAGGCTGGTACTAGATTATTCACCGTACGTATAAATACGTCGCAGGTGGATACAGCAGCACTTAGCCTCAAGTCAAGTTACTCTCGAACGAGTTAACCTAGAAACGTGTTACCCTCAAACGTAAAGCCTTCATCACGAGTCAACGACCAAGTGAAGTGAGCAATCGTGCATCTAAATAGAGCACTTATAACCGCGTGCGAATAGGATAGTAAAGTACCAGAGCTTAGTGGAATAACGTCAAGTTCGACCTAGTTAATGTGAAGTACCGCGCACCGGAGAATCTACACCGGTGAATGCAGAGCCCTTTCCAGCTGGATTATTGCTTTGGTCCTGTGGCTGTTGGAGCGGAGGAGAATCGTCTACACCCACTACTGTGTGGGATTTACCCGTGAGGAACATCACTCGAGCCCGTCTCTAGGAGAGGCTGGCCGGCTTTCACCTATGCTGCACGCATACTTGGATTACAGCTGCTGCTTTCGTCTGCCGATCAAGGGAGTAATGTACCGTCTCCCGTAGCTGGAGTTTATTGATTCCCCGGTGATCCAGACTTTGCATTCGAACATTTCCTCCCCCTGCTGGCCTACAACCGGAGGGACCCTACCAGTATCTCCCGCTGCCCTACTAGTGTACCATAGATATAATTCCTAAGATACAGGTGGTATTCATTATCTCCTGCGTAATATGATAATGGACTTACGCTATTGATTTACTCACGCACATTCTTCGCCTTATAAGCGCGACTCTAAGTAAAGTATTGTAATATACTATCATTGCTGCTAATAAATACTATTATAACCCAGATTTATTGTGGAACCGTGTCATTGTGGAGGTGTTTGATTGATTGATTGATTGAAAACTTTATTAACAGATTGTAGAATGGGTACAATACAGTACAGCTCAATACACACAATTGTTAAGGGGATGCAGACCAGAGAAAGACTTTCGTCTTGTTTACATCAGGGTCCCCCATTTTCAATTCATCAGGACATATATGACATACATGACATACAGATAGTCAGTACTGCTACATCTATGACATACCAGATTTGCAAATACAGTACTGTTTGTGATACAGAAGGAGTCAAGAAAAGGGAGTATATACATTTGACGTAGAAACTGTACATTGGAGGAGGTTGTGTGGGGGGGGTTGGGTACATTGGGATATTGACAACCATACTGGGTAATTTACATTGGAGGTGGTTGGGGGGGGGCGGGGGGCACACTGTATAAACAAGTAATACTGTACATTGAGGGGGGGGGGGGGGAGGAGACACTGTACAAACAAACAAAATTGTACATTGAACTATTGACAAAACCATACTAGGTAAATGACTGTACATTGGAGGGGGTTGGGTTAGGATATTTACAGGGGCCAGTGTTGAATTGCAGTCTCCCGTAGGTGTCCCTTGAGAGAGGTTTTGAAAGTGGGTAGTGATCCACATTCCTTTACAGCTTTGGGTAGGGCGTTCCACATTGATGTGGCATAATTGCGAAACGTGTTTAGTCCCTTATTTGAGCCGAATCTGGGTTTAACATGATTTGTGGAGCTCCCTCTGGTGTTGTGATCGTGGTATTCACTGACCTTTGGGAAGTATTTTGACATGTACATGGGTACCTTGGTCGTGTAGTGTATCTTGTAGACCAGGCCCATTGCAAGTTGTTGTACTCTGTCGTCTACTCTAAGCCATCCTAGGTTGTCAAAGTGGGCAGGGGTGAGGTGGGTTCTAGGAGTAAGGTCAAGCAGTAGTCTGACCAGTTTGTTTTGAGATGTTTGTAATTTTGTTTTTAGCGCCTTTGAGGTGCTTTGGTACCATGAGGTGCAAGCATAGTCGTAGTACCCCTGAATGAGTGCTCCTGCCAGAGTCTTCAGGGTGTTCTTGTTTACCAGAGAGGAGATCCGGTACAAGAATCGAGTTCGTTGGTTGACTTTTTTTATTACATTGGATGCCATTTTGTCACAGGAGAGATTAGCCTCTAGGATGGAACCCAGGTAGGTAATTTCATCTTTCCTTGTGACAATATTGTCACCCACTGTAACTGAGAAGCCGTCGGTCTTGCTGAGTTTGTTATTTGAACCGAAGAGAATGGACTCTGTTTTGCCCATGTGTAATGATAGTTTGTTATCAGCGAGCCATATGCAGATTTTGCCTAGTTCTGTGCTGAGGGTTTTTTCAATCTGCAACTTGTTCTTGTCAGAGACCAGCAGGGCTGAGTCGTCCGCAAACAGGAACAGGTTGCAGTCACAGGCTGACGACATGTCATTTGCATAAATTAGGAAGAGTAGCGGTCCTAGTATGCTTCCTTGTGGAACACCACAGCTCACTGTGAGGGGGGGGGGATAGAGTACCGTTTACCTCTACCATCTGTACTCTCCCCTCCAGGTAGGATTGCATCCAGCTCACTGATAAGCTATCAAAACCAATTGCTTTTAGCTTGTCCATCAGAATGGAGTGATTGACAGTGTCAAAGGCCTTTTGTAGGTCCAGCATGACCATGCCGCAGTATTTGCCCGCGTCCACCTCTTGTTTGATGTGGTCGTTCAAATAGAGGAGGCATGTGTCAGTGGAGTGGGACGTTATGAAGCCAGATTGGAATTCGTATATTAGATTTTTTTCTGCCAGGTACTTTTCGACCTGTTCGTAGACTATTTTCTCCATGACTTTCGAGATGGAGGTAAGAATAGAAACAGGGCGGTAGTTGCCTGGGTCTAATTTGCTGCCCTTTTTGTGCAGAGGGGTCACTCTCGCAATTTTGAAGTCCTTGGGGACGTGTCCCTGTTTTATAGAGAGGTTTATTATGTGTGTGATGACTGGGGTGATGGCGGCTGCTGCGTCTCTGAGGAATTTGGAGGGGATGTTGTCATGGCCAGTGGCCTTGTTAGGTTGGAGGGCGCTCAATTTTTTGAGTACCTCATCAGTTGTTACCATTTCAAGTTTGAAGTCATCTTTGTGGACCCCTAGGTTTTTGTAGTATTCTACTATGTGTTCTACCCCATAATGCCCTGAGTGGGAGGGTAGTTTGTTTACCAGTGTTGTGGCTATGTTTGTGAAGAAGATGTTTAAGTAATTGGCTACATCCAGCTTGTCTGTGATGAGCGTGTTGTCCGTCTTTATGTTTATGTTTGAGAATCTGCCTTTCTCTGGTCTGCATCCCCTTAACAGTTGTGTGTATTGAGCTGTACTGTATTGTACCCATTCTGCAATCTGTTAATAAAATGTTCAATCAATCAATCAATCAATCAATCAACCAATCAATCAATCAATCAATCAATCAATCAATCAATCAATCAATCAATGTCTAAGTGCATGATGTCTATGGCTTGGGGGGAAACATGCACTTAGAATCACCAGAAAGGCTTTCGAAATAATGAAATGCCACGTTGACCTCAATAGTTTCAAAACAAATTATATGAAAAGGTTATGAAATGAACAAGAATGTGATAAAAAAAAAATTTAATAAAAACGGAGCTCAACGCATACATTTGATCAGTAGAAATCCGTTTGTTTCCCCAATACCAAGATGGCGGCGTTCTCGTGACGTCAAAGTGTCTTCGAGATTTGGTGGTGGGGCGTATGACGTTAGGAGACCCCTTTACGTACCGTACGTACGCCAACCAAGGAGGACGTCATCACGTCAATGCGGTAGTAGCGTGAACGGTAGGGCTGTAGGTTGGCGAGAGAGAGTTGTGTTGGAGCCGCCTGTGTGCTGGTAAAGTAACCGTTTAATCAAAACCCGACACCAAACAACCGGCCCACGAACAATCGGTAAAGCCCTACAAACAGGGCGACATGGGGAACGCGGAGAGCGGCGGTGGAGCCGGCAGCGGGGAAGAAGAAGACGTGGAGACGGGAGATAGTCCCGGTGGTGGTTTCGCGGAAGACAGCAGTCCGGCCTCTGCTGCCGCCGGGGCCGCGGGGGGCGGAGGAGGGGGCTCCGGGTCGAGGAGACGCGCTGCGGCCCGAGCAGGAGCCGGATCCGGTAACAACAACACCCTGAACCCCCCGGTGCCCGGGGCCGGGGCTGCTGGTGCTGGCGGCGGCCCGCCGAGCCCCGGGGTCCTCCTGGAGCAGGTGAAGCTGCGGGAGGCGGCGGCCCGGATCAGCGACAGCGGGGCGGCGGTGCCGGAGAGCGTGCTGGCGGGGAACGAGGCGGTGCTGGTCCGCTGGCTGGAGGAGCGGCTGAGCCGCGGCGAGGAGGCGGTGGACGTGGAGCAGTTCTGCGAGCTGCTGGAGGGCCGGGAGGCGCCCCGGGACCAGTGCGAGGAGGTACCGATGATGAGGATCACCCAGACAGGCTTCAGAACTACACACACCCTGATCGATTATTATTGATTGATTGAAAACTTCATTAAAGATTGCAGAATGGGTACAATACAGTACAGCTCAATTAAGTTAAGGGGATGCAGACCAGAAAAAGACTTTCGTCGTGTTTACATCAGGGTCCCCCATTTTCAATTCATCATAACATACACGAAATACAGATAGACGTGAGTCTACTGCTACATCTAGACATGGACCAGATTTACAAATATACAGCACTGTTTGTGATACAAAAAGAGTCTAAAAGAGTCATCATCATAACAAACACCCTAACTAATTATTATCCCAAGTAGGGGTATGTTATTCTTTGATCCATTCATCAAATATGAATGCTGAGTGAATTTGATTTCCCTCGGTTGAACGCACACAGGTCACTATTATGAATTATTGAAAATGGGGGACCCTGATGTAAACAAGACGAAAGTCTTTCTCTGGTCTGCATCCCCTTAACAATTGTGTGTATTGAGCTGTACTGTAATGTACCCATTCTGCAATCTGGTAATAAAGTTTTCATTCTTTCATGACAACACAACACATGACCTGTCCATGTTCACTCTTGCCTAGTATTGGTTTGATTAGCTTCAGTCTCTTACAGCAAAACAAGTTGCTTTGTTGCTTGCAGGCCTACATTTTTGTTCAGTCAGTCAACCATCATAGATGAATAGGTTATCTGTGAATAGATGGTTAGGCTCCATGTGTGCTATTGTTAAGGGTGGACACGGAATGCTACAGCTATGCTTTAGATACAATAGCTGACTACACACTTGCAGAATGGCAATTCATGATTGCTGAACTGGATTTTGGACCACATCTGGATTTGTACCTGGGTCTCCAGCTTGATGCCGTCAGAGCTATTCAGTGAGCTTTGACCGTTTCGTAAATTGGTCCTTGTTGTGGCAGTTTTGTTGTCCACAAGAAGTTGAATATCTGAATGCTATTTTGTGTTTGTATGACAAATGATGCTTCAGCTGTTGATTGGTCAGATTGGTTTGGGGCGGCCATATTGTTTTGTTTATTAATTTCCTATCAGGTGGTTAGGATACTAGACAGTGACTATACAGTAATACAACATTTCATTCTGGTCATACAAAACAATCTGAACGTTACGGTTAAGGAAGTGCAAATAGTTACAGTCAATCACCTCGCAGCACATGTGCTTTAAAAAGATGTGACAGGCCAGATTTGCAGGCAGCCTCTTGAGGCCCATAGAACAATTGTAAAGGGCCATTATTTTAGGGTATAGGCTAGTTTGTCTTTACGGTGAGTTATTTGTGTCCAGCCGGTTGTAATCCTGAAAGTGAGCTAGAGGGAAGGGCTCTACTTGGTATATCATTGCCTAACTCAAAACACATCAGATTACGTTTTCTGGGGCAAGGCCACGTAAAGCCTCACAAAACTAGCCAAATAAAATCAATTGTAAAGCTATAGTAGGGAGCCAATGCACAGACTTTAACACTGCGGTGGCATGGGCTCTATACGTCTGGTCTTGGTCAAATCTCTCAAGTAGATAGAAAGCACTGAGCTAACAGGGTAATAGGTGTGGAAAGCAAGAAATATCAGTATCACCAACAAAGGCTCAACGCACCCTATAAAAGGATGGACATTTTGGCATCGAGCCATCGTCTGTGTGTAATGAGAGGACACGCCCTCGGGTGCTGATAACCTCACACTCCACTCTGCAGACTCATTGCTGTGCATTGACCTGCAAAGAAAAGTGCATAACTGGTCTAATCAATGATAATAGATAGTAGTACGTAGGGGTGTAACGGTACACAAAAACCACAGTACGGTACGTTACGTACCTTGGTTTTGAAGTCACGATTCGGTACAGTGGGGGAAAGTTTGGCTTTCCATGTTCCACTCAGGGGTGGTGTAGTGTGCAGTATCTAATTGTACTTGTAGGGCTGTCAACGAATATTCTATATAATTGAAATTAATAATCGACTTGTAAAACATTTTAAATAATAATAATTATATTAGATTTAGAAAAAAACAGCCCCCGGTGGGCGGTCGTTTGTTTGTTTGTTTGTTTATTTACACATATAAAAACAGTTACATATATAATACAATATAGTCCACAAGGGATGTGTAGGAGAATGTGTAGAAGAAACATCACTTTATGAGTTGTTCATAATTTCATAATCAGTTCAGAATGTTAAAGGTGTGTGGCAACAATTAGTTCCCCATTCATCCTGTTCACTACACGGATCCCTCTGGCGTCACGTTTCATCAGTGCTTCATCGGCAGCAGTACCACCATCAGCTCTTCTTCACGTCACTCACTACCGTAACCTAATGCATTTTAATTTCTGTGCGTTTTCGTGACATGACGGGCTACTAGGGATGTGCAAGGATATCCGGTTAGTGAGTGAGTCTTTTTAAATTAACCGGATATATTATTAACGGGTAAATGGTTAATTATAGCATTCTTCTTTTATATATATTATTTAGTATTAATTGTATAGGGTGAATAATGGGAAAAACGATGTAAATAAAGTGAACACATGAGATGGTACTAAGCGAATGAGCGATGTCTAATCTAGACCATTTCCTGCTTGCTGCCAGTTTAAAAAAAAAACAGCGGAGCTAAATTAGAGAGAGAACGAACCTTGAATAACTATTGGTAGCACATCATGTCACTGTACAATGGTACAATGGTAAATGGACTGTGATTATATATATATATATATATTAGTGCTGTCAATCGATTAAAATATTTAACTCGATTAATCGCATGATTGTCCATAGTTAACTCGTAATTAATAGCATATTTAATTTTTTTTACCTTAAACAGATCTTTTTCAAGTTCCAAGTTTTAATACTATTATCAACATGCGAGTCAACAAATGCTTGCTTTATGCAGCCATTTAACACAAAAGGATGACCCTCATGCATTGCAAATTTGCATCAAATTCAAAACAGAGTGATGCACAAAATAACTTAAAAGAAAATAATAATTTAAAACAATGAATAAAGTGTTCATGAAATAATAGGGGAAAGAAAACGTTAGGAAGTTGTTACATATGATTCACCCACACAAGGGCTGAGTAATCACCCCCCCCCCCCCTCTCTCTCACACACACTCTCCCAGCTCTCTTTCTCTCTTGCCCTTTCCTCATCTCTCTCACCCCCCTCTCTCTCTATATATATCACACACACACACACACACACACACACACACACACACACACACACACACACACACACACACACACACACTTCAGAAACAAACATAGTATCAATGAGAGCATCAATAATACACCTGAGTGAAGTCTAGTAAAAAAAAATATATATATATATATAATTTAAAGTTAATCGTGAGTAAAAAAAAATAGTGGCGTTAATAGAATCGGGCGATAACGCTTTAATACCGCGTTAACTTTGACAGCCTTAATATATATATATATAACACCTTTCTAGTCTTCTGACCACTCAAAGCACATTGCAACGTATGCCTCACATCCACCCATTCACACACACACAGAATGAATGTGAACTGGGCAGATTGTGTGCGGCACATGGCACTCCTGGACATGTTAGCTATCACGGCAGACCACTTGGAACCATGTTACAATACATAGTTGGCCCTCAGAGTAACTGTCATGCAGCACATCCCTATGTGCTACAGATGAATTCATATGCTGTCTTCAGCCGATGTTCATTCAGAGACCAGGGCCCTCATTCATCAACGTGGCGTAGAAAATGTTCTATTTCCACACGTAAGCACAGAATTTAGAATCAGTGCATGCACAAAAAAAACGGGATTTACCACACGTGCGTACGCAGGTTCTACGCACACCTGTCATGATAAATATCACCTTGGCCCTGCGCCGAGGCTCGTGCACACTTTCACGTATTTGCATACCAAAACCGCCCCGATTAACCATATACGGTAATGGGCACCCCCATGAAATGTGGAAGAATGGACTAAACCGAGGGAAGCGTGTTATGAGACAGGCTGACAGACGTGTACACGTACAGTGATGTCGGATATGATATCTATTAACCATTGCTGCCTGGGCAGCGCAAACACTAATAAAGACCGTGCTGGAATATGACTGCCTTTTTCCGTTTTGTTTGATTAATACCCAGGGATTAAAGTTCTCCTCAATTTTATTCCAAATCGCGACGGATTTTCCGTCAATTTTCTACCTGCTGCATATGATTTCTAGAGTCATACAATCTATTTTGATGTCAGTATTGGGTAGCCTATATAAACAATAATACAAGAGCATATACAAGAACAATGAATCTCACTGCCAATGATGTAGCCTATACGCCATGTGTAGCCTGCCCAGGGCCGCCTCAGGGGGTGTGCGAGCAGTGCGGTCGCACAGGGCCTCGCGGGAAGGGGGGCCTCGCAATTTTTTTTTTTTTTTTTTTTGCGAGGCCCCCCTTCCCGCGAGGCCCTTTTTCATCACAGACCTAAAATCTAGTTTTGCTTATATGCTTATATATTTCACATTAGACACGTTTGTAGAATGTGTCTGACTTGTTCCTGCCTCTGCGGCTCTGCAGACTGCAGTGTTCCGGTTTCTGCGGCTTTGCTGCTCTACAGATTTTAGGATAGTGTTTCCGGGCTCTTCTCCCGTCCGCCGTAATACACCAAATAGAAGAAGAAGAAGAAGAAGAAGACACACGAGGTAGAGGGATGATCTAATTCAGCGCTATTCAGAGGAGCGAGTGGATGTCTTTTCAAAAGCAGCATGGATCAGAAGAAATTACACCGTGGGCCAAGAAAGTCTCCTTCCAACTTTACCATTGGCATTGATACTGCGTTATGGTGAGTTCATGCAACCTATTATTATATTCCCGCCGTGGATCTCTCTCTCTCTCTCTCTCTGGAGCCAAACTGGTCGACTAGCTGTAGCCTGTTGTAGTATGGAGTTAGTAGCTAACGGTGTGTGGCCTGGTGTCAGCGCCTGTATTGCTTTTCTCATGTTGTAGTTTCAGTGGTAGTGCGTTAGCTAATGGTTAGCGATAGCCGGGTTGAGCTAACTGGCTAACTGATAGCATCAAAGTAACGTGCGCAGCCAGCAGCTAACGTCGTAGCTAGCTGCCGGCTAGCTGCCGGCTGCGCACGTTACTTTGATGCTATCAGTTAGCCTAGGCTAGAGTTAGCTGTTAGCTTGTGCTACGAGTCGACCATTGACATTAGCCGTGAGAATAGCAGGGGGTTCTGGCTTATTTTGTCCCGCCAGCGAGAGGCCTTTCGTCAACGTGGAGACCTGTGTTGCGGCCTTTCGCCCTGCGTTCCTTGGTGCAGGTAAGATTAATGAAAATGTCATGACATTACCCCACTCTTCCTTCCTTCCCCTCCCGAATGTTTTGTTAATAACGATGTTTTTTTCCAGGCAAAACATATGCTACTTCACAACATTTGGAGATACGACATGTGCTGTGTGTGAATGTCTTGGTCGTTTGTGTAGCTTGGGTAGCGTTGGGCCGTTGGCCAAAGCTGTGTGTGGCCTGGTGTCACAGTACCTGTCTAGCCTATTTAGCTGATGTTGGCCATTGGCTCCTTGCTGCTTTGGTTTCTCTGGTATAGACCCTCTTCTCTTTGGATTTAAGTGTTGATCTTTGTCCTTTTGGATCTCTCATACATGCTCTCTCTCTAACACACATGACAAACACACATGCTCTCTCTCTCTCTCTCTCTCTCTCTCATACATGCTCTCTCTCTAACACACATGCTCTCTCTCTCTCTCTCTTTCTAACACACACAGTCTGCCTATGGCGGCCTTTCTCGATGGCTAGGCTGTGCTCGCTGAGTCTGTACATAGTCAAGGATCTTCAGTCACAGTGCTCAGGTATTCTGCCACTGTGTACTCTCTGTTTAGGGCCAAATAGCATTTCAATTTCTTTCCAATGTGTCTCTCTCTCTCTCTCTCTTTGGATTTAAGTGTTGATCTTTGTCCTTTTGGATCTCTCATACATGCTCTCTCTCTAACACACACACACATGACAAACACACACATGCTCTCTCTCTCTCTTTCTAACACACACAGTCTGCCTATGGCGGCCTTTCTCGATGGCTAGGCTGTGCTCGCTGAGTCTGTACATAGTCAAGGATCTTCAGTCACAGTGCTCAGGTATTCTGCCACTGTGTACTCTCTGTTTAGGGCCAAATAGCATTTCAATTTCTTTCCAATGTGTCTCTCTCTCTCTCTCTCTCTCTCTTTGGATTTAAGTGTTGATCTTTGTCCTTTTGGATCTCTCATACATGCTCTCTCTCTAACACACACACACACATGACAAACACACATGCTCTCTCTCTCTCTCTCTCTCTCTCTCTCTCTCTCTCTTTCTCTCTCTCTTTCTAACACACACAGTCTGCCTATGGCGGCCGCTAGGCAGACTGTGTGTGTTAGAAAGAGAGAGAGAGAGAGAGAGAGCATGTGTGTTTGTCATGTGTGTGTGTGTGTTAGAGAGAGAGCATGTATGAGAGATCCAAAAGGACAAAGATCAACACTTAAATCCAAAGAGAGAGAGAGAGAGAGACACATTGGAAAGAAATTGAAATGCTATTTGGCCCTAAACAGAGAGTACACAGTGGCAGAATACCTGAGCACTGTGACTGAAGATCCTTGACTATGTACAGTGTACTGTGTACTCTCTGTTTAGGGCCAAATAGCATTTCAATTTCTTTCCAATGTGTCTCTCTCTCTCTGTACACTGTATATTGACTGTAGAACGGGAGCTCTCTCTCGCTCTCTCTCTTGCTATATGTTGACTGTATCATGCCCCGCCTCGCGCAGCGCTATTATTTAAGAATATGTTGGCTGTATTAAATTTTTTTTTATTTATTTTTTTAACCTTTGGGGGGGGGGGGGGGGGGGGGGGGGGGGCTCGCGTTTAAATCTCGCACAGGGCCTCGCATTTCTCCCAGGCGGCCCTGAGCCTGCCTATATGTGATCAATACAAACTTGAACTTGAATTCCATCATGTCTGTGTGCGGGTCACTGCGGGAACTCACAAGGCTGTTGTCACAATGTAAATAAGAACGTGCACTGAAAAGTTACAGTATGTAGTTGGTTGATTATTTGTATGACAGTCAGTAAACCCTTGCAAAAAGTATCAGTTTTATTTAATGAATTGAAAACATTCAGCATCGCCTTCCTCCCGGTATGCAGCAACAACATGTATCAGGCAAATGCGCATCGCAACATTGACTTAGTGGAATCCCTTTCTATTCACATAACTGCATTTGTGATGGAGCTTTGACAGCTACAGTAACAGTCTATTGCTCGATCCATCTCCAATATCACGATGGACCGTGCCGGTGGCAAAGACCCGAGGGTGGAGAGGATCTTGAATGAATTCCATCATCATATTTATATGTTGTGTGTCTGTCCACTATGTCTGTTACTTTGTTATTCCCCCCCCCTATCTATGTAAAGCGACCTTGGGTCTCTTGAAAGGCGCTATATAAAATGAAGCTATTATTATTATTGTTATTATTATCACATCTGAGCGGGAGCTCACAAATAGACTGTTAGTCTCAGTGAAGTTTCAACGGAGGTCATCTATTCTAACCAACAAATTGAAGTAGAAAGCATTTCGTGACCAATCTTATTTGGAAACATGAAACACAAAATAATTCGCTTTTTATTTGAAACAATATTTAATCGCGTTTGGAGGTTGGTGTTTTGCGTCTGCCCCCCCGTGCCAAACAAGCAGGCCAACCTCTTGTTCGCGTGTGAGCCCGTTATAATTACACTACTGTCGCTATTTTATAATGAACTATAATGAATTACGGGTCATACAGAAGTTGAACACTAATGCACGGAAGCTTATTTCCGCCTTGAAACTAATGCAGAACTGAGGAGCGCTTATGCCGTAGTAACGATGTTCTACCACTGGGCGTCAGCTAAGTGTGCTCCGAGCTGTGCGTACACATAAGCACGAAGTCAAGTTCAAGTTGAAATTGATGAATCCCACTCTTTGCTTAGAAATGGTCGTACGAGGCGGTTAGGTGGCCGAGCGGAGATTGCGTTCGTCACTAGCCCCGGAGCTGTGAGCTGAGCTCCGGGGTTGTCACCAGCTTGGCTGGCCGTCTGCACTAATACAATTGGCTGTATTAGAGGGTGGGAGAAGCTGGCGGGGTGGGTCCGGGTCGTTGTAAACAGCGACTCCTACAGTTCGGTCGGGGCGCCTGCTAAGCGCGGATAGGACTCGAGGGGGATAGTGTGGTCCTCCCACACGCTACGCCCTCTCGATGAGAATCCGCGCTGCCAGGTGAAAAGAAGCGGTGATTGGCTTGACGTGTGTCGGAGGAAGCACGTGGTAGCCTCCACTCTCCCAGATGATCTGACTGTGGGGGGTAAGTGCGCAGCGACCAGGAAGGGACTGGGAATTGGCATACGACTAACATTGGGATGGGAGAAAAATCGGAGGAAAATGGAGGGGGAAAAAGACCAAAAAAAAAAAAAAAAAAATTGTCGTACGCACAGGTTAAGCACATATCTGTGCGTAAGTCAGGTTGATGAATGAGGGCCCAGGTTCTTAGTTTTCTTGATGTCTTTTCCTACACGGTACACCTTGCAAATCAAAGGTCCCTGTTCTAAAAGGGCCACAACAGCAGCAGCATAGATCTGCACCATGAGGTCCAGTGTGGGGCAGGGCTTCTGCACCATGAGGTCCAGTGTGGGGCAGGGCTTCTGCACCATGAGGTCCAGTGTGGGGCAGGGCTTCTGCACCATGAGGTCCAGTGTGGGGCAGGGCTTCTGCACCATGAGGTCCAGTGTGGGGCAGGGCTTCTGCACCATGAGGTCCAGTGTGGGGCAGGGCTTCTGCACCATGAGGTCCAGTGTGGGGCAGGGCTTCTGCACCATGAGGTCCAGTGTGGGGCAGGGCTTCTGCACCATGAGGTCCAGTGTGGGGCAGGGCTTCTGCACCATGAGGTCCAGTGTGGGGCAGGGCTTCTGCACCATGAGGTCCAGTGTGGGGCAGGGCTTCTGCACCATGAGGTCCAGTGTGGGGCAGGGCTTCTGCACCATGAGGTCCAGTGTGGGGCAGGGCTTCTGCACCATGAGGTCCAGTGTGGGGCAGGGCTTCTGCACCATGAGGTCCAGTGTGGGGCAGGGCTTCCTGGTGTTCCTCCCGCAGAAGGAGAAAGGTGAACACTTGATAATAAAGTTGAGCTAGCTGGTCTTCCAGCAAACTCGCAACACATTAATTCTTTAGTACAAACAGCCACATGCTGCACAGTCCCCACAGGTGTAACATCCTGGAATAGATACCTGCTTCTTATTTGTATGGACCTCAGCTTTTCATACAATATGTATTATTTAAGGTTCTGTCTGCTTCTATCGTGTTTCTACCATTCACACACCCCTTACCAAATCTATTTTGAGAAAATACTGCCATATACTTGAATCTGATATTTCATATACATATACTTGAATCTTAAATAATGCATGTGTGTGTGCGTCCTTATTATGTGCACACACAAACAAGGAAGACATCTTTGGGATTTATATAAATGAACCAAACTCAGTCCTTTTTTAAGTGCACCCACCAAGATGAAACTCCGGTTTCTTCACGTTGTCCTCTATTTTGCTCGGATCCTTTTCTTAGTCAACTTTCTGTTCACACTTTTTCTCACAACTCGGCCCCTTTACGGCTGAGAAGTTGGCAGCAAAAGAACATTCACGATGTGCACGTGAAGCGCACGCCAGCAAAAGGACTCATATTTGATCAATAAACTCTATTATTTAATAGTGTTCCATGGCAGAAATATTGGTCACAAACAACCGGTGATTGTACTCGAATAGCGGGTGTCGATTATCATTAAATGACAACCGTAACACGTCAGGAGAACACTATGGATATATCGCAGCAATCTGTTTTGAAGTACAGTACAATTACAGGGCTGTAGCTGATGGTGATACTACTCAAGGCTATGTCTTTTGAGCAATGCTCACTTTCCACTCAGGAGTTGGTATTGTATGGTTTATTCTTAATCCCAGAGGGGAAACATGGTTTGCCACCAGAGCGAATACAAATACACAAACAAGAAACAATAACATACGGCACAAGTTACATAACACAGTAAAAAGAAGAGAGCCTCTCAACACAGAGCTAGCAGTGTTCGTTAAAAAGTGTAACCGCAGCAGGAACAAAGGACCTTCTCAGTCGCTCAGTAGAGCGTCGAGGCATCAAAAACCTATCGCTGAATGAGCTTCGCAGAGCATCACATATATATTGTATGATGCTTATTCCTATGAATATTCTCTGTCCCCAGGCCTTTGGTCAGTTCGACGCGGAGGGGGACGGGGTGGTGGATGTAGAGAACATGCTGATGGCTCTGAAGAACTCCAACGGGGCCAATCTACAGGGAGAGCTGAGTCATGTGATCCGACAGCTCCAGGCATGCTCCCTAACCCCAGGT
Source organism: Notolepis coatsorum (assembly GCF_963971535.1). Classification (NCBI taxonomy): domain Eukaryota; kingdom Metazoa; phylum Chordata; class Actinopteri; order Aulopiformes; family Paralepididae; genus Notolepis; species Notolepis coatsorum. Next base: position 16,176,304 of record NC_140172.1, on the reverse strand, counting down.
AGGAGCATTTTATTTAGTTTTAGTTTTTCCAGAACGATTTCAGGTCAGCCTTATTTGAAGTCATGGCTCAGGCTCACTTCAGTGGACAAAAAGAATTAGCCTTGATTTATTATTATGTCTCAAAAACAGTGTGATTCTATTCCCTCCTAGGATTTGTGGACATATTCTCCAAGTCCAAAGACCGGTTGGGGCTCCATGCTTCCAAGATCCTTAAATTCCTGCACAGGAATCGCATTCCCAGCAGTGCCATCCCGTTCCCCGTGCTGGAGGGCTACAACAGCATCTCCACCATGCGCTCCACCGTGGTGCAGGACTTCCTGGAGTTCCTCCTGCAGAAGGAGAAAGGTGAACACTTGATAAACACAGCAGGGTAGGGCGGCTAGGTGGTGCAGTGGGCAAGGCGCTCACCACCAATGCAGGAGACGCTGGGTTCGAGCCCAGCTCTCCGCATTGCTTTCAGTTTAGCTGGTCGTTCATACTAATACATTTGGCAGTATTAGGGGGTGGGAAGCTGATGGGTGGGGATCGGACGTTGTGGACAGCGACTCCTACAGGTCGGTTGGTGCGCCTGCGCAGCAGAATCAGGAAGCGACGGGGGCGGCGTCCCTCCAAAAGCGCAGACCCCCGCCGCTGAAAGATCGCGTTGTGCAGGTGAAAAGATGTGACTGCTGTTACCCAGAGTACCGGAGGGGACTTGTGCTATGTATGACTTAGTCCACATTGCAGCCGGCTTGTGGGAGGCAAGAAACAGCATTCGAGACAGGGGAGGGTTGAATTGGACGATACGAAATTGGGATGGGAGAAAAATAGAAAATGGGAGAAAAGGTAGATAAAAAATAAATAAACACAGCAGGGTGTCATGTTTTCTTATTCCCCCTCTCTAGTAACATGCCCGGTCACTAGGGCTGTCCCCGACTAAGGATTTGGATAGTGGACTTTGTTTGGCCGAAATTAGCCGATAGTCGACTAATTTTCATTTTATTTTTGCTTAATGTCTGAAGGAGTCGACTGAAGGCTTATTGTCCTCTGCAAAAGCATGCAATTGGTCCACTGATGGATACATCTTGATATCTGTCTAGTCTAGTGTGTTCATTAGACGGGTGAAATCCTCTTTCAGTGCCTCTGTGCCTGTTTTCTTAGGCAGTTAGCCTCTGGTATGCGTGCCATTAGCGTTAGCCACGCTTCTCTTTTTTTTTGCATTCGACTAAGAGGTTGGCAGTCGACTACGGCTCCTTTCGATCGATTAGTCGACTATTCGACTAATAGGGGTCAGCCCTACCGGTCACACAACATATTCTTAGATCATCAATGAACGGAACGGTTTGTTTTTCTTTTTGTTTTTCTTTCTTTCTTGTCTTTTGTAACATTTGTTATTATTTGGGCTACTATCTCATGTTTCCAAGCTGATATTCACTCTAAAAACATGTTTTCTTTTAGGCGGAAATGGATTTTTTTTTACCTTTTTCAATGGTCTAGCTCTATTCTCTCTGACACAGTAACATCCATTTACATTCTGACACTTATGCAGCCATCCCACTGCTGTCACCTTTCTTTTGATACCAGGATTATCTATATGGCCCTTGTGATTGGGGAGATATTGTATATTTATTGTGGGCATGTCATTTCGGGCAGGCAATCTGAAAAATTTGCCTGAAATGGCCTCTAAAAGTCACAAAATAATTGTTCAAACATGTCCACCACCCTAGAACATCTCACATAGGTCTCCTCTTACCAACCAGCCTAGAACATCTCACATAGGTCCCCTCTTACCAACCACCCTAGAACATCTCACATAGGTCCCCTCTTACCAACCAGCCTAGAACATCTCACATAGGTCCCCTCTTACCTTGTCCACCACCCTAGAACATCTCACATAGGTCCCCTCTTACCAACCACCCTAGAACATCTCACATAGGTCCCCTCTTACCTTGTCCACCACCCTAGAACATCTCACATAGGTCTCCTCTTACCAACCACCCTAGAACATCTCACATAGGTCTCCTCTTACCTTGTCCACCACCCTAGAACATCTCACATAGGTCCCCTCTTACCAACCAGCCTAGAACATCTCACATAGGTCCCCTCTTACCAACCAGCCTAGAACATCTCACATAGGTCCCCTCTTACCTTGTCCACCACCCTAGAACATCTCACATAGGTCCCCTCTTACCAACCACCCTAGAACATCTCACATAGGTCCCCTCTTACCAACCACCCTAGAACATCTCACATAGGTCCCCTCTTACCAACCACCCTAGAACATCTCACATAGGTCCCCTCTTACCAACCACCCTAGAACATCTCACATAGGTCCCCTCTTACCAACCACCCTAGAACATCTCACATAGGTCCCCTCTTACCTTGTCCACCACCCTAGAACATCTCACATAGGTCCCCTCTTACCTTGTCCACCACCCTAGAACATCTCACATAGGTCCCCTCTTACCTTGTCCACCACCCTAGAACATCTCACATAGGTCCCCTCTTACCTTGTCCACCACCCTAGAACATCTCACATAGGTCCCCTCTTACCTTGTCCACCACCCTAGAACATCTCACATAGGTCCCCTCTTACCTTGTCCACCACCCTAGAACATCTCACATAGGTCCCCTCTTACCTTGTCCACCACCCTAGAACATCTCACATAGGTCCCCTCTTACCTTGTCCACCACCCTAGAACATCTTACATAGGTCCCCTCTTACAAAACAATATGTTGACAGCTTCTACCCAAACATGGCAGCAAAAGTGGAAGCACTTCTCAGGATTGGACCCCTGACTGTCACCAGTGTCAACAAATGGTAAACATTGATAACGGTAATGATAATGAGGATATAAGGGTAGAGACTGGTAGCAATGCTATCCATTTGACCTATATATCAAACCCCACCCTCTTCTCTTGATCCTCCAATCACAACTGTTGTTTTTGGCCTCCCTCGGACAACCGAGGGAAGCGACCGTTGTGATTGGAGGATCAAGAAAAGAGGGGGCGTGGTTTGAGATGGGTCAATTAGGTATACCCCTCACTTACCCAGATGTCATGTATATGTATGCTACTAGCCAGTTTTCTTGCAATGAGAAAATGTGGATTATAATTAGCATGTTGTGTTAATCTAGAGGATCCTAGGATTGTGTCAGACAAACATCCGTGTCGTTCATCCTCCCTCCCTCGTTCCTCCTTTTAAGACCAAGACATCCAGTACAGAGCGGAGTTGAACCGTGACCCGGAGGTGGACAAGGTCAAGGTGGTCACCCAGTGCTACAGCTTCATCGAGGCTTCGTCCAACCCGTCGGACATTCACAAGATGACCAACGGGGAGACGCAGTCCTGCTGGCAGTCCGACGGCAGCGCGCGCTCACACTGGATAAGGCAAGGATACAGTAGCTTCTCATTTCGGTCCATTCTGACACGCGTGTGTGATCAAATGTATTTGTAATATAGCCCGGGGTCACATGGAATAGCCCCCATGGGCTGTACAAGTCTTCTTCTTCTGTGTTCATATTGTGTGATTAGTCTGTTGGTAGCCTTTATACTGTATTCATATTGTGTGATTAGTCTGTTGGTAGCCTTTATACTGTATTCATATTGTGTGATTAGTCGGTTGGTAGCCTTCATATTGTGTGACGAAGTCACCGATATATCACTCCCTCAATTGAGGCTGTTCAGCACAAATGGTGTCTTGAGGAAGCTATACAGCATTCATCATAGTAATTATATATCCATATAACACTGTATATATAATAACACTGTACAGTGTACACACTACATAATTGTCTATATCTGCTCATATTATTTAAACCACTGGCTAGATTGGTTATATTAACTATAGTGTATTCATACTCGTAGTGCCACTGTATATAATGATACTGTATACATTAGCTTAGCATATTTACTCTGTAGCTTTTTCCTGTATACTCCTACATGTACACTACAATGCACTTTACTGCCTTTGCAGTTAAGATCATTTAGTTGTACTTGTGTTTGTGCAATGACAAATACATTTAACCTAATCTAAAGAGTAACTCCATGTTCATGGCTAGCAGGGACTGTTTTCTCTCTCCTCACATCTTCAAAACAAATCCCACCGTGTGGGGTACTGCTGGAGGTTGGGAGCAAACGGCAACATCTCCCTTGGAATAGACCACTGCAGTGTTACATTGAGCTCATGGAGGAGAGAGCGGGGGGAGAAAATGAATGAATGTGGATGAGAGCCTTGACATTAAGTGGTTGTAGCTACGGCTGTGGGGGTGCTGGAGACACGATCCAATAGACTTTTATACGCCTGAGTCTCCTGAACACGGAGAGACCAATCCCAAGTCTATCGGCACTGTCTCGGCCGAGCTATAGTCACTTTTCCGCACCTACTCCCGAACTACGCATGCGCAGATTGCCCACGGAGTCTAGGTTCATCAATCTGCGCATTTGCGTAGTTCAGGAGTAGGTGCGGAAAAGTGACTATAGCTCGGCAGTGCAGTGAAATGTGGTCATTGGCTTATCATGGGAATTAGGCCACCAGTGGTTTTGGCAATGATAATCTGACTATGATATGATCTTTTTTTGTTGAAGATTCTACTTGTTGGGACTTTATTCATACACTGTCCATTTTAATGTAGGGCTCAGGCATTAAAGCGTTCCGTCTTGAGACGGATTTCCGTCTATTTGATTATATGTATATAATATTTTAATTGATATTAATTTTTTTTTTTTTTTTTTTTATATAAAGTTTGCCAATAGGGATGTTTCAGTAGTATTGGCACTGGTAGTAGTCGTAATAGTAATCCAGTCTATTTTTTTTTCTTCTAAAAAATAAACTAGTTCAACACAGGCAACCACGTTTGCTTAATTTCTTTGATGGCTCAAATGTATGTTTTGAGCACAAAGATCATCATAGAACTAGCCTCTTAATTTTGCTCTCAAAGTGCACCAGATTGATGCATTTAACTTTAAAACGTAATAATTTTTTTTTAAATCCGAGGGGGCATGCCCCCGGACCCCTCTGGAGGGGCAGAGGTTCACCCACCACCACAGTCTCACTAAATCCTGTGGGAAACACTGAGGATTCAAATTTTTTTACGGCTGTGGGTAGGGCGTTCCACATTGTTGTGGCATAATTGCGAAACGTGTTTAGTCTTTTAGTTCATGGTTCAAAGTAATGGGAAAAGGGTGCTATCTCGCCATCAATCAGAAGCTAGCCACAAGACTTGCATTCACGCTCTCCAGCACACATCCTCCCTGCCTGGAACAACAACCACAACAGTAGGGTATATAGTCACAGTCAGGACAGTAGGCTCTACAAGTAGGCTCCCTTAAAACGCTAACGCTATTAAAAAAAATACAGTGGAGGTTAAAATAAGAATAGACTTGGCCTGAAAAAAGTTCAGTCAGGAGATATTTTTTTGCTTTAATCCCTGAGGGCTGCAACCAGCAACTATTTTGATAATCGATTAATCTGTTGATTATTGCTTAGATTGATCGATTAATTGGATGAAAAGAAAAAAACGAAACATTATTCCTCGTCTTGTACAATGGTCTTTCAAACTACTTGCAAAATGATGGCTATAAAACAAAAAATATAGTTTTTTTTTAAAGGAAAATCTGTTTAAGTCTTCCGTTTGAAAGGCACTGAACGGTTTAAATGATAATAAAGAAAAACCTAAAACACAAACTAAGTGTTAACAGGCGCTATACTTCAACAACGGGCCATGGAGGTGTAGCATAAGCGCAAACACACCAGCCGCGCAGGCACTCGCGGGTTCGGTGCGAGAACAGCGCGCCTGGCCGGGCACACCGAGTCCCACTTCAGAGCGGGCGAAAGCGCACGGAGGAAGGCACGTTTACATTGGAACAGCTGTAAATGCCTAGTTTATTGCGAAGTCAGTCCCCGTTTGAAGATTTTTTTCAAGATTTCCAGTTCCAGTGTTCTATTGTCCATTTTGCATGTATAACCAGTTATTATATAATTAATTAGAATGTTAGAATTCATTTTAGAATGATGAAATCAGTGTGACTGTACTCCTGAAAAAGTATAGTAAATATGGTTTATTTGTATTGGGAAAGATACAGACACACTAGCTGGTTGAACAACATATATGTGTGTGGTAATAATGCAGATATTGAGTGTATTGAGTGTATCCAACCAAAGCGAAAACGATCGCTTCCAGCCCCGCGAGTCGTGCGCCCGCTTGCGACCGGTGGGCATTTGGGCACAGCTATATCTGTTAACATGGGAGCGAAAGTGAAGCGCTGGTCGCCCGCCTTCGCGCGCCACTGGTGTGTTTGCGCTGTCGCATAGACCCAGCTAAAAGAAAATATTTGCCAACCATTTTTTTAATAATCGATTAGTAGTTGCAGCCCTATTTTAATGTCTCCTTGCCCCCCCCCCCCCCCCCCCCCAGGCTGAAGATGAAGCCGGACGTGGTGCTCAGGCGGCTGGCCATCGCCGTGGCGTCCAATGACCACAGCTACATGCCCCAGCTGGTGTCCGTGGCCGTGGGGAAGAACCGGCGCTCCCTGCAGGAGATCCGAGACATCCGCATCCCCAGCAACGTCACCGGCTACGTGGCCCTGCTGGAGAACGCCAACATCACGCACCCCTGTGAGTCACGGTGAACCCTCTCACTACCACACTGTGATTCACTGCTGAGGAGGAGGAGTGTGGCCCATCTATTCAAGCCGGTTAACCCTTTCACTACCACACTACAGACGTGTGGTAGTGAAAGTTTAACCTTCTGTAGTGTGGTAGTGAAAGGGTTAACCTTCTGTAGTGTGGTAGTGAAAGGTTAACCTTCTGTAGTGTGGTAGTGAAAGGTTAACCTTCTGTAGTGTGGTAGTGAAAGGGTTACCTTCTGCATGTGGTAGTGAAAGGGTTACCTTCTGTAGTGTGGTAGTGAAAGGGTTAACCTTCTGTAGTGTGGTAGTGAAAGGGTTAACCTTCTGTAGTTTGGTAGTGAAAGGTTAACCGTCTGTAGTGTGGTAGTGAAAGGGTTAACCTTCTGTAGTGTGGTAGTGAAAGGTTAACCTTCTGTAGTGTGGTAGTGAAAGGTTAACCTTCTGTAGTGTGGTAGTGAAAGGGTTACCTTCTGCATGTGGTAGTGAAAGGGTTACCTTCTGCATGTGGTAGTGAAAGGGTTACCTTCTGTAGTGTGGTAGTGAAAGGGTTAACCTTCTGTAGTGTGGTAGTGAAAGGGTTAACCTTCTGTAGTGTGGTAGTGAAAGGTTAACCTTCTGTAGTGTGGTAGTGAAAGGGTTACCTTCTGCATGTGGTAGTGAAAGGTTAACCGTCTGTAGTGTGGTAGTGAAAGGGTTAACCTTTTGTAGTGTGGTAGTGAAAGGTTAACCTTCTGTAGTGTGGTAGTGAAAGGGTTAACCTTCTGTAGTGTGGTAGTGAAAGGTTAACCTTCTGTAGTGTGGTAGTGAAAGGTTAACCTTCGGTAGTGTGGCAGTGAAAGGGTTACCTTCTGCATGTGGTAGTGAAAGGGTTACCTTCTGTAGTGTGGTAGTGAAAGGGTTAACCTTCTGTAGTGTGGTAGTGAAAGGTTAACCTGTAGTGTGGTAGTGAAAGGTTAACCTTCTGTAGTGTGGTAGTGAAAGGGTTACCTTCTGCATGTGGTAGTGAAAGGTTAACCGTCTGTAGTGTGGTAGTGAAAGGTTAACCTTCTGTAGTGTGGTAGTGAAAGGTTAACCTTCTGTAGTGTGGTAGTGAAAGGGTTAACCTTCTGTAGTGTGGTAGTGAAAGGTTAACCTTCTGTAGTGTGGTAGTGAAAGGTTAACCTTCTGTAGTGTGGTAGTGAAAGGGTTACCTTCTGCATGTGGTAGTGAAAGGTTAACCATCTGTAGTGTGGTAGTGAAAGGTTAACCTTCTGTAGTGTGGTAGTGAAAGGGTTACCTTCTGCATGTGGTAGTGAAAGGGTTACCTTCTATAGTGTGGTAGTGAAAGGTTAACCTTCTGTAGTGTGGTAGTGAAAGGTTAACCTTCTGTAGTGTGGTAGTGAAAGGTTAACCTTCTGTAGTGTGGTAGTGAAAAGGTTAACCGTCTGTAGTGTGGTAGTGAAAAGGTTAACCTTCTGTAGTGTGGTAGTGAAAGGTTAACCGTCTGTAGTGTGGTAGTGAAAGGGTTAACCTTTTGTAGTGTGGTAGTGAAAGGGTTAACCTTCTGTAGTGTGGTAGTGAAAGGGTTCACCTTCTGTAGTGTGGTAGTGAAAGGTTAACCTTCTGTAGTGTGGTAGTGAAAGGGTTCACCTTCTGTAGTGTGGTAGTGACAGGTTAACCTTCTGTAGTGGGGTAGTGAAGGGTTCACCTTCTGTAATGTGGTAGTGAAAGGGTTAACCCTTTGGTAATGTGGTAGTGAAAGGGTTCAGATAGAATCTGGTGTAAAGGTCTACTGAGAAGACCCACAGGAATCCGGCCGTAACTATTCATTTAAAACAAGCCAGTAGTCCGCCAGACTCTTTAATGTGTCGACATCTGGTGTTCCTGGCGGGGAATGTGACTGAATCCAGGTGTCTGTCTGTCTGGGCCCACATGTGTGTATATCGTCAGAGCACTGGTCCCATTACCTCTCCACCAGTCTAGGGATGTCCCATATTATCGGCCGATATTGGCATTCAAATGTAATATCGGAAATTATCGGTATTGGTTTAATTTTTTTTTTTAAATAAATGTACATTTATTTAACCTTTTATTTACCCAGGCAAGCAAGTAAGAACAAATTCTTATTTTATTTATTGTCAAAAGTATGCATAATGTTAAGGCGGTCAGGTGGCGTAGCGGAGATTGCGCTCGTCACCAATGCAAGAGGCTGCGGTCTCGACTCCCGGAGTCAGCATTGCCCTGCGGCTTGGGCCGGTCGTCATACTAACTCGTTTGGCTGAGTTAGCGGGAGGGAAGTCGAGGGTGGTAATCTGGACGTTGTGGACAGCGACGCCTACAGGTCAGGTCTGGGCGCCTGCTCAGCGAAAGGCAGGAAGTGGTGAAGGCAGCGTGACCTGCCACGCGTTACGCTTCACCAATAAGAGCCCTCGCTGCCAGGTGAAAAGAGAGCCACTGGCTGTCGCCGCACGTGTCGGAGGAAGCATGTGGTGGACTTCAGGGTTCCCCTGTACCGACCAGTAGGAGGAACATGCGCACAACAACCAGGCAGGGGAGGGGGGGAATTGGCATAACGACTAAATTGGGACGGGGAGAAAAAATTTAAAATCAGGCAAAAAAATAAAATAAAAGTATGCAATAATGTTGTGTTAATTCCACGACAAGAGATATGTAATGTTAACCCTTTCACTGCCACACGACAGAAGGTTAGCCCTCTACTATCACACAACCGACGGCGACGCTCCATCATTAGCATCATTAGCTCCGCAAATGCGGAGCTAATGATGCTAATGATGGAGCATCGCCGTCGGTTGTGTGATAGTAAAGGGCTAACCTTCTGCATTGTCACAGTGAAAGGGTTAACCGGCTGTCGCGCGGCAGTGAAAGGGTTAATTACCTGAAATTATTCAGTTTTTTCGGGGGGGGAAACCCCCCATATATCGGTATCGGAAATTAAGAGTTGGACAATATGGGGATATGGGTAAAAAAGCCAACATGGAACCTCCCTGCACCACCAGTCCCATGACCGTCTCCCCCCAGACATCCAGATCAACATCAAGCGGTGCCAGAGTGACGGCTGCGACACGCGGCTGCACGGCCTGAAGACGCTCGGCTACCAGATCAACAAGAGCAAGGAGGTGTCGGTGTCGGACGCCTCGGCCATCTGGTACCTGTCCCTGCTCACCTCGCTGGTCACCGCCTCCATGGAGACCAACCCGGTGCTGGCACAGACGGTCCTCCAGAGCACTCAGTGAGGCACACCTCTTTATCTTACGCTATTTGTGAAATCATTTGTGGTTATGTTTTATTTTTAAGTCCACGTTATTGTTCCTTTAGAACATGTACAGGTATTACTGAATAGCATGTTCGACTAACTCACTCTCGCTGTAGACACTACAGAGGACACCTGCGGTGCAGCGTGAGAGACGGCAGTCGCACCTTATTGGCAATTTCTCATAGATTAATAGACTATTCAACTTGAAATGATCCATCTTACATTTTTATTTCAGTTAGACTTTATTGTCTTTCAATACCGGGGGGACGGTACAGGTAGGATAGGTAATAATAATAAAGCATAGAACAAAGTGCAAAGTAATAATGACGATAGTGATAACGGTAGCAGTAGTGAACAGTAGTGAGTGTCAGGATTCAACCAGACAGTAGTAATACTGGTAATGGAATATACAAGGTCCAAACCGTACCAGAGTCTGTGCAGTGTTTATTATTAAGAGTCAGATGGTCCTAACAGTTCTCAAGTTCACCAGCCGTTAGACCATGTAGTCGGACGGTTCGACGTTACCAGTGTCAGGGTCTCTGCGTTTGTAATGGGAGAGAAAGATGACAGAATGAAGGATGAGGTTCTCGATTCAGTGTTTGGAATGGGTGGGGGTTGGGAGAAGGAGGTGCGGATGTTCTCCACTTTTTCTTCAAAGATGATCGCAAAGTCTTCGGCAGAGAGAGATGGGGTGGGGGGGGGGGGGTGAGGAGGGAGGACATGGTAGCATGCAGTTTGCGAAGGTTCTTAGCCGAGGCCTCGATCCTATGGTGAAAGAAAGATGTTTTGCCAGTAGTGATGGTTTTGGAGAATGTTAACAAGAGGTTGTGATAATGTGGCGATGTCAGCAGTGAGTCGTGACTTTCTATACTTCCTCTCGGCCGCTCTCAGGACCTGTCTTTGTTCTCTCACTGCATCCGTCAGCCATGGACTGGGTGGGGAACGGCGGGCAGGTTTCTCAGCGAGGGGACAGAGCGTGTCGAAGGAGGTTGAGGGGGAGAGCAGAGAAGGTGTCAGAGGTAGAGCAGATAGTATGTCAGAGGAGAGGGGGATAGGGTGCGTTTGACTGAGACGGTTTGAGTTGGAGTGGATTGTTTGGGGTTAAGCATGAGAGTTAGTGAGAAGGATATGAAGGAATGGTCAGATACATGCAGGGGAGTTACCGTGGTGTTAATGATGCTGGAGTTACGGGAGAATACGAGATCCAAGGAGTTGCCTGCTTTGTGGGTGTAGACTACTACATGTCTCCTCTGTTGGTCTGGGGAGGGTGTAGACTACCACATGTCTCCTCTGTTGGTCTGGGGAGGGTGTAGACTACCACATGCCTCCTCTGTTGGTCTGGGGAGGGTGTAGACTACCACATGCCTCCTCTGTTGGTCTGGGGAGGGTGTAGACTACCACATGCCTCCTCTGTTGGTCTGGGGAGGGTGTAGACTACCACATGCCTCCTCTGTTGGTCTGGGGAGGGTGTAGACTACTACATGTCTCCTCTGTTGGTCTGGGGAGGGTGTAGACTACCACATGTCTCCTCTGTTGGTCTGGGGAGGGTGTAGACTACCACATGTCTCCTCTGTTGGTCTGGGGAGGGTGTAGACTACTACATGTCTCCTCTGTTGGTCTGGGGAGGGTGTAGACTACCACATGCCTCCTCTGTTGGTCTGGGGAGGGTGTAGACTACCACATGTCTCCTCTGTTGGTCTGGGGAGGGTGTAGACTACCACATGTCTCCTCTGTTGGTCTGGGGAGGGTGTAGACTACCACATGTCTCCTCTGTGGGTCTGGGGAGGGTGTAGACTACTACATGTCTCCTCTGTTGGTCTGGGGAGGGTGTAGACTACCACATGTCTCCTCTGTTGGTCTGGGGAGGGTGTAGACTACCACATGTCTCCTCTGTTGGTCTGGGGAGGGTGTAGACTGCCACATGTCTCCTCTGTTGGTCTGGGGAGGGTGTAGACTACTACATGTCTCCTCTGTTGGTCTGGGGAGGGTGTAGACTGCCACATGTCTCCTCTGTTGGTCTGGGGAGGGTGTAGACTACCACATGTCTCCTCTGTTGGTCTGGGGAGGGTGTAGACTACCACATGTCTCCTCTGTTGGTCTGGGGAGGGTGTAGACTACTACATGTCTCCTCTGTTGGTCTGGGGAGGGTGTAGACTACCACATGTCTCCTCTGTTGGTCTGGGGAGGGTGTAGACTACTACATGTCTCCTCTGTTGGTCTGGGGAGGGTGTAGACTACCACATGTCTCCTCTGTTGGTCTGGGGAGGGTGTAGACTACCACATGTCTCCTCTGTTGGTCTGGGGAGGGTGTAGACTACCACATGCCTCCTCTGTTGGTCTGGGGAGGGTGTAGACTACCGCATGTCTCCTCTGTTGGTCTGGGGAGGGTGTAGACTACCACATGTCTCCTCTGTTGGTCTGGGGAGGGTGTAGACTACTACATGCCTCATCTGTTGGTCTGGGGAGGGTGTAGACTACCACATGTCTCCTCTGTTGGTCTGGGCAGGGTGTAGACTACCACATGTCTCCTCTGTTGGTCTGGGGAGGGTGGAGACTACCACATGCCTCCTCTGTTGGTCTGGGGAGGGTGTAGACTACCACATGTCTCCTCTGTTGGTCTGGGGAGGGTGTAGACTACCACATGTCTCCTCTGTTGGTCTGGGGAGGGTGTAGACTACCACATGTCTCCTCTGTGGGTCTGGGGAGGGTGTAGACTACCACATGTCTCCTCTGTTGGTCTGGGGAGGGTGTAGACTACCACATGTCTCCTCTGTTGGTCTGGGGAGGGTGTAGAACCACATGTCTCCTCTGTTGGTCTGGGGAGGGGGTGTAGACTACCACATGTCTCCTCTGTTGGTCTGGGGAGGGTGTAGAACCACATGTCTCCTCGTCGGTCTGGGGAGGGTGTAGACTAGAGGGTACACACAGGACATTGTAGAAAAAGCAGCTTTGAAAGTAGGTCATAAAACCCAAGAAGATACAGTGTGTTACACAATACTCGCCTCTAGGCAACCTTTTTAAACAAACTATTAAAAAACATTGGCATCTTCTCAGTTCTGATCCAACATTGGATAAATCTTTTCAGATCCCCCCTAGACTAGTCTACAGGAGAGCACATAACATCAGAGACATTGTGGTTAAATCAGACCTGCCTCCTAAAAAAACACAATTTTTTTTAGATGACCTGCCAGATGGAAACAGACGTTGTGGTTTGTGTGCTCAATGTCACTTTACATGTCTATCACCCAACAACTGGGAAAGAGATAAAAATAAGAGGCAAAATAACATGTACAACTACCAATGTAATCTATATGCTTAAGTGCCCAAGTGGTAAGGCATATGTCGGTAAGACAACACGTGCTTTAAAAACACGTATTGCTGAACACCGGGAGTACGATACGGAATGGGGATGAAAAAAGCCCAGTAGCTTTACATTTCAAAAAGGCACACCACAATGTCTCATCACTAAGATACCTTGGAATCTTCCAAGACGAGGGGGAGATATAGATAATCTACTGAGGAGAGAAGTATGGTGGATCCATTATCTTAAAACTATGGCACCAACAGGACTCAATGAGGACCTTGACATTAGACCTTATTTATAAATGTAACTTATAGAGGGAGACAGTCAATAGACTTTGTTTTTTGTTTTTTCATTTTCATTTTTGTTTTTGTTTTGAGTGGCTAGGACTTGTACCTTACACACTGCTGCCTGCTGCCTATCTCTAAATGATGTCTTAATACTGTGTTTAATATAGATATTTCTCAAAAAAATCTCCTAAAAAAATGTCAAATGAAAAGATAAATTGTTACTTAATCATGTATAAAATGTATCAATCATGCAAGTATTGGGACCGCCCCTGATCACCAGGTGGGGCTGATATTCAATCTATTTCACTTCCTGTATAAAAATATGTCATTTTTGTGTTGTATTCATGCTTGAAGAAGACCGGAAGGGTCGGTCGAAACGTTGCATCTACTGCCTTTTTGTCAATTAAAACACCAACTCAACAAGTGAGTTGCGAGCCCCGCTTTGTCTTATGTATTACTGTTTTTACAGTTTGGCTCAGCACCAACAGGGTGTAGACTACCACATGCCTCCTCTGTTGGTCTGGGGAGGGTGTAGACTACCACATGCCTCCTCTGTTGGTCTGGGGAGGGTGTAGACTACCACATGCCTCCTCTGTTGGTCTGGGGAGGGTGTAGACTACCACATGCCTCCTCTGTTGGTCTGGGGAGGGTGTAGACTACCACATGCCTCCTCTGTTGGTCTGGGGAGGGTGTAGACTACCACATGTCTCCTCTGTTGGTCTGGGGAGGGTGTAGACTACAGCTGTCTCCTCTGTCGGTCTGGGGAGGGTGTAGACTACTACATGTCTCCTCTGTTGGTCTGGGGAGTGTGTAGACTACCACATGTCTCCTCTGTTGGTCTGGGGAGGGTGTAGACTACCACATGCCTCCTCTGTTGGTCTGGGGAGGGTGTAGACTACCACATGCCTCCTCTGTTGGTCTGGGGAGGGTGTAGACTACCACATGTCTCCTCTGTTAGTCTGGGGAGGGTGTAGACTACCACATGTCTCCTCTGTTAGTCTGGGGAGGGTGTAGACTACCACATGTCTCCTCTGTTAGTCTGGGGAGGGTGTAGACTACCGCATGTCTCCTCTGTTGGTCTGGGGAGGGTGTACACTACCACATGTCTCCTCTGTTGGTCTGGGGAGGGTGTAGACTACCACATGTCTCCTCTGTTAGTCTGGGGAGGGTGTAGACTACCACATGCCTCCTCTGTTGGTCTGGAGAGGGTGTAGACTACCACATGCCTCCTCTGTTGGTCTGGGGAGGGTGTAGACTACCACATGTATCCTCTGTTGGTCTGGGGAGGGTGTAGACTACCACATGTCTCCTCTGTTGGTCTGGGGAGGGTGTAGACTACCACATGTCTCCTCTGTTGGTCTGGGGAGGGTGTAGACTACCACATGTCTCCTCTGTTGGTCTGGGGAGGGTGTAGACTACCGCATGTCTCCTCTGTTGGTCTGGGGAGGGTGTAGACTACCACATGTCTCCTCTGTCGGTCTGGGGAGGGTGTAGACTACCGCATGTCTCCTCTGTCGGTCTGGGGAGGGTGTAACGTGCACGGAAGTTCAGACTATCTCCCCCAGATCCGCTCCCTGCTGAACATGTGCCCCGACCGACCAGTAGGAGTCACTATTGCAACGACCAGGACTCGTACCCCATCGGCTTCCCACCCGCGCACGCCACCGCCTATTGTATTCGTCGACTGACCAAGCCGGAGGTACCGTGGTATTAGCGAAGTGAACTCAGTCCAGTGTTGCTGATGTCTTCTTCTTCTTCTTCTTCTTCTTCTTCTTCTTCTTCTTCTTCTTCTTCTTCTTCCTCTAGGAAAGCCTTGCAGCACATGCCACCATTGTCCCTGACGCCGTCGTCCACAGAGTTCCCGAAGTTCTTCTCGATGAACATCCTGGAGGAGGTTGATGGATTTCTCCTGAGGATAGCAGAGTAAGAACCTTTTAGTCAGGGGAGTGCCATGGTTTCTCCATAGAGACCTGTTATATATTTTAGTCAGGGGAGTGCCATGGTTTCTCCATAGAGACCCGTTATATATTTTAGTCAGGGGAGTGCCATGGTTTCTCCATAGAGACCTGTTATATATTTTAGTCAGGGGAGTGCCATGGTTTCTCCATAGAGACCTGTTATATATTTTAGTCAGGGGAGTGCCATGGTTTCTCCATAGAGACCTGTTATATATTTTAGTCAGGGGAGTGCCATGGTTTCCCCATAGAGCCCTGTTGTTTATTTTAGCACAGCAGCTCACGCAGGTAGGGGGCAACTTAGTCACGTGACTCAGTTGGTATTGCTGATTGGCTCGAACACGGTATGTTTGTAATTAGGGATGTTCGATATTGCCTTTTTTACCTATACCGATATTGTCGAACTCTTAATTTCCGATACCGATATCAACCGATATCAACCGATATATGCAGGGTTTCCCCCGCCAAAACACTGAATAATTTCAGGTAATTAACATTACATATCTCTTGTCGTGTAATTAACACAACATTATGCATACTTTTGACAATAAATAAAATCAGAATTTGTTCTTACTTGCTTGCCTGGGTAAATAAAGGTTAAATAAATGTAAAAAATAAATATATATATATATTATTATTATATATTTTTTTTTAAACCGATACCGATAATTTCCGATATCACATTTTAATGCCAATATCGGCCAATAATATCGGACATCCCTATTTGTAATGTATACAGCGAACAGGTCTATTGGACTAGCACTTAACAGGGCTCTATGGCGTGAGCATTTTTACTCACACTTGTCCCTATAATTATTAGTGTGTGTGAATTATGGGACACAAAATTCAAGTCGGATCATGGATTTTTTTTATCATTATTCCAGACCACTCTCTCTGTCGCTCTCTCTCTGTCGCTCTCTCTCTGTCGCTCTCTCTCTGTCTCTCTCTCTCTCTCTCTCTCTCTCTCTGTCTCTCTGTCTCTCTCTCTCTCTCTCTCTCTCTCTCTCTCTCTCTCTCTCTCTCTCTCTCTCTCTCTCTCTCTCTCTCTCTCTCTCTCTCTCTCTCTCTCTCGCACAAACACACATACCCCTACAAACTGGTCTTCAGTCAGTGTCTCTGCTCCTTCAGTTGCTATGTTCAGTTGCTATCGCACGCACTTATCTGTGTTTCATTACACATATGAGTGCATGCTTACCAACTGTTCGCCTGTTTTACTGCAACACTACTATCACCGACATCTAAGAAGGGAGATCCCCCTTGAACGGCCCTTCTAAGGTTTCCCCCCTCCACATTGCCTGTGGTGCATTTTTTTCCTATTGATAGGTTTTAGTGAGTTTTTCCTTACCTTCGTGTGTGGGGTATGTCTGGGAGTGTCGCATTCGTTTATTTTAAATTCTTTGGACTTCATGGTGTTTTTGTTTTGTTCTCGATTTATTGTGATGTTTCTTCTTGACTTGTTTAACCCTTTCACTGCCACACGACAGAAGGTTAACCCTTTACTATCACACAACCGACATCCGCGGAGATAATGATGCTAATGATGGAGCATCGCCGTCGGTTGTGTGATAGTGAAGGGCTAACCTTCTGTATTGTCACAGTGAAAGGGTTAACCGGCTGTCGTGTGGCAGTGAAAGGGTTAAAGAAGACGTGTCCGGCCCACGGGGACATTAACGTGTGTTGTCGGGGCCTCACAAATACATTTGATTTGATGTGATTTGCTCCTCTCCTGCAGCTGCTGTGAGAGTGCGGACGCGGAGCTCACCCTGCTGGCCTTCTCTCTGGCCCGGGGCAGCGTGGCCAAGGTGCTCCAGGCCCTGCTGGGCATCAGCGACCACCTGCAGTCCCACTACAGAGGCTCCTCCCTCATGGCCTCCATGGCCTCCGTCAGGCTCCGCCTCCTCTATCGCAACGGTAAACCATCTGCCCCGCCCCTTTTTATTATATATCACAGGAGGAGATCTGAGTGTTTGTAGAGTGGAGTAGAGAAGGTCATTTACAAGTGTCTTTCTACAAAGTCATTCCCGGCCAGCCATTAGACGGGCCCCACTCTAGGAAGGCCACCTTTCCATTAACAAACGTTCACGGTGCGTCACGTTGTTTGTAGAGATAAATCTATATTTTATATTATAGCTATGGATCCAATGTCATTGTCAATTGACAGTATGAACCTTCCGTTCAATATGCCATAAATAAAAAAAAATGTCATCAATGCGTTCCCGTTTTATACCGTGGTGAATATGAGTGTTATATCGGAATGATCTGGGATCATTCCTGCAAAGCTATTTATAAGGCGCTAAGCTAATAACGTTAAATCGATTGGCGTTTCGCCCCTACACAAGCTAGAGTTAAAAATCCAAATGCATATGATCGGTATTATGTTCCATCATGAATGCATGAAAGGGGGAGGTGCGGGGGAAGTAGTTTCTGATTATTGATTACCAATAATGGCATTCGTTATTACCACAACATAGGCTGAGCAGGGGGATGGCTATGAAATCCTTGCACGATCAAGCTGAAATTGACGTCAAATTGCTCTTACCTGTGGCCGGTTGGATTCCAAAAAGAATTTTCCAGTTATTTGATCGCCATCTGCTAGATCATATGTCCATTGGCTGATGCCATATTCCTTTACTGCATAATGAATTCGGCGTCCCAAAAAGTATTCCATGCGATCTGGTGAAGCCCTCGCTTCAGGCTAACAGAAAAGTCCGCCCGGAGTGTAAAAAATGTGACACCAAGTCTGCAACAAGGATTACTGCATTCTCGAGACAGCGCCAATACCAGGATCTGGCCGGTACTGCACTTTCGGAGTCCCAATATGCCCTTTCCAGCCAAAATACAGCTCTGACATTGAGTAGGATATTAAAATCGAATAAAAGAAAAAACGAGTTAAAAACGTATATACGTGATTGGCCGTCAAGCGCGGGCTCCCAATCACGTATATATACGTGATTGGCTGGGAATGTGTTAACAAATCGGCTGAAAATGATCTGAAAATGTAACTTTTGAGAAAACAAAAAAAAACATGTTTTCTTGCAGAATGCAATTTTTTTAACACTTTGGGTGCCGCGTTGTTTCTGGGGCCCATCTATTCAGTGCCGGCATTAAACTAATGGAGTCCTTCACCTTGTTTGTAGAGCTATAACTATATTCTATATTATAGCTATGGATACAATACTATGGTCATTTGACACTGAGTTTCTTCTGGTCAAGAATTTTTCCATCCATACGTTCCTGTTTTATACCGTGGTGAATATGAAGTATGGTTTTAGAGCGGTCTAGGGTAATTCCTGGGAGGCTGGTAATAGCATGCAACGTGTATTATACTAAATGCATTGGCATTTCGTCCCTACACACGCTACAATTAAAAATTCAAATACGTTTTTTGATGCTCTGATCGCCACCAACGCCATACGTTGTGGAGTAATGTTACAGTAACACTTTCGGATTGCAATGAAGGCATGCCCGGATCAACGCAAGATTGATATCATATAGCCCTTACCTTGCCTAGGATGTGCCCCAAAAAGAATATTCCAATTATCTGATCGCCATTCCAAGTAATTATGCCCATCGTGTCGCCAACATAATCCATCACAAAACACGGATCGGGAGTACTTGATTCTTCTCAATCCGATCGGGACAACCGCTCCACTTGCCAGACAAAGAAAAGTTGCCCGGACCCATATAATCGACACACAGCCCAAGACACAATGTTTCAAAGGGTGCTCGATATCGCCACCTGGGAGGATGCGGCCGGTACTGCACCTTCGGAGTCCTAGTATGTCTTTTACAGGCAACATACAGCTCCTGACATTGAATAGGGTATTAAAATCTAAACAAATTTAAAACGACCCAGAAACGTATTAACACGTGATTGGCACTCAACAGTCGGGGCTCAGAAACGTGTTAACACGTGAATGGCACTGCAAGGGTTACAGATACCCAATACAATACACTGCTTTTGGCTTTTCTCATCATCCAAACTGAAAAATCCAAAACCCGAATTTTGCTGATAGGAGGTTTTGCGTTTCAGCCATCGAAATAATAATATACATAATTAAACATAGATGGATAGATAAATATATTAATTTAGAGATGTCAGCTACAGCAGAATAATCGATCACATCGATCAGCCTTGTACAGTATGTCTTAACTAGCCATGACATGGTTCATTATCATTGTTGCTGGGATTGAATGGTTTGTATTGTAGGCTGATGAGATTACATGTACCGGTAGATTTGTAAAACACAGACATACCTTGTTATTTATTTTCAGCAAAATATATTTGAATAGTCTAGCTAAAAGGTGGAAGTGTGATGGTTGGAAAACAAAGCAACCTCCAAGTTTGAAAGTCAGTTATGAAGCTCTATGGATTAATCAAGTATCTGGGCACACCGGACTTAATAGAGAAAAACAGATGAATAGAAAAAATTGGAAAAGAAACTTCAAAAATAAAACAAGTACACAACGATAACATAGGCATCAACAAAAACATAATAGAATACAGGCAACACAGATAAAACACCTGGTCCCCACTTCCGGTTTGGCGAGGAGCAGGTGAGCAGCTGCAGAACAGAGCTCCCGGTCCAAAATACAAGAAAGGTAATAAAAAGTTATGAAACACGATAAAAAGTAACAACTCGAAGATAAAAGAACGATGACAAGAACCAGTGCACAAAACTCGAGGAGAAGTGAGAGAAGAATGACCCCAGACAAAGAAAATACAACGAAGGGAAAGGTTCAACAAGAGTGGATGACGCAGCAAGTAAAACAAGCAAACATAACGTTAGACCACATCGAGGCCTGGCTGGAGACGATGAATATGCAAGCAAGCATTCGGATCGGGCTAGAAGCAATACAGAACGCTAACGATGCTAACATGCAAACCAACACGCAGACCGGACTTGATGCAATACAGAATATTCAGAGGAGCATGGAGGATAATTCAAAAGAAATAAAACAAATGGCCAACAAAAGAAGGACAACGAGACGCTGGATACACCCGGACCAACCAGGACTCTGGCACCGAGGTCAACCGGACCATCCGAGATGCAAGCACGGAGATCGCCCAGACCGGCCAAGACTCGAGCACTGAGGCCACACACACCAACCAAGATTCAATACCACATATGCATATTATTTGATAATGAATAGATGTTATGACTCGAGACACACTACAAATACCACACAAACCACTGAGAATACAGACAAGGTAAACACATTAGTTGGGAAAAATTGGGTCTTGATTTGGGACATATAATATAAATATCACGTACTAGACTAAACTGAAGACACTAACACACAACTAAGACGGTGGGGAACATGAGGAAACGCATTCGGAGACCTGACCGGGAGCTCTGGAACTGTACTATCATATGAAAGATAAAAATTCAAATAAAATGTTGGACAATAATAGGGGCATTGGAGAATCCCCATTGGGGATATCCGTCGCTTCAGGAGAGCCTTACCCCTCCAGCCTGCCAACGGGGGATAAAAACCTGGGAAGTGCCAATTGTCTTGTTATGTTAGAATAGCAGTTGCTTTAAATGTGCACATGATGAAGGACAAAAATTCCCATTTTTTTTGTGACAATAATAGGGGCCGGGGAGAGTCTCCATTGGGGATATCTCCGTCACTAGGGGGGGGGGCCTCTCCCTAGGAGAGCTGATTCCCCTCCAACCCTCCAACGGGGGCAAAGAGTGCTAATCATATAGCTTATTTTATTTTTATTTAAATTTTTAAGTCATGTTAGAATAGCTGTTGCTATAAATATACATAGTGATGTCAGTGACATGGGAGGTACAGAAGTGGGCGGGCTTTGTTCAGTGGGGGGGAATGTCGGGGGGGGAGAGACCATTGTTCCGGCGGTTCGAGCGGGGGGCCTTGCGTGTTGTGGGGTCGGTATGGGTGGGATGGGTTTCCTTGGGGCCCTCTGACACCGTGGCCTGTGTGGTCTGGTCACCGGGCCGGGGGGACACCGGGCTTGGGTTCGCGGGGGTCTGGGGGCCATTGAGGCATGGTGCTCTGGCCTACTGCGGGCCTGGGCTTGGGGTTCTCGTGGGCCGGGGGCCTGGCGGTCGGGGCGGGGGCGGGTGGGGTCTCTGGGTGCTCGGCTCCACGCGCAGTCGACCTGGGATGGGGGGGGTGTTCTGTTTTCTCGGGGAGGATGGCGGGAGGGAGGGGTTTCTCTTAAGGGGGTCAGAGCGGCTGAGCTTTGCCCAGTGGGTTCTTGTGTGTTGTGGGTTCGGTGTGCGTGGGGTGGGGTTCTCGGTGGCATGGGAGGTAGCGGACTTGGCTCGGTGGGGGGGAGTGCCCTCTCCTCTCCTCTACTGGGCCTGGCCAATTTAATTCAAGGGACCCGTGTCGCTGGGGGCTCAGCTCCGCGCGTGGCGGACCTGGGATATGGGGGAGTCCTACGGGCTTAGCTCAGTGGGGGGGACTGTCGGGGGAGGGGGGCCATCGTTTCGGTGGTTCGGCCCGGGACAGTGGGGTCTTGTATGTTATGGGGTCGATGTGCGTGGGGTGGGGTTCTTGGTGACATGGGGGGTAGCGGGCTTGGCTCGTGGGGGGGAGTCGCTCCCTCCCCTCCACTGAGCCTAGCCCAATTTAATTCAAGGGTCCTGTGTCGCTGGGTGCTCGGCCCCGAGTATAGCGGACCTGGGATATGGGGGAGTCCTATTTCTCGGGGTGGATGGCGGGAGGGGGGGTCCCTCTTAACACATTGGCGGCCACTGAGATGAGTCTATCACTCTAGACCAGGGGTTCCCAACCTTTTTTCTCCCAGAGACCCCCAAACATCTCTGATGAAATTCCTGGACCCCCCTCCTAATAAAATACCATAAAATACGTATTTTGTCATTTTAATAACAAACTGCTTATACACAGGCATATGCATCATAATTAGACCCACTATGCTTCTTTGACTTGTGCCTTCAATCAACAAATCTCATCTTGCACCATATGTATTTCAAAATGTTGGCCAATATTCAAATCCTGTATTCATCCTCTCAAATCAGGCCCTAATGGTGAACGGTTTGCATTTATGTTGAATGAAGTAAGAATCCACTGCAGTAAAAATATCCTCACCTCGAGTGGTGGTAGTAAGGTTGACTGACATGAGAATGTCCTGCTTCAGATCCTCATTTTCGATATACTGCACATAAACGATGAGCACAGCCTCGTCTGCGACAGTTGTAGTTTCATCAAGTTATATGGCAAATGGACCCTTTCTAAGCTTTTCTGACAGCTGCTGCTCGCAATCACTTGACATCTTATCAATTCGGTCTTTCACTACATTGTTCGAGAGTGGTACTGATTTTAGTTTATCCGCCACCTGTGGGCCGCACAGTTTCTAAACCATTTTTATGCAGGCTGGTTTGATGAGCTGCTCGCCAATATTGTGCGGTTTCTTTGCTTTTGCAATTAAAAGCGAACACTCAAAGGAGGCTTCGGTAGCCTTCTGTAAATCACTGCCACCCCTGCTCCACACTACTCTAACATCAACGGGCTTGTTCGCCTTGAGAGACTGTTCTTTCCTCCGAAAAAAGTCCGGATCCTTCCCAACGGTTTCTGGGTGCTTAGACGCCTGATGTCTCTTCAGCTTGCTGGGCTTCAGGCTCGACTTTGCCAACTTTTCTCCACAAATCACACACTCAGGTCGTTTGTCTGGTCCCTCAGTGAAGCCCATGGTGATGTAATTTTCGCGATTGCTGTAGGTCCTAACTTTTTTTGCAGATGAGCTGCCGTCATCTCCTTTTCGTTTGTCACACATTTTCGCCTCTGGCGGCTGACTGCAGACGAGCCGAGAAAGTTAACTAGCGTGCTAGGCTAGCTACGGAAAGTGATACAGTCAACTGATTCGCGTTTTAGCGGCTACCCGGTAGCCTACTGTTAACGTTCAAAAATCATGTCTAGATGTTTATTTATTTATCTTAATTTTTTATTGTAGTGGAGATACTATTCATGCTTCTGATGATAAAAATATACGAATTAAATATTTCTCTGAAAGAAAAAAAAGAAAAAATACCTCAAATCATCTGTGGTCTGGCGGACCCCCCAGGTTGGGAATCACTGCTCTAGACGACCAGCATATGTAAACAGACTTGGGGCTGTTTGTAGAGCTAAATCTATACTTTATAGTATTGCTATCTGTCCATTCTCATTGTCAATTGAGACCATAAACCGTCCGTTCAAAATGGCTTAAAGAAAAATAATTTTTATCAATACGTTCTCATTTTATAGCGCCGTGAATATAAGCGTTATAAGGGATTCCGGCTAGGATATTTCCTGGAAAGCTGGATAAAGGGCTAATAGCTACTAACGTTATATCCAATGGCATTTCCGTTATACAGAAGCTACAGTTCAAACTCAAACTGCATATGATCGGCACGATCCTCAAGCATGTATGCATGAAGGGGGGGGGGGGGGCGGGGGACGTTGTTTCTTATTATTGATTACCAATAACCGTGTTCGTCTAAGTAGCCACCTAGGCTGATCGGCTGGTTGAGTATCATAACAAGGCCCGATCGGGCTGTAATTTACGTGAAAAAGATCTTCCCATGAGCCGGTTGGATCCGCCAGACCATTTCCCAGTTATCGATCGCCATCTGGTAGATCGATATGTCCATTGGCTGATGATATATCCCCTTACTGCACACTGAAATCCGCAATCCAAAACGTATTCCGTGCAACAGACAATAGCGATCGCTTCAGGTTAGTAGAAAACTGCATTTGAGAAAAAATAAAAATAAAGACAACTTCGGCCACAGGGAACACTGCATTATCGAGATAGCGCCCCTAAGAGGATCTGGCCGGTAATGCACTTTCTCGAATTCAAAGAGTAGGGTAAATCTGCAGTGCAGCTCGGCGACCTTGAATAGGTTATTAAAATGGAATAAAAGCCAAAACAACTTGCCTCGGATATATCCGTCCTTCTGTCCTTTAAGCATGGATTCGAAAAACGGATATATACGTCCTTGGGCGCCATTGTGTTAAGGGGGATTGGGCTGCTGAACACAGCCATTACATAGGAATTCAAGGGACCCATGTCAATGTATTGTTATGTGTTTGATGTCATTTTAAGTATTGTCTAAGTCTTGTATGTCTATGAATGTAAATAAAAATGTATATATATATATATAAAATATCCTGGTCCTAAACTGACCCTAGGTCAGCCTTGCTGAGGATCATTCCAGGGAGTTGGTAATGAACTAAAACAAAAGGCAGACTTTCCAAGTTCAGACTGTAAACAAGACACATTATGCCTAAGCCAATCATTTTGAGCGGGTTATATAGAATTCCAGTCATAGTACCGCATCGTTAAAAACTTAAAATATATAACGTGGTGGCTTTCCGATTACGTTTTTAACCCTTTCACTGCCACACTACCGAAGGCTAACCCTTTCACTACCACACTACAGACGACGGTTAACCCCTTGTCTGTAACCCTTTGTCGCGTGGCAGAACCAACGCTCTAAAGAAACCTGCAATGTATAGAGCCATAACACACTGGAATAGGCTCCCATTACATATCCACAAGGACCATTTCAAAAATAAACTTAAAGGAGCCATAATCCGGAAGAAAATCAATCAATATATGTCATGCATGAGTGTAGCTGCAGCCATGTTATCCAAACTTCTTCCGTTTACTTTGTTTAAAAAAAATAATAATTTAAGGTATGGTGAAATGGATTCACCTATGACCTTTTGTTTTATTTTCTATTGATTATGTATGTGATATATGACTGATTTACACCGAATGTTTCATATTTGTATGTGTTTATCTGTGAGGACCTCAGGAAGAATAGTCAACATGTTAACCCTTTCACTGCCACACTACAGAAGGTTAACCCTTTACTATCACACTACCGACGGTAACTACGGGTTAACCTTATGTAGTGTGGCAGTGAAAGGGTTAACCTGCTGTTGTGTTAAAGTGAAAGGGTTAACCTTCTGTGTATTGTCGCAGTGAAAGGGTTAACCGTTTGGTAGTGCGGCAGTGAAAGGGTTAACCGTTTGGTAGTGTGGCCGTGAAAGGGTTAACCGTTTGGTAGTGCGGCCGTGAAAGGGTTAACCGTTTGGTAGTGTGGCAGTGAAAGGGTTAACAGTTTGGTAGGTCGGCCGTGAAAGGGTTAACCGTTTGGTAGTGCGGCCGTGAAAGGGTTAACGGTTTGGTAGTGTGGCAGTGAAAGGGTTAACCGTTTGGTAGTGCAGACGTGAAAGGGTTAACCGTTTGGTAGTGTGGCAGTGAAAGGGTTAATAAACATAAACACACTGATGTGCTGACCTCCTGCCCCTCCAGGGAGGCCCCTCCAGCTCCACCTGCAGGCCTGCGACGTGAAGAGCAAGGAGGAGAAGTCTGGAGCAGAGAACATGCTGACCAAACACGCCACTGGAGACGGTACGGAGACTCTGCTCCTTCTCAGGGTTCTTCTTAACCCTAACCCTAACCCCACTGGAGACGGTATGAGACTCTGCTCCTTCTCAGGGTTCTTCTTAACCCTAACCCTAACCCCACTGGAGACGGTACGAGACTCTGCTCCTTCTCAGGGTTCTTCTTAACCCTAACCCTAACCCCACTGGAGACGGTACGAGACTCTGCTCCTTCTCAGGGTTCTTCTTAACCCTAACCCTAACCCCACTGGAGACGGTACGAGACTCTGCTCCTTCTCAGGGTTCTTCTTAACCCTAACCCTAACCCCACTGGAGACGGTACGAGACTCTGCTCCTTCTCAGGGTTCTTCTTAACCCTAACCCTAACCCCACTGGAGACGGTACGAGACTCTGCTCCTTCTCAGGGTTCTTCTTAACCCTAACCCTAACCCCACTGGAGACGGTACGGAGACTCTGCTCCTTCTCAGGGTTCTTCTTAACCCTAACCCCACTGGAGACGGTACGAGACTCTGCTCCTTCTCAGGGTTCTTCTTAACCCTAACCCTAACCCCACTGGAGACGGTACGAGACTCTGCTCCTTCTCAGGGTTCTTCTTAACCCTAACCCTAACCCCACTGGAGACGGTACGAGACTCTGCTCCTTCTCAGGGTTCTTCTTAACCCTAACCCTAACCCCACTGGAGACGGTACGGAGACTCTGCTCCTTCTCAGGGTTCTTATCACACAGGTGCAGGGTCCGCACGAGGTCCTTGAAGTGCTTAAAGTGCTTGATTTATTTTTACCCAGAAAATTCAAGGCCTGTATTTCCTTGAAAACAGCCAATTGTTTTAACAAGGTGCTTAAAAAGTCCTTGAAATTCGGGGTGCTCCAGTAGCACACCATGTACCGCGCTGCGTCGCGGAATACCGTGCTGCGTCACGGATCTGGTTGACTCCGAGTTCGACTCCCGGACTCGCCGTCATTTGCCGAATGTCTTCCCCTGCTCTCTCTCCCGTTTCACCCTACATCTGTCGGTCATGCTTGACCAGAAAAGCGATAAACGCTAAAAAAAATTAAGTTAAAAAAAAAAAAAAAAAAAAAAATCCTTGAAATTCAAATCAACATTGAAAGTTTTGTTCATCCATGATAGAATTGTTCTGAATCAAGAAATGTATTGTTTTTATCTAAAGTGTAACTAATTGTCGGAAATAATTTTTTTTAAGCCATAAATATTGGATCAGAATTTCCCCCTATAAAAATGGCATTTAAAATGAAAAAACAGTGCTTGTAAAAGTACTTGAATTTCATTTTGTAATGTCTGTGGGAACCCTGGGTGCAGTACAAATCTGCGGTGTATACCAATTCATCTCTGGAAAATACAAAGATCTTAAAATCCTCTTAGCATGCGGGGGCCCGTATGTGGGCCCTCTTGAGGACGATTTGCCCACCGGCACTTTGGTGACCACTAGTGGCTCGGGTGTGCATATGTTGTAATACAATATATATATAGAATTAAAGCCCCATTTGTTGCCTGTCGATCGCCCTTTCAGGTGACAAAATCCGTTCAGCGGTTCTCGAGTTACATGCCGATATTTGAGGCTTGCGCAAAGTACACGGTATTGCGCAAATACCACTCCTGACTCTTGGGGTTCTAGTTCCGTCAATCATTTGGCAATTTCGAAAATTATTTGACAGGGTTGTAGCCAATGAGTGTGGCTTTCCAATGATACCCCACCTGGGGATGTACAAATCGGGGATCTAGGTGAAAAATCACAAGCGAAAACAGGAAGAGAAAAATCGCATTCGAATTGAAGTCTATGAGAAAACTGAGCTTTTCTTTTGTACACAGTTTACCAAAATCACTCCTAATCACTAATTTCTGAATGGATCTTTATGAAATTTGGACATGTACTACATAAGACGTCAGGCTATGGATCTCGGGAGTTTCTTTTTTTTTGGATCCACTTTTTCTCCCATTTTCTATATTTTCTCCCATCCTAATTTCGTATCGTCCAATTCAACCCTCCCCTGTCACGAACGCTGTTTCTTGCCTCCCACAAGCCGGCTGCAATGTGGACTAAGTCATACATAGCACGAGTCCCCTCCGGTACTTGAGGTAACAGCAGTCGCATCTTTTCACCTGCGCAGCTCGATCTCTCAGTGGCGAGGAGTAACGCGTGGGAGGCTCACGCTGCCCCCGACACTTCCTGATTCTACTGCGCAGGCGCACCAACCGACCTGTAGGAGTCGCTGTCCACAACGCCCGATCCCCACCCATCAGTTTCCCACCCCCTAATACGGCCAATGTGTATTAGTATGAACGACCAGCTAAACTGAAAGCAATGTGGAGCGCTGGGCTCGAACAGGCGAGCCCAGCGTCTCCGTCATTCGTGGCGAGCGCCTTGCCCACTACGCCACATAGCCGCCCGGATCTCTGGAGTTTCTTTTATTTTTTTTTACCTACTTTTTCTCATTTCTTTCTTTTTTTTATCCACTTTTTCTCCTATTTTCTGTATTTTCCTCCCATCCCAATTTAGTCGCTCATGCCAATTCCCCCCTCCCCTTCCTGGTCGTTGCGCACATGTGCCCCCCACTGGTCGGTCTAGGGAGCCCTGAAGTCTATCACATGCTTCCTCCGATACATAGGAGACAGCCAGCAGCATCTTTTCACCTGCCAGCGCGGACTCTCATTGGTGAAGTGTAACGCGTGGGAGGTCACACTACCTTCACCATTTCCCTCCCTCGCTGTGCAGGCGCCCTGACCGACCTGTAGGAGTCGCTGTTTACAATGACCAGATTACCACCCACGGCTTCCCTCCCGCTGACACCGCCAATTGTGCCAGTATGACGACCGGCCAAGCCGGAGGCACCGCTGACAGCCGGATTCGAGACCGGTGTCTCTTGCGTTGGTGACGAGCGCAACGTCCGCTGCGCCACCCAGCCGCTCTCGGATCTCGGGTGTTTTTTAAGCCTCCAGCCTTTCTGGGGAAATACTACGTCTGGAATACTAACTACTACAGAAAAACTTGAGTAACACGTTTTTCTACAACTCAAGTTCAGACCAATGTTACTCTATTTCATTAGCACTAATGGTGAGTTTTCCTTATTGTATCTGAAACTTCAGTATGTCATCTTTCAAAAGAGTATATATATAGTCAAGTTAGACCGCGCTCACAAGTTCTCACACTGGGTGCTGTAATCCCATAAAGTTCAGTATATCAAAAAGCAGGGTAGCCGGACCAGTGCACTCGCAGGTTCAATGTTTTTTAATGGCAGCCTGAATAAAAAGCAGACATGTTTCGGACAATGTCCTTCTTCAGTGATATGGCTTTCAAAAGAGACCAGGCTCATGCATGTGCTATAAGTATACAGTATAGTGTTTTGGTTTGCAAAAAAAGTATGCAGTTCTAAAAACTAAAACTAAAATGGCCAATTTTGGGGGCGCCTGTTAAAATTAGATTTGTGTCATTAAAAAAAAAAAAATAAATAAATAAAAGTGTGTGTTGCTTCAGCACTAGTGTGCCGTGTCCGGACTCCTCAGTAGTAGTGACTGTAGCCCGCTGTGTGTTCTCCTCCCTCAGGCTTCCTGACGGAGAGCGGCAGGAAGAGAGCCAGTGTGATCCTGTCCACAGAGGACCAGACCAGCTTCCAGGTCACGCAGATGAAGATCAAGGTGAGGCGGCGTTTTGATTGCTCTTATGTTTTCATCAACGTCTTTTTTCCCCTCTGGGTCGACCTGAGTCTGTGCCAACTGACATTGCGTTACATGACACACGAATTAGTATGAATTAATTCAACCCAAATGTAATTTATAGGAAGTCTTCTTGACCTGAAACTTTGAAGATGTTGTTGACTGCGTTTCCAGATTTTTATTGCGGTTTTACGAGTTTTACATAGCCTGCGTTTGAGATCCTCATCTTGGTCTAAAGACAAACAGTAGACAGGGTTCGCACAAGGTCCTTGAAGTGCTTAAAGTGCTTGACTTTTTACATAAAAAAAGTCGAGGCCTGGAATTCCAACTGCTTTTCCTCATTTCTTCACGTGTGATGCTCTAGCTGGCGAGCAGGCCAAGAAGATGCTTAAAAAAACATCCTATCCTACCGTATCCTTCGAGTGACATCCTTGAAAATGAAAAATAGTGCTTGGAAAAGTACTTAAAAGTCCTTGAATTTCATTTAGCAATGCCCGTGGGAACCCTGTGTAGGACCCGTTCTGTTGTT
Organism: Notolepis coatsorum; assembly: GCF_963971535.1. Taxonomy (NCBI): domain Eukaryota; kingdom Metazoa; phylum Chordata; class Actinopteri; order Aulopiformes; family Paralepididae; genus Notolepis; species Notolepis coatsorum. The sequence continues at coordinate 16,146,306 of NC_140172.1, read as the reverse complement.
CAGACGCCCCCCGGACCCAGCGGCCATGTGAGGGCTAACGGACACGGAGGTGTTTGCTGGGCTTGTAAATCTCACCCTCTCTGCTCTGTGTGGTCAAGGTACGCAAAGGAACCATCGGCGCCAAATGTGGATTCATTTTCGCCTACAAGGAAGGAGACCCCTTCGACGCAGAGAAACACTTCAAGAGGTTCAAGAAATATGACTCGTGGGACTACAAGGACTACAAGGAGTATGTCCAAGACAAGTAAGCGCTTCTTCTACCAAACAAAAACCACTGATCTCTGTCTTGTTGAATAATACATTATATAAATATAGAGATAAATGTGTGTGTGTATACATGAATGAACCTAAATATGCAATTTAACTGATACACAAATACACAAAATGTATTTATTTGTGTTAATTTAATTGTGTTGATGTTTCCAGTTCTGCAAAACAAGTATGTACATATTGTTTGGTTTGGTAAACATTGCACTTAGTCCATCAGTGTACTGTATGTGTGTAGGGGCAGGTACAATACGAATGTTCTTCTTCCTGTTCCTTTCGGCTATGGAATTTAGTGGAGCATATTAAGTGAACCATGTACTGTTGGACTGTAACAATTCCATGTACGAATAAATACAAATGAAATGAAATTATTCCAAAATGGATGACCAGATGGATACCTTGGGTAGTATTGTCACGGATGTGCGCTGTGTGTGTGTGTCATGTGACCCTGCAGTGGGAGGATCCCAGCGCAGGTGGAGGACGAGCCGATTGGCTGGTTTGAGCTGGAGGACGACTGGAACGACGTGGAGATTAAACTCCAGCAGTGTCGCGTAGCAAAGGTACGTGTTGCTGTTGTTTAGGCTCCGCCCCCGGCGGTGTAGGTGTTACTGTTGTTTAGGCTCCGCCCCCGGCTGTGTAGGTGTTACTGTTATTACCAGGGCTGACCTCCACTAGTCCAATAGCCCCCAGCTGTGTAGGTGTTACTGTTATTACCAGGGCTGACCTCCACTAGTCCAATAGCCCCCGGCTGTGTAGGTGTTACTGTTATTACCAGGGCTGACCTCCACTAGTCCAATAGCCCCCGGCTGTGTAGGTGTTACTGTTATTACTAGGGCTGACCTCCACTAGTCCAATAGCCCCCGGCTGTGTAGGTGTTACTGTTATTACTAGGGCTGACCTCCACTAGTCCAATAGTCCCCGGCTGTGTAGGTGTTACTGTTATTACTAGGGCTGACCTCCACTAGTCCAATAGCCCCCAGCTGTGTAGGTGTTACTGTTATTACCAGGGCTGACCTCCACTAGTCCAATAGCCCCCGGCTGTGTAGGTGTTACTGTTATTACTAGGGCTGACCTCCACTAGTCCAATAGCCCCCGGCTGTGTAGGTGTTACTGTTATTACCAGGGCTGACCTCCACTAGTCCAATAGCCCCCGGCTGTGTAGGTGTTAGTTATTACCAGGGCTGACCTCCACTAGTCCAATAGCCCCCGGCTGTGTAGGTGTTACTGTTATTATCAGGGCTGACCTCCACTAGTCCAATAGCCCCCAGCTGTGTAGGTGTTACTGTTATTATCAGGGCTGACCTCCACTAGTCCAATAGCCCCCGGCTGTGTAGGTGTTACTGTTATTATGGGAATGGCGCTGCAACGTCCGGCTGCCTTTCTGTTCGCTCCGTCGAGACTGTGCTTACTTTTGTTAATATTTATAGTTTTGAGAGTTTTGTCTGTACCAACAGTAGGTGCATTTAATGTGTATGACCGTCAGTCACTTATAGACATCGGATTACGGGAAACTTACCGATTGGATTACTCCCTGGACCAGCTTTCCGAACCGCAACAATGGCCTGTTGAGATTCTCCGGAGAATGGGACCAGAGCCTTTGTTCCTTGATCCCAGGAACAAACGAACCAGACGGCGTGGGAAGAGAGCTGGGATCCGTAACAGGCTGAGATCCAGACGCCACCGAACGCCATTGCCCAGTATATTGCTAGCCAATGTACAATCAATTGACAATAAACTGGATGATATCCGAGCAAGGATTCAATACCAAAGAGACGTTAGGGACTGCAACGTTCTCTGCTTCACCGAAACGTGGCTCACGCCGGTCGTTCCAGACCACGCAATCCAACCAGCTGAACACTTCTTTATCCACCGCAAGGATCGTACAGCAGAGTCCGGTAAACAACGTGGAGGAGGTATTGCCTTCATGTTTAACAAAAATTGGAGCGATCCAACTAACGTGAAGGAATTATCCAACCACTGCTGCCCAGACCTGGAATATATAACCATCAAGTGTCGTCCTTTCTTCCTCCCGAGGGAGTTAACGGCGATCATCCTTGTAGGAGTGTATATTCCACCGCAAGCCAGCAACAACGTCGCGCTCTCCAGACTCCACGACGAGGTAAATAGAATACAAGCGGCGAACGTTAACGCCGCCATTTTGGTGCTGGGTGATTTCAATAGCGCCAATCTGAGAAAGGTATTACCTGACTTCTATCAGCATGTGACTTGCAACACCAGAGGCGGTAACATCCTAGATCACTGTTACACGCAATTTAAAGGTGGCTACAAGGCTCATTCTGATAGTGGCTTTGGTAAATCAGATCACGTGTCCATCTTTCTTTCACCAATGTACAAACAGAGAATCAAAAGTACTCCTGTAGTCTCGCGAGAGGTGCAGAAATGGGATTTGACGGTGGGGGCTGACGCTCCGGTCTGCGTTTGACTGCACAGACTGGAATGTGTTCCGCGACACAGATAACATTAATGTCTACACGGAGACAGTGGTGGACTATGTTTGTACTTTGGTGGAAGAAACAATCCCCACTACCAAAATGAGAGTTTACCCAAATCAAAAACCCTGGGTAGACAAATCCGTCCGTGAAGCTCTGAGAGAGCGCACCAAAGCATACAACGACGGCCTAGTGGCAGGCAACATGAATGACCACAAGGTGGCGCGATACAACGTAAGGAGGACAGTGTCAGAGGCCAAACGGCGCTACAGGGATAAAATTGAACTCCAGTTTGAACAAGCTGACTCTAGAGCTATGTGGCAGGGGCTCAAAACGATGACAGACTACAAAGGCGCCTCCCTCAAACTGAACAGTGACATCTCCTTAGCAAATGACCTCAATACCTTCTATGCGAGGTTTGATGCTGGTAATAACAACACCAGCTCACAAGCCACGGCAATGGGGGGGGGGGGGGGGGGGTCAACTGCTGATGGAGGCGCAGTGTTCAGGGTAACAGAGCATGAGGTGAGGCGGACCTTTAAAAAAGTGAATATCAGGAAGGCAGCAGGTCCGGACGGCATCCCCGGCCGCGTCCTAAAAGTCTGTGCCGACCAACTGGCCCCAGTATTCACTGACATATTTAACCTGTCCTTAGAACAGGCTGTCATCCCCACCTGCCTGAAGAAGTCCACTATTATCCCTGTACCCAAAAAATCCAAGCCTGCTTGCCTCAACGACTACCGCCCTGTAGCTCTCACCTCCATAGCCATTAAGTGCTTTGAGAAGCTAGTAAAGGGCTACATCTGCTCCTCCCTCCCCATCAACATGGACCCCCTGCAATTTGCATACCGCCCCAACAGGTCCACGGAGGACGCCATAGCCCATGTGCTGCACACAGCAGCATCACACCTGGACAAGAGGCAGGGGAACTATGTGAGAATGCTATTCATCGACTACAGCTCGGCATTCAATACCATAGTCCCCTCCATACTCATAGCCAAGCTCAGGGACCTGGGCTTGAACTATGACCTCTGCCAGTGGGTCTTGGACTTCCTGACTGGCAGACCCCAGGTGGTGAGAGCAGGCAACTGCACCTCCTCATCCATCACCCTCAACATAGGGGCCCCCCAGGGCTGTGTTCTGAGTCCCCTCCTCTACTCCCTGTACACACACGACTGTGTGGCTCAGCGGAGTAGCAATACAATCATCAAATTTGCTGACGACACAGTGGTGGTGGGCCTGATCTCTGCCAACGACGAGAGGGCCTACCTGGAAGAGGTCAAGGTCCTGGCGGGATGGTGCCAGGAAAACAGCCTCTCCCTGAACGTCAGCAAAACAAAGGAGATGATTGTGGACTTCAGGAGGTCGGGGGTCAAGGACTACAGCCCCCTCAGCATCGACGGGGCACCGGTTGAGAGAGTCAACAGCTTTAAGTACCTCGGAGCCTACATATCCGAGGACTTGACATGGACCACACACATTGACAGTGTTGTGAAGAAGGCACGACAACGCCTCTACTTCCTCAGGCGCCTAAGGAAGTTCCAAGTCAGTCAGAAGATCCTTAAGAACTTCTACTCATGTACAATAGAGAGCATCTTGACCGGCAACATCACCTCCTGGTTTGGGAATAGCACTGCACAAGACCGAAGCAGACTACAAAGAGTGACACGTTCAGCCGAACGCACAATTGGAGGGGGGCTCCCCACCCTCCAGAACATTTACAACAAGCGTTGCAAGGGCAAGGCTAAGAGAATCATTAAAGACTCCAGTCACCCGAACAACTGCCTCTTTGAACTGCTGCGGTCAGGCAAGCGATACCGGAGTCTCAAGGCGAGCACAGAAAGACTCAGAAGAAGCTTCTATCCCCAGGCCATCAGGCTGCTAAACGAACAATGAACACTACACAACAACAACCACCAAACGCACATAGCACACACATCCACACGCACACACTCACTTTAAACAAACACACTGTAGCACCCACTCCACACACTTTATAACACACACCCACTTTAAACAAACACACTGTAGCACCCACTCCCCACACTTTATATTTATTGATGAAGGATTGCACTACAACTCGTACACCTTACTGTAAATTGTACCTAAATTGTACCTCATCCCATTTCTGCTTTGCACTATATAGTACTGTACATTAGTACACTGCATAGTATTGTATATTATTATATGGTAACTCAGAACATTGTACATATGTCTATACCGAACACTGTGACCTCATTTTCTTCTTCTAAATTACATGCTATACTATGTTATTTGATACTATCTTGTCTAGCACAGTCTCTGGAGCGTAACAGTAAGAAGCATTTTGTATGAAAGTATTCTGTACTTCTGTATGACAACTATTAAAGAAACTTGAAACTATTATCAGGGCTGACCTCCACTAGTCCAATAGTCACCGGCTGTGTAGTAGGGCTGGACGGTATGGTCTAAAATTTATATCACGGTATAATTTGAAGCATAGACGGTAACGGTATATATCACTGAATCAGTGTTTCCGTTAGAATTATTTTTTTTGCCTGATAGGCAGGCTATATAAATAATGACATCCTCAAGGCATGTAGATTTATAATATTTTAACTTAAAACTAGGCTACTTTTGCCTCATTATATTCCAAATAAAATAAGTCCTGAGACTCCGTGCTGCTGCCGACTTTAAATCAAATGGGTGTCTGTGGGCAGTCGCCCGACATTAATAAACAGCAGTCTGTTATAATCACATTTTTATGAGCTAACGAATTCCGTTATATTGGACATTTGTAACAATTATATCAAGCGAAGAACTGAGAAATTTGGCAGAGAGACGGCAACATTATCGTGGGTTTGCGTGATGACTCTCCACCTCGCAACGACTTATTTGCAAAGAGTATGTCGCTGCAGAGCAGCAGATTCAGCTGTTTTAAGGCTCTATCTGGGGACCGCTCAACAGCGCCCCCCACCCAACAGCTGAATTGCCAATGGCTGAATTGGAGTACTGCACGGTGCCGGTACAGATGGGTGGGTTATGGTGGATTCTGCGGCTCTGCAGCTGCATAATGCTTCTCGCAAAATCCAACATCCAGCTCGCGCTGCCCAGCCGTCAGAACACTACACATCATAATGTTCGCAGCAAACTGTAGTTGATCACCAGGTATGTTTTATTAACGTAGAATAATTCATATAAGAAAAACGATAGGGAAATATCTTACCTTTCTCCACTGGTTAAAAATGCCAGGAACTGAAATTGAAACTTGCTGTGCGCCGCGGTGATATGTGTTTATTATGAAATGACAATTGCGTGTTGACACGCCCACTGCACGAAGCCTCCTAAATAACTTTTTCCAGTTTGCACATATCTATTATCTATGACTAATTCTATCTATTTTTAGGGGCAAATGCGAGTGAAATAGTCGCGCTGTGGTTACATGACGTCATTGCTATTTTAGAGCTGCTCTACCGGTTACAAGGTATAGTCAAAATCCATACCGTAGAGCAAATTAATACCGTTTATACCGTATACCGTTTATACCGTCCACCCCTACTGTGTAGGTATACTGTTATTATTAGGGCTGACCTCCACTAGTCGACTAATCGATCAAAAGGAGCCATAGTCGACTGCCAACCTCTTAGTCTAATGCAAAAAAAAAAGTATACCAGCGAGTCTAACTGCCTAAGAAAACAGGCACAGAGGCACTGAAAGAGGATTTCACCTGTCTAATGAACACACCAGACAAATATCAAGATGTATCCATCAGTGGACCAATTGCATGCTTTTGCAGAGGACAAGAAGCCTTCAGTCGACTCCTTCAGACATTAAGCACCCCCCACAGCCCAAATGGAATGCCTATACAAATCCTTAGTCGGGGACAGGTCTAGTGATTATATATAATTCATACCGTCACTTCTGTAACCATTTTCAGCACCATTACAGAAAATACCTCTTTTGTTTTCCATTCTCTCTCTCTCAACCATACACTCCATAAACACCCGACCATGATTATCTATAGGTGCTTTTTGCTGATATAGCCTTGACTATTTTGTATACGAGTGCTTTTCAATATGTCTACTTAAGCCTGATGCCTTCGTTTTTCCGATAATACATTTTCACATCTTTGTATTTATTTGTATTTATTTATTAACTAAAGTAAAAAATCTAAATGTAAAATCAAACATACAAAAGATATACACATTATTTAAAAAATACCAGTAATACATTCAAAAGATATGTGTTAACACAAACATACATACACACAGTACATGCATCCATATATACTGCGTACATAATAATACATAACCACCCACCCACCTGCCTACAAACCTACCCACCCACATAACCAAATGCATACGTCCATGTATGACCTATTTATCTATCTACTACTTTTGGATATGAGAATTCTTTTGTAGTTTGCTTTAAACATCTCCTCTCTGTCCCCCTCTGGACAGTTCCTGATGGTGAAGTTCCTGTGTGCCAGGCAGGACTCGGCGGAGCGGCTGGGGGTGCAGTCTCTCAGCTTCAGTGGGTACCTGTGCCCCGGGACGGAGAGGCTGGGAGACCTGGACGACCTCAGCCCAGAGACGGAGGGCTCCGACGGGGACACTGTGACGGGCCTCAGTCTGCTCAACAAGACCCTCTTCTTCGTCCAGCAGCTCACACAAGATATGGTAACTCAATCACTGCTGAAGACCACTACTCTGTTACTGCTGCTGCTACTATAGGGAGGTGTAGTCTGACGTCGCTCTGGACCGCCCGCCAGGTCCACCCGTATAGGGATGTATCATTGGGAAAATTTTTCATGTTGAGCTCTAGATTGTGGATGAATAAGCACAGAAAGGTACACCATGCAAATGTTAATGCTTTATTTGATTTAAACGAGACGATTTAGAAATGGGCAATGGGGAATGACATTGCGTTTTCAAGCGGGTGGACCTGCCGGAAACAGCAATAACGTAACCACTACACCTCCATATTACTGCTATGATTACATCTACAGATTCATTCCTTGGAGTAAAGAAACCCCCAGATTGTATCTTTAAAGCCTGTTCGATTCCCCGACCCGGTGGCCATATGCCGCATGTCCTCCCCCCTTCTCCTCCCGCTTCACCCTCTCTCCTCTGTCGGTCCTGCGTGGCCAGAAAAAGCTGAAAATGCTATAAAAATTAATTAATAAATAAATAAAAATAACTACAGATTCGGTACAAAAATCGTGAAATATCTTTTAAGGTACAAAAATGGTATGTTGACATAAAATTACCCAGAATATTAGTTATTGTTGTTGTGAGAATGATGACTAAAGCCCTTTGATTTAATCGATTAATTCCAATTCATGATTTAGGACTACCGGTATTTAAATTTTTTTTTATCGATTTTCACAACAAAAAAAAACAAAAAAAAAATTCCAAGAGTCACCTTTTATTTTACAAAAAGTGATGTTTGGTGAAAGTAGGATTTGCACTTTATTAATCCCAAAAGGGAAATTCATTCTTGTTTGATTGAGTTTGGATTTTGTGTGTGAGCTTACTTTGAATATGTACATTTGTGATTATTTATTATAATTATTTAAAAAAAAAATTTAAGTCCACAAGTGTGTTTTTGATTGATCTGTAAACAAAGACAGAAAATAAACTATTCATCATCATCATCATCATCATCATGATCAAGAGGCACCTTTTATTTCTTTTAAGTGAAGTTTGGTGAAAAAGCAAGTTATTGCACTATTAATCCCAATAGGGACATTCATATTTGTTTGATCAAGAGTAACCTTTTATATATACAGGTGTGTGTATATATATATATTTTTAAGTGAAGATTGGTGAAAGTTAGGTTTGCACTTCAATCCCAATAGGGAAATTCATCTTGGTTTGATAATTTTTTTGTGTCAAATAAAAACAAATCTTATTTGAATGATTTCCTTGGCGTTTTTAAGAGAGAAAAAAATCGATGTAAATCGGATGTGGTGTGAACAAATCTGAGATTTTATTTTTAGGCCATAGCGCCCAGCCCTAACTACAGTATACACTTACGACATTAAAATAATTCCACAATAAGCTTTTTATGACTCAATTAAAACATCACTGTACTGGATATTTAAATGAAATAAGAGCTACTAACTGGGTTCCTGACATCAGATATGCCATGATGTACAATAGTTAGTATCAGGTCATGTGTTTAGTAAAGAGGCATGTTTTATACTTGTGTGCTGCACTAAATAACCCCTTAGATTAGCACACATCATCATAGACACACCCACAGGTAGGGCTGTCACCCCCCCCCCCCCCCCCCCCCCAGAATATCAAACTATCGATCAAACTGTGATGATGTGATCAAATTCTAAATTGATATTAACCCTTTCACTGCCACACGACAGAAGGTTAACCCTTTACTATTTAGCATCCGCGGAGCTAATGATGCTAATGATGGAGCATCGCCGTTGGTTGTGTGGTCGTAAAGGGCTAACCTTCTGTATTGTCACAGTGAAAGGGTTAACCGGCTGTCGTGTGGCAGTGAAAGGGTTGGCCGCGTCTCTTCCTCTCTGCCTCACTGCTCGACTGCACAGCGGAGGTGGGAGCTGCAGTCTGGGGCCGCGAGAGAGAGAGTTCATCTAAACTGATCCAATCATTATGTTCTTCTTTCACCAGAATCGAGTGCCTTCCAGGTGCCCGGCGGCCTCTCTCTTGAATGTGAGGCCTACACTGTAAAGTGCTTTGAGTGCTCAGGGGACTAGAAAAGTGCTGTATAATCACAGTCCATTTACCATTGTTGTACAGTGATTCAAGGTTCTCACTCTCACTTTCTCCATCTCCCTGTCTCTTTCTTTCTCTCTTTCTCTCTCTCTCTCTCTCTCTCTCTCTCTCTCTCTCTCTCTCTCTCTCTCTCTCTCTCTCTCTCTCTCTCTCTCTCTCTCTCTTTCTCTTTCTCTTTCTCTTTCTCTTTCTCTCTCTTTCTCCCTCTCTCTCTCTGTCCAGAGGCAATACGCAGTTACGACAGATGACAATCATCTTTTTGGGATTGTTTGCAGTTATGAAAAGGCGCGGGGGCGGGATTATAATAAATAGAGGATTCTGATTTACATAAAAGCTTGTATTACTTTGAAGAAATGGTCTTTTTCTTTGGATATCTTTGGATAAAAGTGACGTCCCTACCCACAGATGAAGCGTCCCGTTTTAACCCTTTCACTGCCGCACTACCAAACGGTTAACCCTTTACTAACATTCTGTAGTGTGGCAGTGAAAGGGTTAAAAGATCATATTAAGTTCAGCTCTGGTGTGAAGGATGATGGGTGTGTCTCTCTTCAACCTTGTAGGACGTGTCCCTGCTCAAGCAGAAGTTTCTGCTGGACTTCAGTGGCCTCAACGTGACCCTGTTCTGGGACTTCTACAAGAAACTCCGCGAGATGTGAGTACAGGAAACTAGCTTTTTTTTTTTCTCCTTATTTTTCTATTTTTCTCCCATCCCAATTTCGTATTTCCAATTCTCCCCTCCCCTGTCTTGAACGTTGCTAGACCATGCCTCCCACTGGTCGGCTGTAGTGAGGACAGAAGCCTTGCATCACGTGTCCCCCCCGGTACACGAGGAGGCAGCCTGTCGCATATTTTCACCAGACAGCTCGATCTCTCAGTTAGCGAGGAGTAACGCGTGGGAGGCTCACGCTGCCCCCGATACTTCCTGTCTCTGCTGTACAGGCGTCACCCAACCGACCTGTAGGAGTCGCTGTCCACAACGTCCAATCCCCACCCACCGGCTTCCCACCCTCTAACACTGCCAATTGTGTTAGTATGAACGACCGGCCAGCCGGTAGCAACGCCGAGAGCTGGGCTCGATACCAGCATCTCCTGCGTTAGTGGCGAGCGCCTTGCCCACTGCGCCACCCAGCCGCCAGGAAACGATAGCTTTTAACTGGTACCTGATGTCATACACACACACTATGGTACTCCTCTGATGATCTACGGATACCAAAACGGAGAATGTAAAGACTACTTTAAACGGTAAATCCAGAACTATTTAAAAATGTTAAAACATAGTTAAAAAAATATCGAATAATTATTAATAATAATAAAATAAAATACAAGAATAAAAATTAAATAAAAATTAAACGTAGTTAAAAACGTTGTATAAACGGTAAAAACAGCGGCACAAGAACAAATTAAATCACAAGAAATAGCTAGCAATCGAAGGCCTTTTGAAATAAGAAGGTTTTCAGGCCTGCTTTAACTCTTTCTCTGCCACGCTGGGAACGGGATATGGCTATGTGCTGCCACACATTAAACCAATGGAGTCGCTCACCTTGTTTGCAGGGCTATAAATAACTATATTCTATATTATAGCTATGGATGCAATACTATGGCCCATTTGACATCGAGTATCTATCGTTCAAGATGTGAAAAAGAAATTATTTCTCCATCCATACATTCCCGTTTTATACCGTGGTGAATATGGTTTTAGAGCGGTTTAGGGTAATTCCTGGGAGGCTAGTAATAGCCCGCAACGTATATTATACTTAATCCATTGGCATTTCGTCCCTATACACGCTACACTTAAAGATTCAAATGCATATGATCGGTATATAATGTTCCATCATGAATGCATGAAGGGGGGGGGGGGGGGTCGTTTCTGATTAATTGATTGTCAATAATGGCATTTGTTAGTACAACAACATAATTGATTGTCAATAACGGCATTTGTTAGTACAACAACATACGCTGATCAGGGCGATGGCTATGAAAACAAGGCACAATCAAGCTGAAATTGACGTTAAATTGCTCCTACCTGTGGCCGGTGGGATTCCAAAAAGAATATTCCAATTATTTGATTGCCATCTGGTAGATTGTATGTTCATTTGGCCCACGACATAATGCATACCCATCACAGCATAATGAATCGGGCGTCCCGAAAACTATTCAATGCGATCGGGTGAAGCCCTTGGTTCAGGTTACTAGAAAAGTCCGCCCGGAGGCATTTCATCGACGCACAGCCCCATACACAGAGTCTCAAAGGGAGTGCAACATCGGCCGCATACCACCAGGCGGTGGTAATGGACGTTTGCGATCTCAGACTCATTCCCTATGGTAACACCAGCCTTCCTGGATGGATACTGAATGGAAATAGCGAATAAAAGAAATAACGATCAAATGACGAGTATACTCGTCCGTTGTTGGCAGTGAATGAGTTAAAAGAGTCCATAGACTCTTGGGTCTCTGATTGTGTGCGTGTGTGTGTGCGTGTGTGCGTGTGTGTGTGTGTGCTTAGTGATGGAGAGGAGGTGATGAAGAGCAGAGTGCTGCTGCTTCAACTGCTGCAGAACTGTTTCCCCGTGCTGCCCAACCCGCTGGACGTGCGTGGCATGGAGGAGGTCCGGGGGGCGGAGGAGGTCCGGGGGGCGG
>NC_140172.1:16057817-16134015 GCF_963971535.1 Notolepis coatsorum | reverse complement strand
AAAAACTGTAAAAACTGTAAAAACCAAAAGCCAGAGCAAATAAATGTGTTTTGAGGCGTGGTTTAAACACCTGCAGAGTGTGTAATCGTCGGTAGTGTGATAGTAAAGGGTTAACCTTCTGTAGTGTGGCAGTGAAAGGGTTAAGGAGTATCCAGATACTGGAGATCCTGTCAGTGCACTTAAAGGAAAACTCCAACTTTTTGGGAAATTAGCTTATTTAACATCTTCCCTGGAGTTAGACAAGACGATACATACCTTTTTCATCTCTCTGCATGCATTGGGCTTAGGGAACGCCTGGACCGTTAGCCTAGCTTAGCTTCATCACTGGAAGTGGGGCAGACATCTAGCTTAGTTCACTACAGTCAGGAAATATACTACAAATACAATCAAAATACAACTCCCAAACGTTTCTGTAAACATGTTGTGACCTGTGTATTTACCACGTCTCCCAGTCACACAAGTCATACGAGTCTCCCAGTCACACAAGTCACACGAGTCTCCCAGTCACACAAGTCTCCCAGACACACAAGTCTCCCAGTCACACAAGTCTCCAGACACACAAGTCTCCCAGTCACACAAGTCTCCCAGTCACACAAGTCTCCCAGACACACAAGTCTCCCATGTCACATGAGTCTCCCAGTCACACAAGTCACACAAGTCTCCCAGTCACTTGTGTGACTGGGAGACTTGTGTGACTTGGAGACTTGTGTGACTGGGAGACTTGTGTGACTGGGAGACTTGTGTGACTTGGAGACTTGTGTGACTTGGAGACTTGTGTGACTGGGAGACTTGTGTGACTGGGAGACTTGTGTGACTGGGAGACTTGGAGACTTGTGTGACTGGGAGACTTGTATGACTGGGAGACTTGTGTGACTTGGATACTTGTGTGACTGGGAGACTCGTGTGACTTGGAGACTTGTGTGACTGGGAGACTTGTGTGACTGGGAGACTTGTGTGACTTGGATACTTGTGTGACTGGGACACTTGTGTGACTGGGAGACTTGTGTGATTTGGAGACTTGTGTGACTGGGAGACTCATGTGACTGGGAGACTTGTGTGTCTGGGAGACTTGTGTGACTGGGAGACTCGTGTGACTTGTGTGACTGGGAGATGTGGTAAATACACAGGTCACAACATGTTTACAGGAAAGTTTGGGAGTTGTATTTTGATTGTATTTGGAGTATATTTCCTGACTGTAGTGAACTAGGCTAGATGTCTGCCCCACTTCCAGTGATGAAGCTGAGCTAGGCTAACGGTCCAGACGTTCCCTATGCCCAATGCATGCAGAGAGACAAAAAAGTATGTATCATCTTGTCTAACTCCAAGGAAGATGTTAAATAAGCTAATTTCCCAAAATGTTGGAGTTTTCCTTAAACACTTTCAGTGCCAATGACGAGAAACTCGTTATTAATCGTTATTGCTTTTATTAGCGATATCCATTCATTTTTCTTCAATCCAGCCTCACGTTATCATTGGGACTGTCTATGAGCTCGAACAGGGCAAATACCGCCCCTATCGTCTCCCGGATGTAATGCACCAATTGGATTGGACTCAATGGAAATGCATGGGGGGGGATCCATATTTTACTCTCAGGCATGTAACTAACCCGAGACGATTGCATTCATTGTGGACCCTCAGAGCAGCGTGGAATATGTGTTTCGAGTACTTAACGTTGGATCAATAAACGCGATCGATATTTGGAATGGCGATCAGGAATTGGAATAATCTTTTTGCAGAACATCTGATGTGAGGTAAGGAATCTATTTTACCAGTCTTGGGGTAATCAGATGTATTTTTCACATCTCAACGTGTGTGTGTGCGTGTATGACGTTAGCGCTGACCAATCGATTTTTCAGCCCGCTTCTCTAGCGTGCATAAGTACACATATACTATAGATAATCGAGCGTTTATTTGAAAACTACGGTATTCATAAATCAGCCGGAAAATGACAACGTGTTTTGTGTATTCCAGTAAAGAGCTATTATCACAGAATCTTTTTTTTTTCTAGTAATTTCCAAAAACGTCAGTTTTTCAAAACGGTATAAAACGGAAATGTACAGATGAAAAAAACAATCCGTTTCGTACATGTTGACTGCAAGCAAGTCATGATAAGCGACGGGCGTATAGACACATAGCCATAATATAGAATATAGAAAAGCTCAGCGAAAATCATGAAATATCGGAAAATCTGTCCAAAAAGGCTGGCATTCGCGATAAATTGTGCGCCCCCTGCTGGCACTCAATGTGTTGATGAACAACTCTCTCCTCCTTTATTTGGTCTCAGGGTTAACCCCAAGTGTAAACATGTTATAAAAGCATTTTAATGCATCCCGCTAAAAGTCGAATGTCTCTGTTCCTCTCATCCTTTCAGGTGAAACATTTATGCTCTCTCTACTGAAGAGCGTCTCCTCTGTTATTACAACCGCTACACAGGGTTCTCACAAGGTCCTTGAAGTGATTAAAGTGCTAGATTTGTTACCAAAAAACAAGGTGCTTAAAAAGTCTTGAAATTCAAATCAACCATTTGCATTGAACCTTTTGTTCATCCATGATAACATAGTTCTGAATCAAGAAATCTTTTTCTTTTCATTTATCTAAAGCAGGGGTGGCCAACCCGCGGCTCGCGAGCCGCATGCGGCTCTTTGCCGTCAATGTGCGGCTCTTCCATCCATTTTTTTCTTTTAAATAATTTTTTTTTTTTTTTTTTTTTTTTATGTCACTCATTCCATAAGGACGTAGAATAAACATTTACAATTTTTTTTAAATGGTCCATTTGCATGTTCTTGGTATCTGAATCTAGGGACATATATGGATCAGTGTCAGAAATAGTGTGTCTGTTACTAGGCTTGAGTAAATTGTAATGAACCAAAGGAGAATATCAATTCTATTTAAAAAAAAAATTATCTTTGACTGTAAATAACACCATGCTAAAATTGACCAGACCTGAAAAATCTAAGCAAATGAATAAAGGGAAGATGATTAAACAGAAGGTTTTGTAGATACAGTACTGAATTCTGCCATCTTTTTTATAATGTAAATTTCTCCACCATTCTTCATCATATTGCAACACCGTTTTTTGCAAGACGTTCACAGAAAGGTAGAGAAACTAACTGCGTTCTGTTTTATGGCAATAACGTTCAGGTTTGTGGGAGATAATCCCAAAAAATAAGAGAAATTAAAAAGTAAATCCAGAAGTCAGATGATTGACAGGGGCTGGTGTGAGCTGGGTAGGGTAGTTTTTCGAAATTCGAAAGCCCTGAGTCTCTTCCACTCACTTTTGGCTGTGCCACTTCCTCCTGTCAATATGCGCCGGTTTCCGACTCAATGCCCTGAGATTTCTATAATCTTATATTTCACTAATAACAGTTAAAATAATTGGTAAACAAACATAATGCTGAAAATATACACTTTTACTGTATATCTCGGGCTTAAGAGGTTAACCCTGTCAGGCCCAAATTAAAAAGAAATTAGCAACTTCAGAGGCCAGAGGGTGGGACATATAAACACATTTACTATCAAATAGCATTGTGAGGCTGAACAACAGGACCAATTGACTATACATGTGCTTAAAGGGGAACTATCTTATAAATGGCTTTTTTCAGTGTTTACCATTGTTTCTTAGCTATGTGGACTTATATTAACACTTTCAGCGCCACGCCTGGTTTTCCGTTTTACCGCTTGAATGCCACCATCGGCGCCAATGTTAACGTTAATATCGCCTAATCTATGTTTTAAATTATGGCTATGTGTCTAATCTGCCCATCGCATTATCAAAGACTATTTTCCAGTCAGTGCTGTGAAGGCAGATTGTTTTTTTATCGCGTCGTTGCCGTTTCAGAGCAGTTAGAAAAGCCCCTGTTTTGATATAAAAAACAGCTCATTCTGGAGCATTCTATGAAAATCGTCTTTTAGTGGAATATTCCACAACGTTGATATTCGTCGGCCTTTTTATGAATCGTTTTCAAATAAACGCTAGATGATCAATATTATACGTGCACGCACGCACATTACGGCCGCGCACGGATAATCGCCTCGTTGATTTCCTCTCGGACTTTTACAGTGAAACCGAAAGAGGACATTTCACAAAACAGCTTATAACTTCATCAAACTTACTCTGATTATCCTACCACTGATAACATAGAGTCCTTACCTGACATCAGATGGTATCCAACTGGTATATTCCAATTCCTGATCACCATTCGAAAAAATCAATACGTGTATGCATCCAACGCGATACAGTAGAACTCCATGATCCGCGGGGATCTGAGGCTCCAGAATGAACTCTAGTAACCCCGGCTGGATCAGTGAACTGGAAAATGTGGAGTACCGGATTTTTTTCCCCATTCATTTTCATTGAGTCCATTCCAAAATCACTTATATCATCTGGGAGACGACAGGGGGCGCTTTTTTCCACAGTGATCGTCGGCGCCCCTCGGCTATACTCGGGTAGGCTCGGGTGATGCAATAATTTTTCAGATCGCAAAAAAAAAAAGAAAAAAAATATCAGAGAAATCTCGTGAGTGGCTAGCAACCACCTATAAAAAAACACGAGAAATCTCGTGAGTGGCACTGAAAGAGTTAATAGGATATATGTCTCTAATTCTCATATTGGCGAATTCTTCCAATTCTCCTCTCACAATATTCACCCTCACTGAACTGAGTCATCTGAAAATGTGCATATCTGTGATGTCAGAGATTTCTCAGCTGCATAATAATGTGGCAGTTGATGTGGCAGTTGGCACCAGGCCACACAGTGGTTGGAGCCCAGCCTCAAAACGGCTTAAGATCTTGAGGTAGAAAAATGCGGTTTTTAGTACTTGATTAGAAATACAAAACAATGCATTTTTTTTGAAAAAAACCTAGGTGTTCCATAGACTCACAGGAATTGTGTAAAAGTGCCCCAATAGTGAAAAAAATAGTAAAATAGTTCCCCTTTAACAATTTTTAAATAAACATTATTTTTTTAAATGGCTAAAAGTGATTTTGTAATTTTGCAACCGTGGGTCTCACAGGGTACTTTTAACCCTGTGAGGCCCAAATAAAAAAGACATTAGCAACTTCAGAGGCCAGAGGGTGGGACATATAAACACATGAAGGGTGCCGTGACTGAAAAAAAAGGTTGAGAAACGCTGGTATATGGTGTGGCTCTTTGTGGTACCACAGTCATTTTTTTGTGGCTCTTAGTCTCTGACTGGTTGGCCACCCCTGATCTAAAGTGTAACTGTCGGAAATTGGTTTTACGCCATAAATATTGGATCCGATTCTTTTTCCCAATAAGAAAACTGCATTTAAAAGTGAATTGTATTCTTTTAAAATAAATTTTTTTTGCTTGTAAAAGTACTTGAAAGTCCTTGAATTTTATTTTGCAATGTCTGGGAACCCTGTAAGAAGACGCTGTTTCTTGTGCTCTCTCTCGCTCTCTCTCTCTCTCTCTCTCTCCCTCTCCCTCTCCCTCTCCCTCTCTCTCTCTCTCTCTCTCTCTCTCTCTCCCTCTCCCTCTCCCTCTCCCTCTCCCTCTCTCTCTCTCTCTCTCTCTCTCTCTCTCTCTCTCTCTCTTTCCCTTTCTCCATCTCTCTCTCTCTCTCTCTTTCCCTTTCTCCATCTCTCTCTCTCTCTCCCCCTCTCTCTCCTCCCTCCTCTCTCTCTCTCTCTCCCTCCCTCTCACCCGTCTCCAGTGTGAGGTGATGATGGTGGATGTGAGCGGAGGGCCCAGTAGGCTGGTGCTGTTGTCCCTCTTCTGGGCCCTCCAGGGCTCCCTGCTCTCCTGGTGCTTCCTGCAGCTGAAGCGGGGCTCCCCCACCACGGCTGCTGACCTGGCCCGGGACATCTTAGTGAAATGTGAGGAAGGCTGAGGCCATGTGCCATTTGGAAGAATCGACACACACACACACACATAAACTAATGTTAAATAATATATATATTTTTACACATGCAAAAAAATCGATAAGTGACGCCACTTATCGATTTCACACAGTTATCGATAAGTAGCCTCAGCCTTAAATGAGAGAGAGGGAGAGGGAGAGATGGAGAGGGGGAGGGGGAGGGAGGGAGGGAGGGAGAGGGAGGGAGGGAGAGAGGGAGAGGGAGAGGGAGAGGGAGAGGGAGAGGGAGAGA
This sequence comes from Notolepis coatsorum, assembly GCF_963971535.1. Lineage (NCBI taxonomy): Eukaryota > Metazoa > Chordata > Actinopteri > Aulopiformes > Paralepididae > Notolepis > Notolepis coatsorum. The sequence goes on along the minus strand of NC_140172.1, from coordinate 16,127,901 downwards.
GAGAGAGAGATCCCGACCCTGAATGACACGGCACCAATGATCTCCTGTACAGCTGATTGATTGATTGAAAACTTTATTAACAGATTGCAGAATGGGTACAATACAGTACAGTTCAATACACACAATTGTTAAGGGGATGCAGACCAGAGAAAGACTTTCGTCTTGTTTACATCAGGGTCCCCCATTTTCAATTCATAATGAAGCTATAGCTTCTCTTCTATGACTCAGTCTACTTATAATTGTCTATAATAAAGCAAGGGAACACAGTTTGGCAGTTTGGCGTAGATTATTAAAGCTTATGGCTCAATGTGGAACGAGAGGAGGATTAATGATTCCAAAATGACTGCACATTGAAGGGAGTGTGCTGCTTGAGACACGACACGAGGAGTTCATGGAGTCCCCTTGTTGTGTCCCGTCTCTCCCCTGCAGACGTGCAGCAGTTCTTGGGCAGCGCCCAGGTGGTGCTGGGATCCCTGCTGGAGAGATACAGCGGCGCTGAGATCACTGACAAGCTGAGCAGCTCCATCCTGGCCACAGTCACCAGACAACTGGTAAACCACACGCTCTCTAACCCTAACCCTACACACCACCACACACTCTTGTTGTGTTGTGTCTCCACAAGAGGTTGGCCAGTCGACTACGGCTCCTTTCGACCGATTAGTCGACTAATAGGGGTCAGCCCTAAAGGGCTGTAGTCGTTATGTTACAAAGGACAACAACAACAGCATATTGTCTTTAAATGACCCCCGTCACTGTGTGGTCGTCAGATGATCTTCCTGCTGGAGCTGTGCTGCCTGGACATCCCTCACCGCGCGCTGCTGGAGACCCTCTCCTCGCTGGTGGAGCTGCTCAAGAGCCTGTCCAGTGACACCGGGGACATCTTCTCTAAGGTCAGTGGAGCTGCAGACCTGGGGCCCCCATGTCCTGGTGTGATAGTAAAGGGTTAACCTTCCGTAGTGTGGTCGTGAAAGGGTTAACCTGCTGTCGTGTGGCAGTGAAAAGGGTTAACCTTGCGTGTTGTCGCAGTGAAAGGACCACTGGTTGATGGTTCACTGACTAGAAGTACTATTGCCACACACAACAAAGGGGTTAACCCTTTGACTGCCACACAGTGCCACAGGGTTAATGCATTTGGTAGTGTGGCAGTGAAAGGGTTAACGGCACGCTGCTGATGGTAAAGGTCCCTCTGTGCCGTGTCTCCGCCTGCAGGTGGACCTGGAGAGCTGCCAGCAGCCCCAGCAGCCCGTGGTCCTGAGGACCTGGAGCATGGAGTCTCCACACAACTACGACAACAGCCGCCACGAGACCACCATCTTCGCCTGCCCCGGTGCCACCTCCTTCGAGGTGGAGTTCGACGACCGCTGTGAAACGGAGAAGAGGTGAACAACACTCTTGTCAAATCATTGTTTGTTTTCATAACTGAGGAGTACCTGTGCGTATTCACCACCTCTACATTATTACTAAGCCAACCACCTCTACATTATTACTAAGCCAACTACCGCTACATTATTACTAAGCCAACCACCGCTACATTATTACTAAGCCAACCACCTCTACATTATTACTAAGCCAACTACCGCTACATTATTACTAAGCCAACTACCGCTACATTATTACTAAGCCAACATCCTCTACATTATTACTAAGCCAACCACCGCTACATTATTACTAAGCCAACTACCACTACATTATTACTAAGCCAACTACCGCTACATTATTACTAAGCCAACTACCTCTACATTATTACTAAGCCAACTACCGCTACATTATTACTAAGCCAACATTCTCTACATTATTACTAAGCCAACCACCTCTACATTATTACTAAGCCAACATCCTCTACATTATTACTAAGCCAACTACCTCTACATTATTACTAAGCCAACTACCTCTACATTATTACTAAGCCAACTACCGCTACATTATTACTAAGCCAACTACCTCTACATTATTACTAAGCCAACTACCGCTACATTATTACTAAGCCAACTACCGCTACATTATTACTAAGCCAACTACCGCTACATTATTACTAAGCCAACTACCGCTACATTATTACTAAGCCAACTACCGCTACATTATTACTAAGCCAACTACCTCTACATTATTACTAAGCCAACTACCGCTACATTATTACTAAGCCAACTACCTCTACATTATTACTAAGCCAACTACCTCTACATTATTACTAAGCCAACTACCGCTACATTATTACTAAGCCAACTACCGCTACATTATTACTAAGCCAACTACCTCTACATTATTACTAAGCCAACACCTCTACATTATTACTAAGCCAACACCTCTACGTTATTACTAAGCCAACTACCTCTACATTATTACTAAGCCAACTACCTCTACATTATTACTAAGCCAACTACCGCTACATTATTACTAAGCCAACTACCGCTACATTATTACTAAGCCAACTACCGCTACATTATTACTAAGCCAACTACCGCTACATTATTACTAAGCCAACTACCGCTACATTATTACTAAGCCAACCACCTCTACATTATTACTAAGCCAACATCCTCTACATTATTACTAAGCCAACTACCGCTACATTATTACTAAGCCAACTACCGCTACATTATTACTAAGCCAACATCCTCTACATTATTACTAAGCCAACTACCGCTACATTATTACTAAGCCAACTACCGCTACATTATTACTAAGCCAACTACCGCTACATTATTACTAAGCCAACTACCGCTACATTATTACTAAGCCAACTACCGCTACATTATTACTAAGCCAACTACCGCTACATTATTACTAAGCCAACTACCGCTACATTATTACTAAGCCAACTACCGCTACATTATTACTAAGCCAACTACCGCTACATTATTACTAAGCCAACTACCTCTACATTATTACTAAGCCAACATCCTCTACTGTACATTCATCATATTTGTTGTTGTCTGGACTCTTCACAGATATGACTACCTAGAGTTCACAGATGCCAGAGGAGGGAAGGTCCGGTACGACATGAAGGTCGGATCAGAGAAGTGGCCAAAGGTAAAGGATATAAGCGAACGTTTTTAATGTTACTAACGGAACTTCAACTTCAACTTCAAACTTCAAATTACTTTATTTTCCTTTCGGAACTTCATTTGTGCAGTGGTTGAAAGACAAACAGTCACAATACATAGACAATTTTTTTTTAAACTACAATAAAAAGACCACTATATAAAAAAACACCAACTACATTAACACATTGAGTGCCACGCCCCTTCCGGGAAGTGGCCTCTTCCGTGCCGCCCATTAAACCCATGTAAACGTAGTTGTAGTTTGTAGAACTAAACCTATATTTTATAGTATAGCTATGGGTCTAATAACGCCGTCGAGTCTCATTGAGCTACTTCTGGTCAACGTGCAAGAAACAGATTATTTTTTCATCCGTACATTTCCGTTTGATACCTTTTTGAATATGAACATAGTCCGGCCGCTTCTGAGCAATTCCAGGGAAAATACACGAAAACAGCGTTTTTGTGTAATTCAATAAACACGTTGTCATTTTTCGCCTGATTATCGGATCTTCCTGAAATCAACGCTAGATCATCACTATTATCCTTTGTGGTGCATGCATGCAATGTGGTTTAGACCGAGAACAGCCAGACACATAAACTGGTCAAGAAGGCTGGCTCAGTGGTGGGGAGGAGACTGGACCCACTGGGGACCGTGGTGGAGAGCCGCACGTAGAGCAAGCTGCTGGCCATCATGGGCAATACCAACCACCCTCTCCACCACACCCTGGTGGGGCAGAGCAGCAGTCGCAGCGGACGGCTCATCTCCCTGCACTCACGGACCGAGCGGCACAGGAGGTCCTTTGTCCCCACAGCCATCAGACTGTACAACAGCGTATTATAGTTACACCTGTTTTTACACCTGTTTTTACATCTGTTTTTACACCTGTTTTTATACACCTGCTTTTATCTAATCACGCTACTATTTTAATTTTAATTTTAATATTGATGGGTATGATTTAATTGAATTTTATCATGTACTTATTTTAATTCATGATGCAGACATAACGTGTAACTACTGTATGGGAATGGTCAATGTCTGTATACTATGTGAGCTGCGAGATACCCTGAATTTCCCCAAGGGGATTAATAAAGTATCTATCTATCTATCTACATATAGCTTCAATCGCAGTAGAAATAAATATCAGATCAACGCAAGCTTTCATATATAGTGTCCTTACCTGGTCTCTGAAGTAATGCAAAAAAAAGAATCCAATAATCTCATCGCCATTCCAGTTATCCACAGCGATCGTCCCTCCGACGTTATTGGGCATTCAAGCCATCCCTATAAGCGTGTGTTTTGCCGGAGTGTTTAGGACCCGCCCCCACGCCGCAGCTCGATATAGAAAATAAGCGAACCCATTTCTAACCGGGTGCATTACTGGCCGAAGGCGTTAGAGGGCGGTATAATACCGTCTGCCAGCTTAGACACACTCAGAACAGTATGCACAAGGTGTCCCGCTGAATTATGAATGGATATAGATAATAAAAGAAATACCGTGACAGAAACGTAGATCTACGTTTCCGGCACTCAACGATTGGATGACAGAACCGTAGATCTACGTGAACGGCACTCAAAGTGTTAAAACTACAGTACTTAAAGCATGATATATTAAAAACCATATTAAAAACCATGTGGAGCAGTTCTATGTGTATATAAATAATAGGGGGGGGGCGCAGTCCGGCCTCCACCAGACCTAGGTGTTCAGCAGTCTGATGGAGGTTGGCACGAAGCTACCTAAGCCCCTTTTGTTCAGTGATGAAGCTCTGTATCGACGGCCTGAGGGCATTAGTTTGTAATGGGTGTGAAGGGTGTGTGTGTTATCTCCAACTATTTGGGAGGCCTTTTTAACTGTCCGTTTCTTGTGGATGCTGCTGAGTGGCTCCTGGTCCTTCCCGATTATCTTGCCGCTGATCTTAACGACCCTGTCGAGAGGTTTCCGGTTGATGGCACGCATCACTCCAAACCATGATGTGATGTTAAAGGACATTATGGATTCCACAAAGGAGTTGTAGAAAGCCTGCAGGAGTGATGGTCCGACCTGAAGCTTCCTCATCTTCCTGAGGAAGAACAGTCGCTGTTGGCACTTAGAGAGCCGGGGGAGTTGTGGGGTCACGCCTGAAGTCCACCTGCAGTTCCTTTGTTTTGCTGGGGTTTAGGTCCAGGAAATTGTTCTTACACCACTTCTGCGAACCTGTTCATTTCTCCAATGATGCGGTCATTGGAGTTGGTGGTGTCAACGATGACTAGTGTCATCAGAGTATTTGATGAAGAGCATCTCAGGGTCTGAGCTGCTCCAGTCGTCGGTGTACAGAGTGAACACAGGACTGGTGAGATGACAGTTCCCTGGGGTGCCCCGGTGGATACAGTTCTGTTGGAGCTGTAGTTGCCGTTGAATCTAAAAGTCTGGTGTCTATTTTGTGAGGAAGGAGAGAATGAGCAGTATGAGGTGGGGGTTGACATTCATCCGGAGGAGTTTCTGTCCCATCAGATGAGGTTGCACGGTGTTGAATGCACCTGAGAAGTCCACGAATACCATCCTGACAAAGGACTTGGGCTTCTCCAGCTGTGTGTAGGTGTGATGCAGGAGGGTTATCATTGCATCATCCACACCTCTCTGCTGCTTGTATGCAAACTGGAGTGGGTCTGTGTGCCCACTAACCTCCCTCTGTAGCTGAGGTAGAGTGGGTCTGTGTGCCCACTAACCTCCCTCTGTAGCTGAGGTATAGAATGAGCCTTTCAAAGCTCTTCATCACCAGAGATGTTAAAGCTACAGGGCGGTAGTCATTATTGCAGGTGGGGTTAGTTTTCTTAGGGACTGGGCAAATGATGGAGGATTTCCATATGGTTGGTATGGAGTGTTCAGACAAGGATCGGTTAAAGAGGTTACAGAAGACCTCAGCCAGCTGCTCATGACAGACCTTCAGCAAGCGCCCACTGATGTTGTCAGGACCTGGGGCCTTGTGAGGGTTTGTTCTCTTGAGCACCCTCTCCACCTCCCTGGGGTGAAACTCTAGGTTGGTGCTAGTCGCTGCTTTACACAGGAGACTGGTGGTCAGCTCCTCCTCCTCACAACGACAAGAGAAGTAGACAATAACCTCTCTGTCCACTAGGGGTGTAACGGTACGTACCTCGTTTTGAAGTCAAGGTTCGGTACAGTGGGGGAAAGTTTGGCTTTCCATGTTCCACTCAGGGGTGATGTAGTGTGCAGTGGTTCCCAAAGTCGGGGTCGCGACCCAAAGGTGGGCCGCGAGATGATTTCCAATTTTTTTTTTTTTTTTTTTTTTGTCAGGCCACTGAACTTAGAAGCAGGCCAGGACAGTGTTTCTAGTTGTATTCTATTCTATTGTATTCTAAAATGTGACTATATGGTTTTATATTACCTTAATAAATAATAAAAAAAAAAAAAATCTACTTATTTCAACGAACATTTCAAACTAAATAACAGATTATGCACATAAAACGCTGAAAACAACTGAAGCAACAATAGTATTTTAATGAGGCTATTATTATTATTATCATTATTATTTTGCAACAAGTTAGCCCTCTCATAAATAGCACATATAAATGAATAACTAACTTGAACTAACTTAATAGGATTGAAGTGATATTTGGCTTAAAAAATCGGTCGCCTGGCAAAAAAAGGGAACCCCTGATGTAGTGTGCAGTAACTAATTGTACTTGTAGGGCTGTCAACGAATATTCTATATTGAAATGAATAATCAATTGTAAAACATTTTATAATAATGATTATATTAGATTGTAAAAAAAAAAAAAAAACAGCCCCCCGGTTAACACAGCCGTTCGGTACGGTACACACTTTACCGGTACCTTTACACCCCTACTATCCACGCATACTATTCCCCCTCTGCTCTCTGCCTCTTTCAGAAAGTGACGTTCGACGCGGGTCCTCAGCTGCAGTTCCTCTTCCACTCGGACAGCAGCAACAACGAGTGGGGCTATAAGTTCTCGGTGACGGCCCAGGGCCTGCCAGACATCACCGTCTCCTGGATGTCGGACCTCCAGCTGCTGGTGGCTCGTCTCATGGGCCGTCTGGCCTCCAGGACCATGGCCCTCAAGTCTCCTCAGGGTGAGACTCCGGCCTTTTGTTTTGTTGCTGTTTTGCTGACCTTTTCCCCCTAACTTCATTCATTTAATTTCAAACCTTTATTTCAACTCATGTCCCCTTTAAGTTACTTTAAGCTAGCTTATATTTGAAGGGAGGAAAATGCCATGGGGTATGGCCATTTTCAAAGGGGTCCCTTGACATCTCACCATAACCCTTTCACTACCACACTACCAACGGGTTAACCCTTTCACTGTGACAATACATGAGGTTAACCCCTTCACTGCCACACAACAAAGGGTTAATCATTTCACTACCACACAACACATGGTTAACCCTTTCACAACCACACTACAGAAGGTTAACCGTCTGTAGTGTGGTAGTGAAAGGGTTAACCGTCTGTAGTGTGGCAGTGAACGGGTTAATATATTTAAATGAAAATGGGCTCATTAGAAACCACACGAGACTCCTCTTTACAGCCAGGCTCATGTGTGCTGGTCCCATGCAGAATTAGACCCAAACCAAGCAAATATAACACGTTGGATTCATACAATGTGGTTTAGGTGACGGATGAAGCCCAAGGCTGGCTGATGTACTCAGAACTTGGTGAACCCAGTCACCCCGGGGCGGGCTAGAGGTTCAGAACCCCGGTGGCGGTCGGAGCCCAGGGCAGTTAATGAGTTAAAACAATTACAAACGATTGCACAATCAAAAATGTAAATGACATTAAAAAAACATTAAATCCACCACATCATATTGTAGCTCCCATCCCAGTGACAGCAGATGATGCTTCCATACATGGTGTACAGTACGTGGAATCACAGGATTCAGCTCATTCCATGACGATGGTGCATTGTGGGGGAACAAAGCCTGCCCCCCCCCCCCATTTCAGTCCTGACCTTTGGAATAGATCCAGAGGTCAGCACTCTGTAGCAGATACAGTATCTGAAATGTAAATAAAAGTTTAATATCTGCTATAGAGTACCACTGGGTCAGAGTACCATTGGGTCTATTCAAATCAAATAAAATCGAATGTATTTGTAAGGCCCGACAACACACGTTAATGTCCCCATGGGCCGGACACGTCTTCTTTAACTCATTCTGCGCCAATGACGAAAAAAGTCGGGTTAACTCGCCATGCGTTGAGCGCCAATCACGAGAAATCTCGAGTTTTAATCGTTATTTCTTTTATTGGCTATATCCATTCATTTTTCATCCATCCAGCCTGATGTTATCATTGGGAATGGGTCTGAGCTCGCAAAGGGCAAATACTGCCGCCTACGCCTTCCAGCCGGTATTGCACTCCATTTGAAACGATGTAGTTTGTTTTCTGGGCTGAGCTGAGCCGTGCGGGCAGGGTTTAAATACTCCGGCAGCACGAGCGTTTACAACGATACATCTACGAGGCTGCCCCCCCTCCTGCAATGCCGGACAACGTGGGACGGACCTCCGCGCTCCAGGGCCCATTTCATTCTTGCATGAGGAAGGATAATAACTATAATCTAGAACAGGGGTGGGCAATTATTTTTCCCGGGGGGCCGAATGAGCAACTGAAAATATGTTGGGGGGCCGGGCCAAAATTCCAAACTCAATTATGCATAATATACATTTTATTTCTATATAAAAAGCAGTAAATGGCATTGTTTTGACCCCTGGTAAGAGTGTATGTTATTATTTGGCAATTAAAATGTGAGGTTATAGCTTTCAAAAATATCATTTATTCAAATAGAATTTATTTCCAAAATGATAAACAAAATGTGAAACATTAATAACAAAGGGAATTTTGAGTTTCATATACTATTGAAACAAGGATTTTCTTAGCTTTCTAAAGACATCACATCATCTTATAGCAAAAATAAACAAGACATGTCACTGAACTGTAAAGAAAAGTGTCCCAGTTTTGTAGCCTTTTTTACTTTACATGCCTATATTAAACATTTTATGTTTTCAGAACTGTGCAAAAAAAAGATCAAGTGTCCCATTTCACTTGTTATATTTCCACATTTTAGTGTTCTTCAGTTATTTTTTTTCATTCAGTGTGAGAAATCCAGTCTCTGTTGAGCTTTAACAAGTCCATCAAAGTCAGGTTGCATGTCTGAGGTGGAGATGCGAAGCACAGCTGCCAGATGTTCATCAGTGAGAGAGGATCTGTACCTGGACTTGGTAAACGTCATGACTGAGAATGTCTGTTCACATATGTAGGTGGATCCAAAGAGAACCAACATCTTCTGAGCATGTCTCCTAAGCGTATACTGTGCGTGTGAACGTTGACATGAAAAAAAAAGTAAAAAATAAAAATAAAAAAAAATATTAAAAAAATATATATTTTTTAATTTTTAAAAAAAAAAAAATTATTATCATGTAATCTTTCGCGGGCCGGTCAGAATCATCCCGCGGGCCGGATCCGGCCCGCGGGCCGTACAATGCCCAGGTCTGATCTAGAAGATTCGATAATCAGGCGAAAAATTACAATGTGATAACTGGATTTCACTAAAGGGCTATTATCGCGTCTTTTCCTGGAATTACTAAGAATCACCCAAACTATACTCATATTCAAAACGGTATAAAACGGAAATGTACGGATGAAAAAACAATCTGTTGACCAGAAGCAACTCACTGACGGTGTTATTAGATCCATAGCTATAATATAAAATATATTTTAAGCACTCGCAAGTTTCGCAGTCTCCCCATTGACTTACAGCAATGGCGTTCTACCCAGAAGGTAGACAGCGACCCCTGGCGCTGAATGAGTTAAACAAGTCAAGAAGAAACATGACAATAAATCAAGAACAAAACAAAAACACCATGAAATCCAAAATAAAATATAAAAGAAATAAATGAATGCAACACTCCCAGACATACCCCACGAGAAGGTAAGGAAAAACTCACTAAAAACCTAGCAATAGGAAAAAAGCACCACAGGCAATGTGAAGGAGAGAAACCTTTAGAAGGGCCATTCTTAGATGTCGGTGATAGTAGTGTTGCTATAAAACCGGCGAAACAGTCGGTAAGCATGACTATTCCTCAGACTAATCCTATTTGCTTTCCAAGCACCCGAGAAGATTGTTGATCAGTGAACAGACTCGATAACACATTCCACTCGTTACTCTCATGAGCTCTGGCCTTTGGAACACTGTTGGTAAACACTAAACAGTGACGATAAGTCTGGTGGTCTTATCAGGTGAGAGCAGAGATATGGCGGTATCAAAACAAAGACAGCTGTGTATACCTGGTACAAATACTACATACCAAAGTGTTACTGCCTCCTAGTGGCTATAGAGGTGCACTGTACCCTACCAGGTTGCACTACATCCAGCTAGCATTAACACTTGTGCCAATGACGAGATTTCTCGTTAGTTCATGCCAACCGTTCAGTGCCAACGAGACGAGAGATCTCGTTTTTGATAGTTTTTTTTTATTAGCGATTTCCATTCATATTTCATCAATCTAGCGTCACGTTACCACTGGGACTCTGTCTGAGCTCCATTGGGAAAATACCGCCCCCTATCGTCTCTCCGGATGGTACTGCACCCCTTTGGATTGGATTGGATTGAATGAAAAGCATGGAGAAAAGAAAATCGTGCTTCCACATTTTACTTGTCAGACAAGTAACCCGAGACGATCGAAGTCATTGCTGAGCCGCAGAACAGCAGAGAATGTCTGTTTACAGTACCCAGCGTTGGATCAATAAACACGATCGATATTTGGAATGGCGATTAGGAATTGGAATAATCTTTTTGGAGAACATCTGATCTGAGGTAAGGAATCTATTTTACCAGTCTTGGGATAATCAGAGCTTTTTTCACCTATTTTGTGGGCCCTGTGTGTGCGTGTGCGTGTGTGCTGATCAGGAAATGGATAATCGATTTTTCAGCCCGCTTCTATAGCGTGCATAAGTACACATATACTATCGATAATCTAGCGTTTATTTGAAAACGATTCATAAATAGGCCGAAAAATGACAACGTTTTTTGTGTATTCCAGTAAAGGGCGATTATCACAGAATCTTCAGAAATTTTCTGGAACTTTCATAAAACGAGCGTTTTTCAAAATGGTATAAAACGGAAATGAACCGATTAAAAAAAATTAAAATATAATAAAATCTAAAAAATATCCGTTTTGACAATGTTGACTGCAAACAAGTCATTGATAAGCGACGGCCATATTATACACAGCCATAATTTAAGATATAGTTTATGCGTTCGCAAATATGAGAGCTCTATCATTGAAGTGGGTGGTGGCACACAACGGGGTTCCGGGGCACCGGACCCGTGGCACGGAAAGTGTTAATGAGGGAGTGGTGTGGTGTTTGATAGTGAGCACCGTGATGCACCTTCAGTGTAGGGCTGGGCGATTAATCTGAAAAAAATGTCAATCTCGATTCATAGACCTATGCAATCTCATTTCTAAATTATGACGATTTCTTTTATTAAAATTATTATAATAATTTTTTTTTTTACTTTTTACGTAACTTTTTTTAATTATGACGATTCTGACTTGAGTTATTTAGTATGTTACAAGAGACTTTTAAGTGTAAGTCAAGCACTTTCATATATGTTATGTAATGCAATAAATGATTTTAAATGATTTTATTGAAGAAAAATTGAATCGTGTGAGAGAATCGTGATCTCAATTCTTAGAGAGAAAAATCGCGATTCACATTTTAGCAAGAATCGCCCAACCCTACTTCAGTGTACTGCATGCATAGAGTACATCATCTAAAGCGGAGCATTTGCATAACGTCTTTCCCAGCTGAAAAGGCTAACGGTGTACATTTAACCAATGATAAGTGGCATGTTTTTAACAGCAACAATCTTTTCCTTTCTCAGTCATGTTTGCTTTTTTTTTTACATGGTATTTTGTCAATAGGAAATCTATGCGAAAATGAGATTTGGCCCTTAGTAAGACCCTCAGTGATAGATGAGATGTGTTTGTATGTTAACACTTTCTTTGCCACGCTTATGTACATCCTTATACCATCCTCTGCCAGCTCTATTTGTCTATGGAGAAGTTCCCCTTCTTTGCAGGGCTATAACTTTTTAAATTGTATTGCTAAATTGACATTACTATGGCCCATTCAACATCAATTATCTATCGTTCAGGATGTAGGAACGTTATACTTTTTCATTCACATATTCATACTAAAATACGGTCTAAAGTATAAATATGTTTTTATCGTTAGATGATTCATGTAATGTGGGTGATATGATCATTAGAGCAGTTTGTATCGAACACACGGTAAAAATAAACGCTGAAACTTACCCCAGTCTCCTCGGGCCGTTGGGCGATGAGCGTGGAGCAAAAATATTCCTATTATGGGATGTTGAAATATGCGATCCATCTCCACGTTGTATAACAGTATATACGTCCAAATCATGTTGTTTATCGAGTTATTGGTAACGGATCGCTATCCATTGTGTCGAGCTCGAGTCCCGGGACCTATAGCGAGTGATCGGACCGAATTTGGATGAGCACCAGTTTCCGTTTCCGGTTTCCGGTTTGGGCGATCCGCCGATCGGCCACCAGATGGCGCTCTTGAACCGTTGGAGAGTTGAGAGGGGATCAACAGTAGATCTCAAGTCTCCGCGGGAGAAATATGATTGCAATCACAGATTTTTTTAAATATTGATCTCAATGACGTGTTACGGCGTCATTGGCAGAATTAGCATGGCGGGGAATGACAAGTTAAGGTGTCCTTGGCGATTAAAGTGTTAATAAGCTGTGTATGGTGGTCTGTTCAGCTGTTTGTATTAATACGATGTTTATGGTGGTCTGTTCAGCTGTTTATATGTTAATAAGATGTTTGTGGTGGTCTGTTCAGCTGTTTCTATGTTAATAAGCTGTTTATGGTGGTCTGTGTAGCTGTTTATATTAATAAGATGTTTGTGGTGGTCTGTCCAGCTGTTTATATTAATAAGATGTTTGTGGTGGTCTGTCCAGCTGTTTATATTAATAAGATGTTTATGGTGGTCTGTCCAGCTCTTTATATTAATAAGTTGTTTATGGTGGTCTGTCCAGCTCTTTATATTAATAAGTTGTTTATGGTGGTCTGTCCAGCTCTTTATATTAATAAGTTGTTTATGGTGGTCTGTTCAGCTGTTTATATGTTAATAAGTTGTGTATGGTGGTCTGTTCAGCTGTTTATATGTTAATAAGTTGTGTATGGTGGTCTGTTCAGCTGTTTGTATGTTAATAAGATGTTTGTGGTGGTCTGTCCAGCTGTTTATATTAATAAGATGTTTATGGTGGTCTGTCCAGCTCTTTATATTAATAAGTTGTTTGTGGTGGTCTGTGTACTGTAGCTGTTTGTGTAGTATGTTAACAGCTGTATGTATAGTATGTTAACAGCTGTTTGTATAGTATGTTAACAGCTGTTTGTATAGTATGTTAACAGCTGTTTGTATAGTATGTTAACAGCTGTTTGTATAGTATGTTAACAGCTGTTTGTATAGTATGTTAACAGCTGTTTGTGTAGTATGTTAACAGCTGTTTGTGTAGTATGTTAACAGCTGCTTGTGTAGTATGTTAACAGCTGTTTGTGTAGTATGTTAACAGCTGCTTGTGTAGTATGTTAACAGCTGTTTGTGTAGTATGTTAACAGCTGTTTGTGTAGTATGTTAACAGCTGTTTGTGTAGTATGTTAACAGCTGTTTGTGTAGTATGTTAACAGCTGTTTGTGTAGTATGTTAACAGCTGTTTGTGTAGTATGTTAACAGCTGTTTGTATAGTATGTTAACAGCTGTTTTTTATAGTATGTTAATAAGATGTTTGTGTTGATTTGTCCCTTCCAGAGATCCGCAGTGTGAAGGAGCTTCCGGCAGGGAAGACGTCTCATGTCCAGTCCTCCCCTCTCTGGAAACCCATCTTCAGACACGGGCTGCGTGAAGCGGGGGACACAACTCCGACTGACACGGACCAGGTGCAGTCAAGCGTGTTCCATGGAGATAATCATCACCATCTGTATTCTCTCGTTACTTCATCATCAATCTACTTTTATTTCCCATGAAAAAAGTATCTCTTTTTTTGCATGTTCGACGGAAGAAAGTCACACATAGTGACGCACGGTGAAAATATGTTATGGAAACGTGGCACGTTAGCCACAAGGACCAGACTAATCCCTGGCGCTGAATGTGTTAAAGGGCTGACATGGCCGTGTGGCAATAAAAGGAACTTGAACTTGATAAAACATTATAAAATAGGACATGCCCTCACTAACATTAGATACATACACCTGGGATGACACGAGGGTGTGCACCAACACCTCCGTATAGAGATACCCGTGCTGCACACCCCAGTGCAATCCCAGTATTAAGGCACACAGGATCAACACAGGAATACCATCTATGGACCCAATATATCAACACACCCACCGCCCTACTTAGATCCAGTCATCCGCTCAAAAAAACCAGCCACCCACAACATCCCCTTCCTGTGAGACAGATCAAGAAGTGTCATGGCGAGGACTTCAGGAGCTTCCTGGAGGACTTTGCCCGCTGGAACCCGTCCCAGGAACCCGTCGACAGCAGGACGGAGCTGATGAAGACCATCATGCAGTCCTGTAAGAAGCAGCCGATGAGGAACGAGATAGCCGCGGGGTCAAAGGTCGACCAGGCCGTGAACGGCATCTGGGCGGCCATGGTATACCACACGCCGACCCTGAACCACGCCCTCCAGACCTACGGTAATGGCCCGGGGAGACCTTGAGGTCAAAGAGCATAAAGTAGTGTATTTGTGAATCTGTATTTTTTACTGAATGGTGCTGTGATACGTTTGTATGGTTGAACTAAATAGTCCGGCAGCGTGGCTACATGAGTAGGGGTGGGCACCGAAAACCGGTTCTAATAGGAACCGGTTCCTAACTTCCGGTTCTGGAACCGGAAGTAACATATTTGAATTTCGATTCTAAATTTCGATTTTTTTTTTAAACTTTTTTTTTTTTTTTTTTAACTTTGTTAATTAATACCCTAGTTACAGTACAGCAACCAAATTAAACTGTATCAAGTCAACTGAAAATGTGAATAGTATGATTTTCTTTTTGAAATAAAAAAAAAAAATTAAAATCTCATTCGAAATAAGCTGTGACCTGTTTTGACCTGCACCTCAAAGAATCGGAATCGAGAATCGTTTAGAACAGGAATCGATATGAAGAATCGGAATCGGAACCGGAATCGTTCAAATCCAAACGATGCCCAACCCTATACATGAGTAGAGCTCCGGACTCATGATCGGAAGATCACCGGTTCGAGCCCCGGTCAAGGCCGTTGTCGGAAAGTGGTGTTGTTGTCCAGCAGGGGGCACTCTGTCTTGTGGACTAGTCTGTAACAATGCCCCTGTTACGGTGATAGGGACACCGTATAGCTGCGAGTGCCGTCCTTTGGATGAGACGCTAAACCGAGGTCGTACCTGAATTTGGTCGTTAAAGAACCCAGGAAGACTATCGTAAAGAATAGGGGGTTCCCCGACGTTCCTGGCCAAATTCCCAATCAGGTCTCTGATATCAAGGCCACCTAATCATCCCTTCCCCTTAATTGGCTGATATCAATCCCTGTCTCCTGAGCCGTTCAGCCATTGTGTAGTGTGATGTGTGCCGGGTGCCAGTGTATGGCAGCCAGTGTGTAGTGTGATGTGTGCCTGGTGCCAGTGTATGGCAGCCATTGAGCCTGCGTAGCCCAAGGTTGGGTGCTACCAGTGGTGGTGAAGGAGGCAATTTCCACCCTACATTGTGGGGAGCGCTTTGAGTGTCTAGAAAAGCGCTATATAAATGTAATGAATTATTATTATTTTATTTACACTCTGCTAATACATGATTTCTCCTCTCTATCCTGTCTTTGTGTGAATAGTTAGTCAAGGCTGCACCTCCGGCCTGAGTGAGGACTTTGTGCAGGTTTACAGCCTGGCAGACAGCATTAGAACATGGATGGTGAGTCTTTTGGTTTTTGCTTCTCTGCTTAATGAATCAATGTAGAGAGTTACATCATTATATATATATAGATTTTTTTTTATAATAAAATAATAAATAACAATTCAGTACATTTATATCTGTGTTAATTTGTAAAATGTTTGTTTCACTAAGTTAGGAAAGTAATGTTTTAAGTCAAGCTGTTAATTGAACAATGGGTATCGGTATCGGGACTGAAAAAGTCGGATCGGTGCATCCCTTATATATGAATAACGTGGATGATTTGGACTGTTTTACCCTATATGAATAACAGGGTTGATTGGGACTATTGTAGCCTATAGGAATAACATGGATAATTGGGATTATTCTAGCCTATATGAATAACATGGATGATTGGGACTATTCTAGCCTATATGAATAACATGGAGGATTGGGACTATTCTAGCCTATATGAATAACATGGAGGATTGGGACTATTCTAGCCTATATGAATAACAGGGTTGATTGGGACTATTCTAGCCTATATGAATAACATGGATGATTGGGATTATTCTAGCCTATATGAATAACATGGATGATTGGGACTATTCTAGCCTATATGAATAACATGGACTAGGATTGGGATTATTCTAGCCTATATGAATAACATGGAGGATTGGGATTATTCTAGCCTATATGAATAACATGGAGGATTGGGATTATTCTAGCCTATATGAATAACATGAATTCTTAAAGTGAGTGGTGTTGTTCCCCTTAAACTTTACTAATTTGTTTTTCCTTCCTCCTCCTCCTCCTCCTCCTCCTCCTCCTCCTCCTCCTCCTCCTCCTCCTCCTCCTCAGTTGGAAATGAAGCAGAGGTACCTGGTTGGAAAGATGAATGTTGCTGATGAGAAGGAGGAGGGTCATGGTGAAGTTACTATGGAGACACTGGGTGAGCATTAAGACTTTGGTGATTCCCAAACAACTTTGGACATTTTTAATGTCACTCGGTTGAATTTAGATTTTTCATCACAAGACAAATGTTAGCATTGTGAGATTTCCTCATTTAACCCTTTCACTGCCACACTACAGAAGGTTAACCCTTTACTATCACACTACCAACGGTTAACCTGCTGTTGTGTGGCAGTGAAAGGGTTAAACCAAGGGATTAGAGTTGAGCTAACGGTACCTGTTGTTGGTTTCAATAAAGATTGCTGTTGATACTAATTATTAGATTTGAGCAGAACTGATACTCTAGATACTTTTTCAACAGGGTGACGACTGTCTGGTGAGGCACAATAACCAACTAAATCAAATAAAAACATCAACGGATTTAATTAAACTTCAAACCTTTATTTCAACTCGTAAGACACTGAGGTCACCCTAATTCACAGCAACGACGAGCTCACAAAACAAGACACAGTTGATCAGCAATTTCATACACATAGGCACAATAAAATATAAGAATAAAAAATCAACTAAGACGGTTACAGAGATCAGAGATCATTCTAGAGAAGGAAGAACCTTCGGCTTCAGAGTCAGTCGGAGGGCGTTCCAGGTGTTGGAAGAACATTCAGCTTCAGAGTCAGTCGGAGGGCGTTCCTGGTGTTGGAAGAACCTTCAGCTTCAGAGTCAGTCGGAGGGCGTTCCAGGTGTTGGAAGAGCCTTCAGCTTCAGAGTCAGTCGGGGGGCGTTCCTGGTGTTGGAAGAGCCTTCAGCTTCAGAGTCAGTCGGAGGGCGTTCCAGGTGTTGGAAGAGCCTTCAGCTTCAGAGTCAGTCGGAGGGCGTTCCTGGTGTTGGAAGAACCTTCAGCTTCAGAGTCAGTCGGAGGGCGTTCCAGGTGTTGGAAGAGCCTTCAGCTTCAGAGTCAGTCGGAGGGCGTTCCTGGTGTTGGAAGCGTCAAAGGAAAAAGCAGTTTTCCTAGTTCAGAGCAAACTGGAGGAACCTCTTGTCTGGGTCTTTCAGTATTCTGTTGTATTGTGTAGTGGCCGCTTGTCTCTCTTGTCTGGGTCTCTCATCAGTATTGTGTTGTATTGTGTAGTGGCCGCTTGTCTCTCTTGTCTGGGTCTCTCATCAGTATTCTGTTGTATTGTGTAGTGGCCGCTTGTCTCTCTTGTCTGGGTCTCTCATCAGTATTGTGTTGTGTAGTGGCCGCTTGTCTCTTGTCTGGGTCTCTCATCAGTATTGTGTTGTGTAGTGGCCGCTTGTCTCTTGTCTGGGTCTCTCATCAGTATTCTGTTGTCTTGTGTAGCGGCCGCTTGTCTCTTGTCTGGGTCTCTCATCAGTATTCTGTTGTCTTGTGTAGCGGCCGCTTGTCTCTCCTGAACGTGTTGACAGGCGTCACGATGCACCGCGCATAATTAGTTCTCTACTCCGTAACAAAGTCTGTGGTGTAAATATAGTAGAATGTCCAAGCTGCGGCTGGTGTAGTTTGCAGGGTTTTATTGTCCAAAAAGAATAGTAGTGAATAAATGGTTAAGACAGAACAGTTGTCAGTTGCTCAAATCATCGGTTCCAAACAGTGAAACGGGTAGGAAAAACGTATCTCCTTAGCAGGTGCACACATCACACTGATTAGTAAGGTATTTTATAATGCAGGTGGTATAATGGAGGTGGTGTGCCCCCTAGTGTTCAAACTCAAATAATACAACCTCTAAAACAATATAAATTCTAATTTAAACAATACAAAGTGGGTTTCTGCTTCTACATATTGCTCACTAATGTCATGCCCCTCTCCCTCCTCTCCAGCCCAGTTGTGTAACGAGAAGAGCCTCTTGCTGTTCCGCTTCGCCCCGAGCGGCGCGTCCTGCCTGGACCACGACTCCTCCAGGCCTGCAGAGGGCAGCGGCGCGCCTCCACTCCTCCGATCCGGTTCAATCTCAGAAGAAGACTTCCAGGCCAGTTCGTTGCCGGGCACCGACCAGAGCCAGGCACCGCCCCCCACCACCACCACCAGGCCAGAGGGGGAGGGGGACGACAGCAGCAGCAGCAGCGTGTCCAGGACCTCAGGCCCGGCACAGGGACAGCAGCAGCACGCCAGGGTTCAGACCCAGAACTCCACCGCCTCTGACCCGGGATCGGGGCCCGGTAGCCAGGGTCACAGGGGCTCCACGGAGAGCCTGTCGGGCCAGACGGCAGAGCCGGCGTCCTCCTCCACCTTCCCCCGCAAGGCGCCCTTCAATCGGGGCCGCCTGCGCCTGCTCTCCTACCGCTCCGTGGAGGAGCCCCGCGTGGCCCCGTCCGTCAGGGAGCGCCACCCCGTCCTCAAGCACATCCTCAACTTCATGAAGGACCAGGCGCTCACCACGGAATGGTGAGTGACTGCATAATAATAATAATAATTAGGGATGTCCGATATTATCGGCCGATATTGGCATTAAAATGTGATATCGGAAATTATCGGTATTGGTTTAAAAAATATATATATATATATATATTTTTTTATATTTATTTAAACTTTATTTACCCAGGCAAGCAAGTAAGAACAAATTCTGATTTTATTTATTGTCAAAAGTATGCATAATGTTGTGTTAATTACACGACAAGAGATATGTAAAGTTAATTACCTGAAATTATTCAGTTTTTGGGGGGGGGGGGGGGGGGACCCTGCATATATCGGTATCGGTTGATATCGGTATCGGAAATTAAGAGTTGGACAATATCGGTATCGGTAAAAAAGCCAATATCGAACATCCCTAATAATAATAGTAATATCTTAAATTTATATAGCGCCTTTCAGGAGACCCAAGGCCACCTAATCATCCCTTCCCCTTAATTGGCTGATATCGATCCCTGTCCCCTGAGCCGTTCAGCCATTGTGTAGTGTGATGTGTGCCGGGTGCCAGTGTATGGTAGTCATTGTGTAGTGTGATGTGTGCCGGGTGCCAGTGTATGGTAGTCATTGTGTAGTGTGATGTGTGCCTGGTGCCAGTGTATGGTAGTCATTGTGTAGTGTGATGTGTGCCGGGTGCCAGTGTATGGTAGTCATTGTGTAGTGTGATGTGTGCCGGGTGCCAGTGTATGGTAGTCAGTGTGTAGTGTGATGTGTGCCGGGTGCCAGTGTATGGTAGTCATTGTGTAGTGTGATGTGTGCCGGGTGCCAGTGAATGGTAGTCATTGTGTAGTGTGATGTGTGCCGGGTGCCAGTGTATGGAAGTCATTGTGTAGTGTGATGTGTGCCTGGTGCCAGTGTATGGCAGCCAGTGTGTAGTGTGATGTGTGCCGGGTGCCAGTGTATGGTAGTCAGTGTGTAGTGTGATGTGTGTCTGGTGCCAGTGTATGGTAGTCATTGTGTAGTGTGATGTGTGTCTGGTGCCAGTGTATGGTAGTCAGTGTGTAGTGTGATGTGTGCCGGGTGCCAGTGTATGGTAGTCATTGTGTAGTGTGATGTGTGCCTGGTGCCAGTGTATGGTAGTCATTGTGTAGTGTGATGTGTGCCGGGTGCCAGTGTATGGTAGTCATTGTGTAGTGTGATGTGTGCCTGGTGCCAGTGTATGGTAGTCATTGTGTAGTGTGATGTGTGCCGGGTGCCAGTGTATGGTAGTCAGTGTGTAGTGTGATGTGTGCCTGGTGCCAGTGTATGGCAGCCATTGAGCCTGCGTAGCCCAAGGTTGGGTGCTACCAGTGGTGGTGAAGGAGGCAATTTCCACCCTACATTGTAAAGCGCTTTGAGTCTGAGAAAAGCGCTATATAAAATGTAATGATGAATTATAGAAATCAGGCTTTATTTACAGTCCTCTGTTTCTTCATCACTTTCCTGCCTGTGTATTACTTGTTTGATTTTAGTTTCCTGGCTAAACAGCTAGTATGACATGTTTGGTGTCAATGGATTCCTTGTGATCAAATCTTTTTCATATGGTACCACTGGGTTTGAAACTGAGCCTGCTATAGCTTTCAGAAAACGGTAATATTAATGTTTAATGTCATGGTGATCAATGAGGCAGAGTGTAATTAAAATAGAACCTATGGTTCTATTTTTCTTGTGATGTTCGAAATAGACCAGTAGACTACAGTATAATAATAATAATGTTATTTAATTTAAATAACTCAAATGAATGAAAACACTGGTACACTCTGGTCAGGTAGGCTGTACCATACTGAGAGTTGGCTTCAAGTTCAAAATAGAATAGAATAAATAATAATGTATAAAATAATAGAAATCTCAATATGGTATATCTGACAGCGGTTCTCAAACTACGGGTCGCGACCCAAAGTGGGGTCGTGGGTAGGTGACAGTGGGGTACTTGTGTAGCCGGTACAACGCTGTACCTGCCAAACACTTCGACCATGCCTTGAGTGGGAGTCGAACCCCGGGCGTCCGCACCGGGGCCAGCAACACAGACCGCTGTGCCAAGAAAGGATATCCTCACTAAGCGCTCAGTCTGGATGCCTCAGGGGAGCGAGTTTTACTTCTATGTACCGTAGTCACACTATCGCGGTACATATCCGTTACACTTGCATTGGCAAGTACATTTAATTTTTTTTTTAATGTTCTGGCAACATATTTTAGCTAAATATGCCTCGTTTTATAAATGTGTATTGATAACATAGTGCTGTAATACAATTTTCTAATAAATATGCACGAGCAAGTTCAACAACGTGTGCTTTTATTTTGATATTCCTTAATTCCACGTTGAAATGACGCGATACATTAAGTGTGATAAATGTCCTAAATAAAATGGGGTCTTGGTATAAAAAAGTTTGAGAAGCCCTGGTATATCATCATATTACATCAATATACTGTATTTGTCCAGTGCTCAGACTGTGGACGGTGCCTCTGCTCTTGGCTACACTCTGCTCCTTGTATGTTGTTCACCTTCAGACCTATATCTAATCCTGCACAGCTGTTGAGTTGTTGTGTTTCTGGTTCCACAGTGTTCTGCAGACCCTGACCCTGAACAAGGCCCAGGCGCTGAGTGTTGTGTTTCTGGTTCCACAGTGTTCTGCAGACCCTGACCCTGAACAAGGCCCAGGCGCTGAGCGTTGTGTTTCTGGTTCCACAGTGTTCTGCAGACCCTGACCCTGAACAAGGCCCAGGCGCTGAGCGTTGTGTTTCTGGTTCCTCCACAGTGTTCTGCAGACCCTGACCCTGAACAAGGCCCAGGCGCTGAGTGTTGTGTTTCTGGTTCCACAGTGTTCTGCAGACCCTGACCCTGAACAAGGCCCAGGCGCTGAGCGTTGTGTTTCTGGTTCCACAGTGTTCTGCAGACCCTGACCCTGAACAAGGCCCAGGCGCTGAGCGTTGTGTTTCTGGTTCCACAGTGTTCTGCAGACCCTGACCCTGAACAAGGCCCAGGCGCTGAGCGTTGTGTTTCTGGTTCCACAGTGTTCTCCAGACCCTGACCCTGAACAAGGCCCAGGCGCTGAGCGTTGTGTTTCTGGTTCCACAGTGTTCTGCAGACCCTGACCCTGAACAAGGCCCAGGCGCTGAGCGTTGTGTTTCTGGTTCCACAGTGTTCTGCAGACCCTGACCCTGAACAAGGCCCAGGCGCTGAGCGTTGTGTTTCTGGTTCCACAGTGTTCTGCAGACCCTGACCCTGAACAAGGCCCAGGCGCTGAGCGTGTGCCGGGTGCTGGAGACGGTGCAGCAGTGCCTCCTCTCCCTGGGGAAGCCACACCTCTTCCAGGCCCCTTGCATCCTGTTCCTGCAGGAGCTGCTGGCGTGCCAGAAAGATTTCACTGGGTATTATTGGCACTGAAGTTTTATCACTGAAAATCTATTTTTCTAACAGGGTAAACTATGATTTGTTTATCTGTTTCTCTTTTTGTTGTCTTTTTTTTATTTATTATCTTTTGTATGTCAAATGAACATATATATTTCTGTTTTTATACTTGTTTGGGAAAAAAATCTTTCATTCATTCAAGGGTGATGAAACTCAATTCATAGTATAATTATTCATATGTTCTCTAAGATAAGATAAGTAATATTTAACATGGAACAACTCTCCAAAAGGCACAAATGATCAAGATCTAAAAAACCGATGCTACCGATTCACTGAATGGAAGATTGATTTTGTGAATCTTCTCTTGTTTCTTACCCGATTTGCCAGAAGGTCTGTTAAAGAGAACCATCTGGGAAGTCTTCATTTGAAACTGTTTGGAATACGACCAGCACTTGTAAAAAATATACACGGCAGGTGATTGGATCTAAACTATCAAGATCCGTAGCTGCCAGTAGTTCCTTAAAAGGATGCTGATTTATTCAAACTCACTGTGGTTTGGGCCGCAAGCGCATAACTTTAAGTCTGACGAAGCCAGCTGTCGTGCAAGGTTACTTATTTCCACAACTATTGCTCGGAATGTCCTAGAGACGTTGACCAGGAATAATGTGAATCATTCTAAATGTGTTGTGCTGCTATTCAGTGAACGAATGAATGATTTAAAATTTTCGAACAAGTATAAAGACAAAAACACATCTGTTCATTTGACATATACAAAAGATAATAAAAAAAGACAACAAAAAGAGAAACGGATGGACAAATCATAGTTTACCCTGTTCGAAAAAGGAGTAGGAAGAAGTATACACTTTCTTTTATTTTTTATTCCTACCCCTTTTTAACTATCACAAATGATAATTTAATCTATTGTTAATTATATGTATAAACGCTGTATCTCTATACAATCCAATACATACATTTATATAAATATACCTATAAATATATAATATATATATACTAAATAAATACCATATGATATACATAATGTCTTCAATTTCTTATTTACATCCCGATGAACACACTTCCTCTTCCAGATACCTATTTAAGAAAGATTTTTTGTACATCTTTTAAAACTGATTCATGTTTGTACTCTGTTTTAGCTCTAACTCCAGACTGTTCCACAGTGATGTAGAAAATGTTTTATTTGAGGTTTCCTCTCCCTCTCCCTCTCCCTCTCCCTCTCCCTCTCCCTCTCTCTCTCTCTCTCTCTCTCTCTCTCTCTCTCTCTCCCCCCCTCCCTCTCTCTCTCCCTCCCCTCTCAGTTATTTCTCCCAGTTATCGGCCAGTGGACAGCAGCTGAGGGAGGAGGTGCGCCGCTCGTACCACCGCCTGGCCCTCATGCTGGTGGAGGCGGTGCAGGGCTTCAGCAGCCTGAACCAGAAGTACGGCTGCTCTCCTTCTAGCAGCAGACTCTAGTCACCGTAGCGCCTGCACTAAAAATAACAACAACAGCAGACGAGACGAGCGTTTGCTAGGCCCCTCTCTGTTGGACACGTTTTCAGATTCTGTTATTGTCACTTATTTCACTACTTTACAGCAAGAAGAGTGAAATTCTATTTATTGTGGTCCCTCGACCATAGCAGCTTCCAATAATAAAAATACAATACATTTAGCATAGAATAAAATAAGAGGACTAAAATTAAGATGACTATATACAGTTCTAAAAAGTGTGCAGTGCAATACAATACAATACATTTAGCATAGAATAAAATAAGATGACTAAAATAAAGATTGCATGTATGCATGTATTTAACATGAGTCCTAGTTACACACTGTTTTCTTGGATTGGCTTTTATGATTTTAATATTTTAATGTGAATATCTTCACTATTTATTGCAGTTGTTTTTATGTTTGTAAAGCACTGTGTAACTGGGTTTTGAAAAGCACCATATCATCATCATCATCAACAACCTTTATTGTAACCATATAAATCAAGTTTAGTAGTATTCTGACTCCTGTGTACTTATGTACATGTTAACATGGTAAGGTGAACAGGGTTCGCACAAGGTCCTTGAAGTGCTTAAAGTGCCAGATTTTTTTACCAAAAAAAGTCAATGCCTGGAATTCCTTAAAAACGGCAAATTTTTTAACAAGGTGATTAAAAAGTCCTTGAAATTCAAAGCAACCATTCACATTGAAAGTTGTGTTCATACACGATAAAAAAATTCTGAACCAAGAAATTGAATATTTTTATTTAAAGTGTAACTAATTGTCGGAAATTGTTTTTTTGAAGCCATAAATATTGGATCCATTTAAAAAGGAATTGTATCCTTTTAAATGCCCGTTTAACCCTTTCACTGCCGCACTACCAAGCGGTTAACCCTTTCACTGCTACAATACACAGAAGGTTAACCCTTTCACTGCCACACAACAGCAGGTTAACCCTTTCACTGCCACACTACAGAAGGTTAACCCTTTACTATCACACTAACCGTTGGTAGTGTGATAGTAAAGGGTTAACCTTCTGTAGTGTGGCAGTGAAGTGAATTGTATCCTTTTAAATGCCCTTTTAAAATAAAAATAAAATAGTGCTTGGAAAAGTACTTGAAAGTCCTTGAATTTCATTGAGCACGGTCTGTGGGCACCCTGGGTAAAGGTGGTGTGTGTGTGTGTGTCCTCTCCTCCTCCAGAGCGCTCCTGCCGGCCCTGTCCTGCGTGCAGACCTGCCTGCTCCACCTGCTGGACATGAGCTGGGAGGTGCAGGACCTGCCCCTCTTCCTGCAGATCAAGCTGCCCGACCTGCTGCTCAGCATGTCCCAGGAGAACATCAGCGTCCACGACATCGCCATCAGGTACTAACTACTACGGCAATGTCGAGAGATATATAGCACCCTCTGGTGGAGTGGAGGGGCTCTGCTGCTTGCCGTTTCATGTACCTTGTACATTCACTACACCAGAGGCAAATCTTTCCTGTGACAAAATGGCATCCAATGTAATAAAAAAAAGTCAACCAACGAACAAGATTCTTGTACCGGATCTCCTCTCTGGTAAACAAGAACACCCTGAAGACTCTGGCAGGAGCACTCATTCAAGGGTACTACGACTATGCGTGCACCTCATGGTACCAAAGCACCTCAAAGGCGATTAAAACAAGATTACAAACATCACAAAACAAACTGGTCAGACTACTACAACAAGATACAAGATTCCTTTATTGCCACACAACCAGGTTGGTGGTATTCGTGATCGGTACAGAGTGTATTAAGCTCTACAGTACATAAAACTGGAACATAGATACATGTATCCCCCCTTCCCACAGTGGATACATAATACAGCACAACATGACACAATAAATACAGCACGACACAGCACAACATAGCACACGGAAGAGTCTAGTCCATCAGGTCAGGTGCTTGGTTAGTGGGAGGGGGAGAGGGGGGCCAAGGGAGTTCAAGGTCCGAATGGCGGTTGGGAAGAAGCTTGACCTTACTCCTAGAACCCACCTCACCCCTGCCCACTTTGACTACCTAGGATGGCTTAGAGTAGACGACAGACAGAGTACAGCAACTTGCAATGGGCCTGGTCTACAAGATACACTAAACCACTAAGGTACCCATGTACATGTCGAAATACTTCCCAAAGGTCAGTGAATACCACGACCACAACGCCAGAGGGAGTTCCACAAATTAAACCCAGATTTGGCTCAAACAAGGGACTAAACACGTTTCACACTTATGCCACATCAATGTGGAACGCCCTACCCACAGCTGTAAAATAATGTGAATCCCTACCCACCTTCAAAACCGCTCTCAAAGAGCACATACGGGAGGCTGCAATTTTAAACTGGCCCCGGTAAATGTCCACATTTTCAATCAATCAATCAGTGTGGTAGTGAAAGGTTAACCTTCTGTAGTGTGGTAGTGAAAGGTTAACCGTCTGTAGTGTGGTAGTGAAAGGTTAACCTTCTGTAGTGTGGTAGTGAAAGGTTAACCGTCTGTAGTGTGGTAGTGAAAGGTTAACCTTCTGTAGTGTGGTATTGAAAGGTTAACCTTCTGTAGTGTGGTAGTGAAAGGTTAACCGTCTGTAGTGTGGTAGTGAAAGGTTAACCTTCTGTAGTGTGGTAGTGAAAGGTTAACCTTCTGTAGTGTGGTAGTGAAAGGGTTAACCTTCTGTAGTGTGGCAGTGAAAGGTTAACCTTCTGTAGTGTGGTAGTGAAAGGTTAACCTTCTGTAGTGTGGTAGTGAAAGGGTTAACCTTCTGTAGTGTGGCAGTGAAAGGTTAACCTTCTGTAGTGTGGTAGTGAAAGGGTTAACCTTCTGTAGTGTGGTAGTGAAAGGTTAACCTTCTGTAGTGTGGTAGTGAAAGGGTTAACCTTCTGTAGTGTGGTAGTGAAAGGGTTAACCTTCTGTAGTGTGGTAGTGAAAGGGTTAACCTTCTGTAGTGTGGTAGTGAAAGGGTTAACCTTCTGTAGTGTGTTAGTGAAAGTGTTAACCTTCTGTAGTGTGGTAGTGAAAGGGTTAACCTTCTGTAGTGTGGTAGTGAAAGGGTTAACCTTCTGTAGTGTGGTAGTGAAAGGGTAAATGTAATCAAGATTCAAGATTCAAGATTCAATCGCTTTATTTCAAACCACAGTGTTAGTTTGGCTACATTTACCATTGTCCGGCAAAACAACATTTGAAAATAAATGAAATGGGAAAAGAGGACCCCCGCCCCCCCCAAAACGTTTAAAAATAAAACAGCCAGAAACTATACACTGTTTGAAAAGGAGATGGAAGAAGCAAAGCTTATATGTTTCCATCCCCCATCAATAACTATATACTTCAGCAAGTATATGACACGATTACCAATACATATAATACCATACAATTAATGACCTGAGAGATGAGAAAACCCATATTACCTAAGATGTGTTAGTAGAGGAATGATGGTTTCTCTGGTTTTGTTCTCTTCTCCAGTCAGTGGACGGAGGAGGATGAGATTGCGGACTACAAGAAGAACCGTGACTGGATGGACGAGTGTGTGGACGGGATGTTTGAGAGGTGGTACGACAAGATCGACGAGGAGGGCTCCATGGAGGACCGGAGGAAGGTACAGTAACGTTACAGTGTGTTACACGCAGTAGAAATTAACAGGGGCTTGGGGGCAGATAGCAAAATAAATGCCCCCAAAAAAAGAAAATTATTTCTGTTTTTAACCCTTTCACTAATAAACATCCACAGAGCTTTTAGAAAGGTGCGGAATAAAAGTATTGCTGCCCCTCCCCACAAACTTAATGTTTAATGAGTTTACATGTTGTGTAATTTGTGCGTGTATCCCCTCCCTACTTCCCATCTCCCCCACGTGGAATGCACCTTGTTGGATAAATGACATGCTGGAGCTCTTGCGCGACATCTAGTGGCTGCATGTTATCTATAGCACCTTTAACCCTTTCACTACCACACTACAGAAGGTTAACCCTTTCACTACCACACACACTACACTAGTGTGTTAGTGAAAGGGTTAACCTTCTGTAGTGTGGTAGTGAAAGGGTTAACCCTTTGGTGGTGTGGCAGTGAAAGGGTTAACATTCTGTATTGTCGCAGTGAAAGGGTTAACCCTTTGGTAGTGTGGTAGTGTGTGCCGTCGACTAAAGACGCACTTTTTCAACCATTATCTGAAATAATAAAAAATAAAAAAAAGAATCTAACCCTAACTAACCTTACAGTCATGCACTTGTCCTAATACACTAACCTACACTGTAGCACCCAACACTTTGATGAACATTGTTACTCAGCTGATAGAGTTGTACCCTTCCTGATGACTTGTCGTACAGAACTTGTAAGTCGCTTTGGATAAAATGACTAAATGTAAATGAATGACATGTTGGTAGTGAAAGGGTTAATGTCATTAATGTCTCTACCTGCCCACAGGTGCACATGTTCATCGCGCGCTACTGTGACCTGTTGAACGTGGTGATCTCCTGCGACGGCTGTGAGAGGATGGCTCCCTGGCACCGCTACCGCTGCCTGCAGTGCATGGACATGGACCTGTGCAAGACCTGCTTCCTGAGTGAGCGCACGCATCTCCTAATGCATAATGATTAGGGATGTCCCATATTATCGGCCGATATTGGCATTCAAATGTAATATCGGAAATTATCTGTATCGTTTATTTATTTTTTTACATTTATTTAACCTTTATTTACCCAGGCAAGCGCAAGTAAGAACAAATTCTTATTTTATTTATTGTCAAAAGTATCCATAATGTTGTGTTAATTCCACGACAAGAGATATGTAATGTTAATGACCTGAAATGATTCGTTTTTTTGGGGGGGGCAACCCCGCATATATCGGTATCGGTTGATATCGGTATCGGAAATTAAGAGTTGGACAATATCTGTATATCGGATATCGGTAAAAAAGCCAATATCGAACATCCCTAATAATAATAATTCATTTATTTTGTATAGCGCTTTTCAATGACTCAAAGTCGCTGACAATAGGCAAAAAACGAAGAAACAGAGAAACGTATACCATTGTGTTCCCCTATACCATTGTGTGCCCCTGTGTGCCCCTATACCATTGTGTGCCCCTATACCATTGTGTTCCCCTATACCATTGTTTAGGGAAAGCCCTGCTGCTAGTACTGATAGATTCTGACAAATCCTTTGAATCAAAACACAAATGAGCGAGTTGTGTTTTTCTGGGAGCTCAAGTTTCGCTGCAGTTCTCCTCACTGCAATTCAATCCAATAAGGCAACCGCAAAACCAAATATGGTACCAAAAACATTAACAATAAACAACAAGATACACAATAAACAAACACAACACAAGTGTACCTAAACACAAAAGAAACACATCTCTTCCCTACGTGTCCCTTCCTGATTAAATGTCCAATCAGCAAGCAGGCTTTTCTTTGTGTTTTTCTTTTCTTTGAGGGGACTGTTGACTCCTCTCACTCCTTTTTGGAAAAACACCTAAACATACTGTGACGAGCCTGGTGGGGTTCAGACTTGTCACGGTTAAAAAACATGCCCACATAAGTGCAATATCAATAAGAATATTTATTGATTACAGGCAGAATATAGTTCGATGGGCAAATAGAGAATGGTCGTAATACAGTCCGATGGTCAAAACACAAAAACAGGCTCTCGTACAGATAAAAGGATTGTTCAATACTCAGGGTAGTCGTCCGGTCCAGGGTCAGTACACAAGGGGGTTTCTCAGCCAGTCCAGGGTCCAGTACACAATGAACACCTTCTCGCCGTCACCTTTCCTCTCACTACCTCTCACCTCACAAAACTCAGAATATACCAATCTCTCTCTCAATGTAACAACTCCAACCTCACCTCACCTCCACTCAACTCAACTCTATCTGACCTAGTGTAATATAGTGTGTGCGTGTGGGATGTGGGTGATCTAATGGTGCACAGGTGTGTTCTATCAGCTGCCTAAGTGCTTCCACTCCTCCCGTGGCAGTAGTAACGCCCGTCCTTCACATATCCATGAGACGGGGGGTGATATCTGCCACAATTAGGGATGTCCGATATTATCGGCCTACCTATATTATCGGCCGATATCGGCATTAAAATGTGATATCGGAAAATATCGGTATCTGTTTTCAATTTGTTTAAAATATTTTTTTAAATTTTATTTTTTTTTTACATTTCTATAACCTTTATTTACCCAGGCAAGCAAGTAAGAACAAAATCTGATTTTATTTATTGTCAAAAGTATGCATAATGTTGTGTTAATTCCACAACAAGAGATATGTAATATTTTTTGGGGGGGGGGGAACCCTGCATATATCGGTTGATATCGGTATCGGAAATTAAGAGTTGGACTATATCGGTATCGGTAAAAAAGCCAATATCGAGCATCCCTAGCCACAATACATAATTTTAGATTTTAGATTATTCAAGATAATTTTTTTGTGATATTGTTATCGACTTTGGACATGTTCTAGGTAAGTCTTCAGGCTATGGCAGCTAATAACTATAGAGTACTATAGAGTTTGCGAAATAATTCAGACGAAAATGAAAACTACTTTTATTTCAGTGTGTTCAAACCTCTGTAACAGATATGACAATAGCACTCAGAGTGATTCTTGATCCAGAATAGCGTCCAATTTACTTTCAGTATGCAATCGACAGGCGTTTTAGACTGTTAAGAGTTATTTTTTTAAACCTCGTCTGCGTGCGCCTGCTGTGTCTTCTTCTCCGCACCAGGTGGTGCCAAGCCCGAGGGCCACGAGGACGACCACGAGATGGTGAACATGGAGTACGCCTGCGACCACTGCCAGGGCCTCGTCGTGGGCAGCAGGATCAACTGCAACGTGTGCGAAGACTTCGACCTGTGCTACGGCTGCTACCACGCCAAGAAGTATCCCGACAGGTGCGGCCCCCCCCCCCCCCCCCACACACACACACACACACATGTTTCATACTGCAGTGATTGTCCATTACCATTCCCACAAACTCGGTTCGGTTTCAAATCAAATCAAATTTATTTGTAAGGCCCGACAACACACGTTAATGTCCCCATGGGCCGGACACGTCTTCTTTAACTCATTTAGAGCCACGCCCTTATGACCATATTAGGGCTAGTGTGCCAACACTGAAGTCAATGGGAGGACGGGGAAATTTGCGAACACTTAAACTATATCTTAAATTATGGCTATGGGTCTAATACACCCGTCGCTTATCAATGACTTGCTTGCAGTCAACATGTACAAAACGGATTGTTTTTTCATTGGTACATTTCCGTTTTATACCGTTTTGAATAAGAGTATAGTTTTGGAGACTTCTAGTAATTCCAGAGAAATTCCGTGATAATAGCTCTTTAGTGGAATACACAAAACACGTTGTCATTTTTCGGCTGATTTATGAATCGTTTTCAAATAAACGCTAGATTATCGATATATGTGTACTTATGCACGCTAGAGAAGCGGGCTGAAAAATCGATTATCCATGCCGTGGTCAGCGCTAACGTTACGCACACACACACGCACGCGCTGCAATGGCGGAGAAAAAAACATCTGATTAACTCAAGACTGGTAAAATAGAGTCCTTACCTCACATCAGATGTTCTGCAAAAAGATTAATCCAATTCCTGATGGCCATTCCAAATATTGATCGCGTTTATTGATCCAACGTTATAGCACCAAAACACATAATCGACGCTGCTCCCAGCCTCCCCAGTGAATGTGGTAACAGCTACTGCTTGCCCGAGAAGGGAAACCCTGGGACCGGAGTTTTTTTCTGATGCACAGTCCCACCCAATCCAATCCAATGATGTGCAATACCATCCAGGAGACGATAGGCAGCGGTATTTGCCCTTTTCGAGCTCAGACCCATTCCCAATGATAACGTCAGGCTGGATGGATGAACAATGAATGGATATTGCTAATAAAAGAAATAACGATTAAAACCAGAGTTTTCTTTGGTTTTCTCGGGTCTTGGCACTCAACGCATGGCGAGTTAACCCGACTAATCTCGTGGTTGGCACTGAATGGGTTAAACAAGTCAAGAAGAAACATCACAATAAATCAAGAACAAAACAAGAACACCATAGAGTCCAAAATGTTTTAAATAAATAAAATAAATGCAACACTCCCAGACATACCCCACACGAAGGTAAGGAAAAACTCACTAAAACCTAGCAATAGGAAAAAATTTACCACAGGCAATGTGGAGGAGAGAAACCTTAGAAGAGCCATTCAAGGGGGATCTCCCTTCAGATGTCGGTGATAGTAGTGTTGCAGTAAAACAGGCTAACAGTTGGTAGGCATGCACTCATGTGTAGTGAAACACAGATAAGTGCATGCAATAGCAACTGAACATTTTGAAAGATTAAAGATAGAGCTGATAGCAATAGCAACTGAACATTTTGAAAGATTAAAGATAGAGCTGATAGCAATAGCAACTGAACATTTTGAAAGATTAAAGATAGAGCTGATAGCGGATCTATTTGAGGCAAAGGGGTGGCGCAGAGATGGTCGCATCCTCCCGGTCTTCATCACGGGACGTCCACCGCTCCGGTCATCACTCCGGGACAGCCATTACTTTACACAGCTAGATCACAAGTGTAGTCAACTCAACTTCAGTTTCACTCGCTTTATTTCTGTGAAACCCTCCACAGGGTTCGCACAAGGTCCTTGAAAGTGCTTAAAGTGCTTGATTAAAAAAGAAATTAAAACTTTTGACAAAAAAAAGTCAAGGCCTGGAATTCCTTGAAAACCACTCTTTTTCCATCTGTACTCCCTGGCGCCAGTGTTTTTTGACCATTTTCACGATGTTTGCAGACCCATTGTATATTCTATATTATAGCTACTGTATGGAGACAATAGTATGGCTCATTTGAAAGGAAATATGTATACTCCAACAGGGAAAAACTGTTTAGTTCTACATACCTTCGTTTCTGCGCTATCCCATGCAAAAAATCGTCCCGTTTCAAAATAATCCAGTTCTGTTTCCTGGAACGTGAGATACAGGGGCGTAGGGGGGGGGGGGAGGAGACACGGGGGACATGTCCCCTGCATGTTTTCAGAAGGCAGTTATTGTCCCCCGCACTTTTTTACCGTCCAAAACAATGTTACACGATAATAAACGGTGACACGACACGTCACTAGGACCACACGGAAAACGGCTGCTTGTTCCCTCCCTGAGGGTCTTTGTTATGCAAAGACAAGTAGCCAGGTGAGTACTTGGCGAGGGACGAGCCATTGGCTTGTGACAAAATCATCTAATTTGCGTGTAATTTGTGACACACGCTGCCGCGTTGTAGTTGAACGCCAGACAGAGGTGGCTGCTCTTTGTCTCAGAATAAACAACCAAGCCGCCAAGTATACCCACCTGGCTACCTGTCTTTGCATAACAATAGCTCAGGCCAATGTATCGTCGCAGCCAATGTAAATGGATCAAGCAAATAAATCTGATCATGGTCTTCAAATATGATGTCTGGGGGCGCATACAGACAGTGAAATGAGGGTGCTGGCCATGCCTGCTTTCTCTCCCTCTCACACACACAACGCAGTACGCACGTTCCGAGACTCGTTCAGCGTTATGACTTGTCATAAGTGAATTGTATAGAAACAACTCACCAAAATGTACTATTGCACACCACCTACGACACCACCTTCACCACCCCCTCCCCCCACCCCTCCCCCCACCCCCGCAACCTTACAACAATACGTAGCACCGGCCACAACAGCCACCCTCCCACCTTGCCATACCTTGGCTTTTACTGAAACGACGCCACTGTGACCACGCCCCCAAATGTGTCCTCTCCACCATTGAAAACAAAATTATGCCCTTGGCATATGCGTTTGTGCGCATATGCGCATTTCATGCGGGTTGCTCGCCTGCCACCTATATTATTTCCAGGTCAAAGGTAACATGACCATAGTAGAATGATTCTCAAACCATGGGGGGGGGGGGGGGTCCCTTCCTGAATAGTTTTCTGGGATTGCAAAGGCATGTTTTATGATGGGGTTCGATAAAATAGACGTTACCTTTGTCAGTAGGTCCATCAAAACCCTGTCCATTCTTGCTCCAAAGTGTCTTGTGTCAGAACAATAAATAACGTTAGTTGGACCTGGCAGCGCCCAACAGATAACGTTATCGTTACATCCAAACAGCCAGACTAGAATCCAACATAGTCTGGTGAAAACGCACCGATTTTTCTCCGTTTTTCTCCCCGTCCCAATTTAGTCGTTGTGCCAATTCCCCCCCTCCCCTGCCTGGTTGTTGTGCGCATGTTCTCCTACTGGTCGGTACAAGGGAACCCTGAAGTCATCCGCACGCTTCCTCCGACACGCGCGGCGACAGCCAGTGACTCTTTTTTCACCTGGCAGCGAGGGCTCTCATTGGTGAAGCGTAACACGTGGGAGGTCACGCTGCCTTCCTCAAGTCCTGCCTCCGCTGAGCAAGCGCCCAGACCTGACCTGTAGGCGTCGCTGTCCACAACGCCAGATTACCACCCATGACTTCCATCCCCCTGACCGCCCTAACTCTGCCAATTGAGTTAGTATGACGACTGGCCCAAGCCGGAGGCAACGCCGACAGCCGGAGTCGAACCCGGTGTCTCTTGCGTTGGTGACGAGCGCAATGTCCGCTGCGCCACCCAGCCGCCCTGACTATAGTATTTTTATGATTTACCAGAAGTGCTGAGTCCAATGTAGTCTGGTGAAAACGCATCTTATGATCCATAAGTGTGATCGTTTTGTCCTCTTCATAATAATCTCCAATAGTTCGCTCGCCATTGCATAGGCCGTCCGCAGGCTAGTGGCTACGACTCTGGCCAGCAGTGAGTGAGCAACCCCCTTCCCCACAGTAAAGTAGCCCAGTTCAAAAGGTAGGCGATACTGCCACCTATAGGGATTCGATCGCCATTTCAATTCCAATTCACGCAGAGCTCACACAAGAAGGTCCGGCGGACTGTTTAGAATAATAATATTCAAAAAGAAAATACGAGTATTTACGTTTTTGGTTGGCTTTGAAAAACGAGCGTTCAAAAGTCCTTGAAATTCAAATCAACCATTCGCATTGAATGTTTTGTTCATCCATGAATCCATCCATCCATCTGGCAAGTAGACCAAGGAGATGCTTAAAAAAAACAGCATTTAAAAGTGAATTGTGTCCTTCGAGTGACATCCTTGAAAATGAAAAATAGTGCTTGGAAAAGTACTTACAGGTCCTTGAATTTCATTTTGCAATGTCTGTGGGAACCCTGTAAAAGTAAAAGTCAGACACCATCCTCGTCATCGAGTGCGACCCCATCTTTTCCAGCAATATGGTCTGGAACAATGTACCTATTTGAACCCTCATCTCTCCAGCCACCTGCCCACTCACCGGATCACCGTCTACCCCATGGTGACCATCCGCATCAGCGACCGCCACCGTCTGATCCAGCCCTACATCCACAACTACTCGTGGCTGCTGTTCGCCGCGCTGGGCCTGTACACGGCCGACCTGGGCAGCGAGGGGCAGCAGGAGGGAGAGGCCCTGGACGCGGTCACCCTGGCCCAGGCCGCGGCGCTGCAGACCTGCTGCTCCCAGCTCATCACCGAGTGCCTGCTCAAGGGACAGACCGGCAAAGGTACGTCAGGTCAGAGACGCAGTTATTAATTATTATACACATTCATATTAATATTAACTAAACATAAAACATTTTCTTCTTTTTTTTTTCTTTTTTTATATAATATAAAACAAAACATGACGGCACATAATACAGTAATAATAATAATAACAGCACAACACCAGGTAATAATAATAATAATAATAATAATAATAATAATAATAATAATAATAATAATAATAATAATAATAATAACTGTTGTGAAGGGCCAGATTAAACCGAATATATATATTTATTTATATATATATATTTAATTGTATTTGTATATTCTCTAATATTCCCTGATATCCCTTGTATATTCCTTGTACAATATGCATTGAATATCCATTCTAGCCTACTGAACATCCCATAATAGTCTCCATTCTACTATTGGTCGAGACCTTGGTGCCAGGCTGCCATACCCCTCAGACCCAGTTCAAACGTACCGCTCCACATGTACGAACAAGTCCTAGTTCCGCGTAGGAATCTGGCTACCGCACCAGCATTTGTTCATAGTGCGTATATATACTGCGCTACTAAAGTAGGACTTCCTTTTCAGTCCAGTTTCTTACCCTCCAATAGAGTCACAGACGTAAAGCCTCCCCGCGACGCCACGTGTGGGAGTAAGGCCAAGTTCGCCTACCATCGGTATTGAGACATCGTGTATATTAATATTTGAATAGTCATATTTGGCACTATATCGTCGAGTTGGACGTAGTCTATTAAGCTAATAATAGTCTGTTAATATATAGTGCTTCGTGCGGTGAGAATACTACCGTAGTCAGTACCCCATCGTTTCGGGCAGAGAACTGGCTGCTTACCCAGGGTGGTTGACCCCATGTGAAGCTGCACCCGAGGAGCCCCAGAGCCGACGAGCGAGTGGACCTGTATACCGGATTATTCTACCGACGACAGCCCGCCTTCCCAGGCACGGATTATGCTTTGTATACTTTGATTATTCCATGGATAAAGACCCCCGACACTACCGTGTGTTGGAACCCCCCCCCCTGGAGAGGACGCAAGGTGAGGAGACGCTCTGCAAGACGAGGTCGCTTCACGTCTCTCCCCCGTGGACCGGAGAGAGCCGGCCCACAAAGAGTCCACCTGCTTTCATCTGTGGTCCAAGGATCGCCGGCGCATTGAACGGCACTACAGTGGGTTCACCTGGGATACCCTTGGCCGGACGAGGCAGCCGGATTCTACCCCCCCCCCCTCCTACTCCTGTCGGCTTACAAGCGACCGGATTAACCCCCCCTAGTGTATCCAGTCTTATAATCATTAAAGTATCATTGCTGTTATTCCTTAACTATTCCAGGTCGTATATTTACCACCTGCGCCATCAGAGATTGGACATTCTCTATTGATATACCGACGAATACTCTTTGCCATAAAAGTGCATACTATTTCAATTCATAAATGTAATTAAGTGATTAAGTGCTTGCTCTACACACCATTGCTGTGTAGTAATAAACGCATACTTCGACTTCGTACATTTGTGTTGGATCCGTTTCATCTACGTGAGAGTGTTTATGATAATATATTTATGCCGTGTACTGGGTGGCCGAATATTAAGTACAAAGGTAGTGGTAGTAAGTATCATATCTAGTAATACAGTCAGGGAATTGTACCCCTCAGTTACAATAACAATAACAATAACAACAATAGAATAACAGTAGAATAACAAAGATAATACAAATAATAAATGCAGAACCTAAACATTTAAAAAAAATTATATCACAAACACCACAAAAGACATTGGACATTTTTTTCTATAAAAAACAGCATTTAAAAGTGAATTGTATCCTTTTAAATGCCCTTTTAACTCATTCAGCGCCAGCGTGTACCCCCATCTGTGCTGTCTATGGGCCAGCTTTTTGTGACAATTTTCGCGATATTTCATGATCTTTGTGGAGCTATTGTATATTCTATATTATAGCTATGGAGACAATAGTATGGCTCATTTGACAGAAACTATCTGTAGTACAACATGTAAAAAAAAATTTGTTTCTACATACTTTAGTTCGTTCACAATTCCAATTTCACTAAAATCCAAGCTGATTTCCTGGAACGCGAGTTACAGAACGTTTTCTGCGGGTATGCGTAAATCATGTTTTTTTTTCTCTAGCCTGAAACACATTATTTCCAGGTCAAAGGTAAACACA
Organism: Notolepis coatsorum; assembly: GCF_963971535.1. Classification (NCBI taxonomy): domain Eukaryota; kingdom Metazoa; phylum Chordata; class Actinopteri; order Aulopiformes; family Paralepididae; genus Notolepis; species Notolepis coatsorum. The sequence goes on along the minus strand of NC_140172.1, from coordinate 16,090,006 downwards.
TGGCCTTGTTTCTTCACAAAGCCGGGGGGGGGGTACAGGATCAACACATATAACATTAGGTAGCCTTCATCCGTCTACTGCAGGGGTAGGCAATTAAGTTTGGCCGAGGGCCAAATTTCTTCCAAGCCATTGTATGGGGGGCCGGAAACAACAACAATGGCTAATTTTATATGTTGATAGTGAAAACATTTTAACTCTGTGACAGACCACCTTATAACTAAGACATACATTTGTGGCAGAGGCAGATAATGGACAAAATAAACGAGCTGCATAGGTGGCCTAATGAACTGTAACCGACATACACATTTGCACTGAACATTATACCTTTGTCTGTTTGCCATTTTATTATAAAACCAGAGACAAGCGCCTCTCTCTTATCGGCCTATCTTACATTACGCGCAACCAATGCGTCTATCTGACGGCCCTTTCTGTGGAGTGCACTGGACTATTGAGAAACAATAGGAATTTTCCATTGGTTCTCCCAGTCCATGTGACCATTTCTAGCATTTCCATTGGCTATAGTGACAGACATAGATATATGATAAATGGATAGATACAGCGGATTAGATGCAGTCCAGAGAAAACAACCAATCTAGATATTTCAAGATTCTATGCTTTACATCCACGCATTCTCTGAGAGATGCACTACATTTTTAGATGACAATCGATTCCGATACAATAAAGCAAGTCTTTATCACAAACAAATCCAAATATATTTAATGTTTTACAAAACATGTCTAGTGTTGCGCCCGGCTTTAGAGGGTTAAAAGCCTAATAGTATTTTTTTATTTAGTTAATAAATGTCTCGTTGTAATTCCTTATATACCTAATGTAGCGCATCTTCTTGAAGCAGATTCAGCTTTTTTTGCTCTGATTTGACTTCAGTTTAATTGCATTGTTGTTACTGTTCACATGTGTGGTGCCGTCAGTCATATATAAGTAAAGATAAAGTTTGAATGACTTACTGAATTGATGTTTTAATCTCACACCACACATGTGGTGTGGCTTGTTTGTTATTTCAGCACCAGGCGCTGTCCACCGACTTTTTTCATGTTGAGCAAGCACTACATTGCACCTCGCTGCCTACCTGTTATTCACTCTCAACATGGATAAAACAACGTATAATAAGCATTCTTTAGGTGGTGGTAGTTTCTCTATTTGGACATTATAGCTAACATATATATAGCCTAGCCTAGTTGGTCTGATATATTATTATTATAATATATCATATTATTATTTTTATTATATTCTGAAGGGCCAGATATTATTGCTGGCGGGCCAATTTCGGCCCGCGGGCCGCCTATTGCCGACCCCTGGTCTACTGCATCTGCTCAGGCCAGACTATACCACGGAGCCGAATAGGTTTCTTCATTGGTCGATTTGGTTATAGTTGTTTTACATTTGACCAGTAGTGCTTGGTCCAACATAGTCCAACATCATAGTCTGGTGGAAACGCACCTTATCATACATAATCATCATCCATAATCCGTTTTGTCTTCTTCATATATCCAATAGTTCGCTCGCCATTGCAGCCAGGTTACTATTGTGTTCTCGGGTCAGACTATACCATGGAGCCGAATAGGTTTCCTCATCGGTCGATTTGGTTATATTTGTTTTACATTTGACCAGTAGTGCTTAGTTTACTCGTGATTGGCGCTGAATGAGTTCAAATATAGAAAATAGTGCTTAGGAAAGTACTTGAAAGTCCTTGAATTTCATTTTGCAATAACTGTGGGAACCCTGCTGAGACCGAAGGACTTGAAATGCATATATTGAAAAATCGTTTTAATGTCTTTATTGAAGCAATAAAACAAGGATTGTGCAATACAATACAAAGAATATTGATCAAAATGATAAAAACACAATAAAGCCCTAGAGCTTGTTTCTATTGTGGTCCTTGTGAAGTGAAGTGAATGTACAGTATGTGTGCATATCTGAGCGTGTGTGTGTGTGCGGGGAACATAAAACAACATGCAATATATAAAAACAATACTTCACATTAATAGAGACCTCACCAAATAACAATGACCCTACAGGGGTTCCAATATTTAAAACCAATACAGGGGACAGATAAAAAAAACAGGATTAAGAACCGTTTTGCAGCCAATTTTTTTAAGGAGGTCTTGAAGGTGAGCCTGGAAGCAAGTAGCTTTATATTTTCAGGTATTCCATAAAATTGCTGCAGAATATAAAAACCTTGACATCCTGTCCACCTTTCTCCAGCTCCTCCCTTTGACCCCGTCCCCTTGTATCATCCTCCTATCCCCTTTCCCTACTACCTGGTTAACCCCGCCCCCATGTATCATCCTCCTATCCCCTTTCCCTACTACCTGGTTAACCCCGCCCCCATGTCTCATCCTCCTATCCCCTTTCCCTACTACCTGGTTAACCCCGCCCCCTTTGGTCACGTATAAATATTGACGTACACACGTCTAATTCTGGGAGGAGCCACTGGAAGTAGGCCAGGACTTCCAGTCTGGTTTGTCTGTGTTTTATCCTAATACATTTTATAACAACTAACTATGACCAGCGAAATAATTTCCTCCGGTACATCCACGTCACACAAATCAAGATGCAAAAAACAGAAACATTTTTCATCAATACATTCCCGTTTTATACCGTGGTGAATATGAGTATAGTTTTAGAGTAATTCTGTATAATCCCAGGAAACGCTTGCCATTTCTCGCTTGGAATCAACTCAAGATTGATAGGATATAGCCCTTACCTTGTCTATGATGTACTGCAAAAAGAATATTCCAATTATCTGATCGCCATTCCAAGTATTGATGTCGGTCGTGTTGCCAAGATAATCCACAAACACATGAACCGGTGGTGCTCGAGTGTCCCCAATCCATGTGTTATAACTAGTGCTGTCAGGTGATTAAAAAAATGTATCTAATTAATTACAGGATTTGTAATTAATTAATCGAATTAATCGCATTTTAATCTCATAACCATTTTAGGCCTGATATTCTATATTCTATAATCATATTTCAAATGGCATGTGTCCGGATAGCAGAATTCAGTACTGTATCTACAAAACCTTCTGTTTAATCATCTTCCATTTATTCATTTGCTTAGATTTTTCAGGTCTGGTCAATTTGAGCATAGTGTTATTCAGTCAAAGATAAAAAAAAATAATTTAGTTGATATTCTCATTTGGTTCATTACAATTTACTCAAGCCTAGTAACAGACACAGTATTTCTGACACTGGGAATACATTCCCTGAGATCCATAGATGTCCCTAGAATCAGATCAAGAACATGCAAATGGACCATATTAAAAAAAAAAATCTGTAAATGTGTATTCTATGTTCTTATGGAATGAATGAGATTTAAAAATATTTAAATAAAAAAATTAAATCATTTAATAAATTGAGTTAATTTTCATAACGTGATAATTTGCTGTGTAATTAATTAATCTAATTAACACAATAAACTGACAGCCCTAGTTATAACGTTACTCATGCCTGAGAAGGAAAACCTGGAACGTACATTCCAAGCCAGAGAGTTTCCAATGATGTGCAATACCGGCCGCAAGGCGTTAGGCGGCAGTATTGGACGTTTGTGATCTCAGAGCCATTCCCAATGATAACATCAGGCTGGATGGATGAATTATGAATGCATATAGCGAATAAAAGAAACAACCATTAAAACCCGACTTTTCTTGGGTTTGGCGTCCAATGTGTTAACTACAATAATAACGAAATAAGACGATCAGAAATAATAAAAATAATAATAAATACAGAGTATAAAAACATACAAAATCTATTTTTTTTTTAAATTTAATTATATTATTACAGACACCACAAAAGTCAATTCCTCCCCCACTCCCACCCCAGGACCCCGATCCCGCTTCGCCGCTAGATCATGGCTTTAACTTTCTCGGCCGCTGAGACCCAGAGTTCAATGCTGGGTTGTCCAACCCCAATCACCCGTGCCGTAGAGATCTCCATATAAATTACATCCAACAGTGTCAGAGACCAATTAATCGTTGTGAGTTTCTCAGGTTGTTTCCACCTCATGGCTATCAGTTTCTTGGCTGCTGTTACACCCGCCAGAATGATTATTTTTTTGCCGTATGGAGGCGATCAATTGTCTTTTACCTTTCTGTCCACGTAGGTCTGCGTTCCTCAGCCCTGCTGTCGATGCTGTCGTCCAACGAGTCGTCCTCGGAGAGCGAGCTCGGTCCTGTCTCCCCCGCCTCCTCCTCCCAGGAGCTCAGCTCCGCCACCGACACCTCCTCGCTGCCGGGGAGCACTGCTGCTGTCTGCTCCCCCCCGCCGCCTCCCAGGGACAGGGTGAGAAGCATCTAATGCCTCTTTTCCACTGCATGGTACCTACTCCACTCTACTCCACTCTACTCTGCCTTTTCGGTTTTCCATTGCCAACATTTTCGGATAGTACCTGGTACCGGGTACTTTCTTAGTACCTGCTTTGTCGAGGTTCCAAGCGGGTAGAAGTGATACCAAAAAGTGACGTGAAACACTGCAGACCACTGATTGGTCAGAAGAGAGAATCGTCACTACGTTATCATTGCGCTACACGGGGGGATGTCCTGCACAAATGAAAACACTAAACCCACCATCTTTAAATAGCCTCGCGACTACTAAACATTAGCATTCATTATTTGTTTGCAGCAAGAACAAAGTGCAATAAACTAAAACGGATACATTCACTGTGTATTCTGCCTCATTTATTGATGAAACAAACCCAACATCAACACAATTTACCACCAAGAACAAAGAGTTTAGTCTCTCAAAAAGATCGCTAATTTTGTTAGCTTACGTGCTAATGTGACTGGGGTTTACCATTATAATAGTTAGCATTGCGGCTAGCGTACATAGCATACAAAAGATTGCTAATTTTGTTAGCTTACGTGTAGTTAGCTAATAAGGCACTAGTATCATAGAATAGAATGGAAATACTTGAATCATCCAGAGGGAAATTGTACACTACAAATCCGGATTATTAAAGTATTTCTATTCTATTCTATGATACCAGTGCCTTATTAGCTAACTACACGTAAGCTAACAAAATTAGCGATCTTTTTGTGAGACTAAATTCTTTGTTCTTGGTGTTGATGTTGGTTTTGTTTCATCAATAAATGATGCAGAATACACTGAAGTAGGGATGTCCGATATTATTGGCCTACCGATATTATCTGCCGATATTGGCATTAAAATGTGATATTGGAAAATATCTATCTTTTCCAAATATTTATTTTTTATTTGAATTTTTTTTTACATTTCTATAACCTTTATTTACCCAGGCAAGCAAGTAAGAACAAATTCAGATTTTATTTATTGTCAAAAGTATGCATAATGTTGTGTTAATTCCACAACAAGAGATATGTAATGTTAATTACCTGAAATTATTCCGTTTTTTGGGGGGGGGGGGAGACCCTGCATATATCGGTATCGGTTGATATCGGTTGATACCGGTATCGGAAATTAAGAGTTGGACAATATCGGTATATCGGTATCGGTAAAAAAGCCAATATCGAGCGTCCCTACACTGAAGGTATCTTCATAGCAATTGTGTTGCTGTTGGTTTTGTTTCATCAATAAATGACACAGAATACACTGTGAAGGTATCTTCATAGCTTTATAGCTAGCTTCGATACGTGTGTGTGTGTGTGTCGCGTTGAAGTTGACATCACAGCGCCCTCGCTATGACGACCAGCTACACTGACGGCGGGTACTACTGCGTTCGTCTATTGGAGCGAATCTGAATGTTTATGTTGCAATTTGTTTACGTGAAACTAAACTAGCAGAGGATAACAACTCCAGTTCTAGCACAAAGTGTTGTTTTGTAAAAAAGTCTGAACTTACTGTAAATCCTCTAATAGTGGAGGGTATTCAAATAGAGGACAGGGCCTCTTATAATGGCCGGGGGTTTGATACATGCAGACAAATACAGGCCGGCTTCCAATACAAGGTTGCAAATAAAAGTTTTATTTATTTTTCGTGCCGTGATATAGAATGAGATAAACTCTTGCCAATGCAAATTAAGTGCTGCTCTCTCTACCGTTCTCTCTACCGTTCCCTACTCTCACTTCGTTAGCGTTAGCATTAGCATTAGCATTAGCGTAAGCTAACGTTGTCATAGCTAGATCTGTGGTGTCGGCTGGATGACGTTGGCTTCGTTTGCAAACGTTAGTTAACGTTCGCTATCTATATGGCTTTGCAGGCGGGGCTGCCGTTGTCCAGTTGACATTACAGATCATGATGGCTATGATAGCGTTAGCTAAAGCTATTGCCTGCATGTTATCAACTCGATTCGACTCAGGTAGAGTCGAGAAGGTACCACACGCTAAATTGTCCCCGGACCCCGCAACCTATAGACAGTTCCAACTTCAGTGTGTGAATTACGTTAATCCACCACAGTTTCACAATTACTCAACTGCACTCAATAGTATTTAAATACCAATGTTAGTCTAAATAAATGTAGACAGACAATGTACGTATTATGTCCATGAGTGTAATTTTTTGAAATTAAGACCTGCCTCTTATATAAGCCTCTCTCTAATAAAGGCCTGGTGCTCTTTGCAGCTGAGGTAAATACAAGACCTGTCCTATATTAAAGGATTTACGGTACTCTTGCATGTAATTGTAAACTAGGGGTGTGTCGAATCAAATCAAATGTATTTGTAAGGCCCGACGACACACATTAATGTCCCCATGGGCCGGACACGTCTTCTTTAAATAAGTCAAGAAGAAACATCACAATAAATCAAGAACAAAACTAAAAAACACCATGAAATCCAAAATAAAATGTAAAATAAATAAATGCAACATTCCCAGACATACCCCATGCGGTAATTAAGGAAAAACTCACTAAAAACCTAGCAATAGGAAAAAAGCACCACAGGCAATGTGGAGGGGAGAAACCTTAGAAGGGCCGTTCAAGGGGGATCTCCCTTCTTAGATGTCGGTGATAGTAGTGTTGCTTGAGTCCACAATATTACATTGATATACGTACCACCCAGTATTGTGATAGCTTTCATCTTACGGTTTCTAGACATTTGATGAAAGACCATACATGTCCACCATACATTGTCAACCAAAAGATACATTTACTGTCTGTTTTATTTTCTACATTTGTTTACTTAACCTGAAATAATTGAATTGAAAAGAGATGAATAGAAATTCTAATCTCTCAGTTCAGATGCACAAAAGAACAAAACCTTTTCCTCAGACTTAGTCTTTTTTCTATATATACCACGATGCCATTTATTTTCTCAGAACTTTACATTATAAAATCACAGTTTATGGTATTACGATATATGGCATATATATATATATATTGAATTGTAACCCCAGGAATCGTGATATGTATCGTATTGCCCGATTCTTGCCAGAACACGCAGCCCTAATATTAAACGAATAAGTTTCCTATTCTGACCTGTTCATCCTCTCTGCACCGTTAGAGTAAAGCTTCAGAGAAGGAAAAGATGGCTGACTCCACCGCGCCAGAGCTGTCTCCTCTTCCCCCCTCCACCGCCCCAGAAGAGACATCTCCCCCTCCTCCCTCCATCGCCTCAGAGCTGTCTCCCCCTCCTCCCTCCATCGCCCCAGAAGAGACATCTACTCTTCCTCCCTCCCTCGCCCCAGAAGAGACATCTCCTCCCCCCTCCACCGCCCCAGAGGTATCTCCTCCGAGCACAGGGGAGGAGGAGGAGGAAGAGGAGGAGGGCAAGAAGCAGCTGGTGACCCAGGACACCCTGGACTCCTCCAGCCTCAGCCAGACCCCTCCTTCTGTCTCCAGCGAGGACACCCTCTCCCCTGGGGTCACAGGTAAACGTTCACATTACTGCTTATTATTTATTAATTATGTCGCCATAATTGCATAATCGCCAATATGCACACGTTCCCTTAGTTTCTCAGTTATCGAGAGTAAATGAGTTTGAATATGGCCACCAGTGATGTCATCGGGGGCATTGAATCAATTCAATTAAATTATCTTTAATGACCACCCAGCCAGGCTGGTGGAATTTGGTTTCAGTGCAGCATGTTACAGCATTGTTCCAACATAGAACATAGAACATCACTTACATTACATACATACTACATACTACATAAATACATAATTACAAGACCTCAATATCAAGTGTCCATAGCAACAGAGGTAGGGGGGGGGGGGGGTGCTACAGGGAGTTCAGTGTCCGTATGGCAGTGGGGAAGAAGCTGTTTTTAAAGCGGGATGTTTTGGTGGTCAGGGATCTGTAGCGCCTCCCGGAGGGCAGCAGCTGGAAGATGTGGTGTGCTGGGTGAGTGGGGTCAGAGATAATTTTCCTAGCTCTTCTTTTTTTTTTATAACTTTCTTTTTATTGTTTTTCACAATAAGCAAACAATCACAAACAACAAGACATAACAAAAACACAATCCCGGGCTGCATTATTAGTGTCACTTTACAAAAATATACTTTTCACATGCTGAGTTCTCAATTCTCTTACTTTCCCTATAGGTATGGCGAATATTCTTTACAACTATACATCAATACATCATCCACTGGTTGTCGTCATTAACATATAAAAGTCCCACTTTTCCCAGTACTTCAAACCTTTCTCTTCCTGTAATCTGAGAGTAAAAGTAAGTCTTTCCATTGTGTATATTTCGCCTATAATGGCCAACCATTTTTCTTTTGTTGGAGGTTCTTGTTGATACCAGAGACCCGTGATCGCTTTCTTACTTGCTGCTAAAAATATTTTCATCAAATATCTGTCTCCTCCTACCAATTCCTCAGGTAAGTTACCCAGGTACAAATAGGAGAAGGTCTCCGGTATCTTAAAATTCAATATAACCTCCATGGTGGAGTGAACATCTTGCCAATAACGTTGAATTCCAAAAGATATGAGAGTGGTTTGCCTCCCTCTGGCCGCACTGTCTCCAACATGGTTGCTCTATGCCTACTTGTCGGGATTTGATTTTGGGAGTTATGAAGAATCTAGTCAAGTTTTTCCAGCAGAATTCTCTCCATGTTTTTGAATTAGTCGAGCTACATTGAGTTCTGCACATGTTCTCCCATTCGTCTTCGGTTATTTCTTCCTAGCTCTTCTAATTGTGCTTTGGCGGTGGAGTGATTCGAGAGATGGGGGTGCGGATTATTTTGGAGGATTTATTAATTATTCTTTGGAGTTTGTTTTTGGAGTGAGTGTCCAGACTGCTGTACCAAACTGTTATGGAGAAGGTGAGGATGCTTTGAATGATAGCCTGGTAGAAGCGGAGCAGGAGATGTTTTCTGACTCTGTATTTTTTGAGCTGGCGGAGGAAGAAGAGTCTTTGATTGGCTTTTTTGTGGATGTGGTCTGTGTTGGTTTTCCATTTGAGGTTATTGCTTATGTGGGTGCAGAGAAATTTGAAGGAGTCTGTGGTGATTATGGAATTGCCGGAGATGGATATGGGGGTTTTGGGGTTTGGCTGGCGTCTGAAGTCGATGATGAGTTCTTGGGTTTTTGATTAGTTGAGGAATCCCTGTGTTAATTACAGCTCAATGAAATGATAAGGTATCAGTCCCTATTTGTTAGGATGTGGGGGTGTGTAGGACCCAAGTGCAGGACAGAGACCAGTCGAAAGCAGGCAGGAGACGGCGGGTTTTATTCAAAGGGCTTTACTAGGAAAACAACTACCAACTGAAAACACTATAAACTATGAAACTCAGCAAAGCTGGCAAAGGGCGCAAGGTGCAAAAGCTAACGGACGAGAAAACACACTACCACGACAGGACATCCAACTCCACGAACGACAGGATACAGGATACAGAGTAATGAACCCACAATGGAGGCACAACATATATACACAGACTAATTGACACATGAGGGTTGATTGGAACAAGAGACACCTGGGATGGAAACACAGACAAGGCTAGGGACTAAACAGATAAACACAATGAGACAAGACTAGACAGTAACCGCGATACAAGAAGACAAACACAATACCAGGGACTAAGACACCTAAAACAGACCGGGGAACACCAATGTCAGGAGGAACACTGGGAGACATAGTACTAGAGGTAGAACAGAGATGAACACAGAATACAGAACTAGCCACAAGTGCATGAGGGGTAGTGCAATCCACCTGCACCTGCCCACTTCCCCCCTCCTATTCAGAGACTCTCCTCTCAGCTCTCCTCTCATCCTACACCTATTTGTGGTCCTGTACCCCCACCTGCTGGACAAGTACCCGTACTACCCCTCATGCACTTGTGTCTAGTTCTGTATAGGGAGTCTGACGTCACTGGTTGTTCCACCCATATAGGGATTTATCATTGGGAAAATGGATTATCGGCTATTGTAACAATTCTGCCGCATGGAAATTGAAAAGCTTTCCATTTTTGCATTAAATGGGTTCCCTTCTACCACTAACATAATTTTTTAAGCATTTTTGGTTGAAATAAAATTTGGCGTTTTTTTTTATGATTAATTGCGAATATTTTCATGTTGAGCTGTTGTGGATGAATACACACAGAAAGGTACACCATGCAAATGTTAATGCTTTATTTGTTTTAAACGAGACGATTTAGAAATGGGCAATGGGGAAATACATTGCATTGGACAGAGGGTGGAACACAAAAAACGGCAATGACGTAACCACTACACCTCCCTATTCTGTGTTCATCTCTGTTCTTCCTCTAGTCTAGTACTATGTCTCCCAGTGTGTGTGTGTTTTTTTTTCTTTCTTTCTTTTTTTTACTTTTTACTTTACTTTTTTAAATGATGACAAAAAATAAGAATCGTGTGAGAGAATCGTGATCTCAATTCTTCGAGAGAAAAACCGTGATTCACATTTTAGCAAGAATCGTGCAGCCCTAATCGTGATGCACGATATTGTCTAAAAAGTATGCATATTAAGTCCGATTTCTTACTACAAAATAACTTCTGGAATATTTGAGAATGTCAGTTGAAAATGACAGTTTCATTTTATTACCATTATATCTCACCTCCTAATGGCTCCTATTACCATGCGGTCCAATATGATGAACATAAAATGTTTGCCAATATGGAACCCATGATATTGGGCTCCATATCGCCCAGCCCTACTTTCATACGGCTTCGCTGGGTGAACACCACCACCTCCATGCGTTACTTACCTTGTGCATACCGCACCTTATGTGTATAGTGTATACTTCATCAGAGCATATATTTAGCATTTTAGCATTTAGCATTTTTCGATTATATATTAGATTAGATTTATATTATTGGATTATTAGATTATATATTGCATATATTTAGCTATTTTATTTATTATTTCTTTTCTTTTTAGATTATTAGATTATATACCGTACTTTTCGGACTATAAGCCGCGGCTTTCCCCCCCATTTTTCGACCCTGCGGCTTATATAACGGTGCGGCTTATGTGACTTGACGTGACCAAACCCGAAAATGGAAAAATCTAAATATTGCTTTTTTGACTGCATTGAAATTTTATTTATCTGTTCCCTTATTTGCTAAACTTAATACAACTTGTAAATGAGTTAATTCTTGTTATTTGTCCGACAGTATTGTGTCCCAATGCTAATTACATATGGTAATTAAACATTAAAACACCTGCGGCTTATAGTCCAGTGCGGCTTATATATGTACACATCATTCAATTTAGCTGCTGCGGCTTATAGTCAGGTGCGGCTTATAGTGCGAAAAGTACGGTATATATTTTTTTTGATCCACCTTTTCTCCCATTTTCTATTTTTCTCCCATCCCAATTTCGTATCATCCAATTCAACCCTCCCCTGTCTCGAACGCTGTTTCTTGCCTCCCACAAGCCGGCTGCAATGTGGACTAAGTCATACATAGCACGAGTCCCCTCCGGTACTCGAGGTAACAGCAGTCGCCTCTTTTCACCTGCGCGGCACGATCTTTCAGCGTCAGGGGTCTGCGCTTTGGAGGGGCGCCGCCCCCATCGCTTCCTGATTCTACTGCGCAGGTGCACCAACCGACCTGTAGGAGTCGCTGTCCACAACGTCCAATCCCCACCCATCAGTTTCCCACCCCCTAATACTGCCAATGTGTATTAGTACGGACGACCAGCTAAACTGAAAGCAATGTGGAGCGCTGGGCTCGAACAGGCGAACCCAGCGTCTCCAGTATTTGTGGTGAGCGCCTTGCCAACTGCACCATGTAGCCGCCCCCATTAGATTATATATTGTAACTATTTATTGTAGGGCAAATATAACTGAGAGGGCATACATACCCTCATATCGCACCTTGTTGCCCATATGCACATGTCCAGAGTTAATCATAATGTTATATTGTTTACACTGCCTTTTTATTCTATTTAAATTTTTTCTTCTCCACTGTACTATAATTATGTCACCTGTACCTGTATGTCTTCTACTACCTGTACCCCCCCCCCCCTCCCCCATGCTGCTATGATGCCTGAATTTCCCCAAGGGGATCAATAAAGGAATATCTTATTGTATCTTATCTCCTCAGTTCCAGAGGCGGGCACCGAGGCGGTCACTTCTCCGGCGTCGGACTGTGCCGAGGTGGTGAAGGAGAAGGAGGAGAAGGAGAAGAAGGAGGAGGAGGATGAGGAGGAGGAGGAGGAGGAGGAGGAGGAGGAGAAGGTTGCCCAGAAGCCCCTGCAGGAGCACGTCTTCTCCGACTGCTCCAGGGAGCGTTTGCTGGGCCTGCTGGCCGCCATGCTGCCTCCAGCCAAGCCGGTACAACCACGAGCAAGGCACACTACAGACGGTTAACCTTTCACTACCACACTACAGACGGTTAACCTTTCACTATCACACTACAGATGGTTAACCTTTCACTACCACACTACAGAAGGTTAACCTTTCACTACCACACTACAGAAGGTTAACCTTTCACTACCACACTACAGACGGTTAACCTTTCACTACCACACTACAGACGGTTAACCTTTCACTATCACACTACAGATGGTTAACCTTTCACTACCACACTACAGAAGGTTAACCTTTCACTACCACACTACAGAAGGTTAACCTTTCACTACCACACTACAGAAGGTTAACCTTTCACTACCACACTACAGACGGTTAACCTTTCACTACCACACTACAGAAGGTTAACCTTTCACTACCACACTACAGAAGGTTAACCTTTCACTACCACACTACAGACGGTTAACCTTTCACTATCACACTACAGACGGTTAACCTTTCACTACCACACTACAGAAGGTTAACCTTTCACTACCACACTACAGACGGTTAACCTTTCACTACCACACTACAGAAGGTTAACCTTTCACTACCACACTACAGACGGTTAACCTTTCACTACCACACTACAGACGGTTAACCTTTCACTACCACACTACAGAAGGTTAACCCTTTCACTACCACACTACAGAAGGTTAACCTTTCACTACCACACTACAGACGGTTAACCTTTCACTACCACACTACAGAAGGTTAACCTTTCACTACCACACTACAGACGGTTAACCTTTCACTACCACACTACAGACGGTTAACCTTTCACTACCACACTACAGAAGGTTAACCTTTCACTACCACACTACAGACGGTTAACCTTTCACTACCACACTACAGAAGGTTAACCTTTCACTACCACACTACAGACGGTTAACCTTTCACTATCACACTACAGACGGTTAACCTTTCACTACCACACTACAGACGGTTAACCTTTCACTACCACACTACAGACGGTTAACCTTTCACTACCACACTACAGACGGTTAACCTTTCACTACCACACTACAGAAGGTTAACCTTTCACTACCACACTACAGAAGGTTAACCTTTCACTACCACACTACAGACGGTTAACCTTTCACTACCACACTACAGACGGTTAACCTTTCACTACCACACTACAGACGGTTAACCTTTCACTACCACACTACAGACGGTTAACCTTTCACTACCACACTACAGAAGGTTAACCTTTCACTACCACACTACAGAAGGTTAAAAAAGGCTACATACAGTAGGCTACCATGTGTATTTTATGGAGGCAGGTAGGATCCTTGAACTGATACTTGGTAGAATTTAATGTTTCAAGAATTTGGAGTGTAAGAGGAGCCCCTGACTTGAATAAAAGATCACCTCAAAAATCTCTTGAAACACCTGCTATCCAACAGCAACAGATTCTCCTTCATCAATTTAAGCCAGCTGGGCTTTTGATCAAGCCAGTAGTAAAGCCTTATTACCAAACTAATGATGTGGGGGGGAAAGCAAGTGATTTTCAGTTAATGAGCTTTCACACCAGAAGAGTTGTGCTCTTGAGCCTGGGTCCTTTGCTGAAAACAACGATTCAGCAGTAATTAACTCATTCAGCGCCAGCTATTATCCTCATCCTGTAGTCTGCGGGCCACGCTAAAAGATAGGCATTTTCACTGTGCATCACGATGTTTGCAGAGCTATATCTATATTCTATATTATAGCTTATATAGTATAAATTTCATGTATACGTTCGCGTGTTATCCCGTGGTGAATATTGTATAGTTTCAGAGTGATCCGGGCTAATTCCTGGAAGCTGCGTTATGGAGCGCTATGTGAATTTAGCTAAAGTCCAAATCAAAGGTATATAATAGGTATTATGTTTAATCATGAATGCATCAAAGGGGGGGGGGGGGGGGGGGGGGGTAGTTTTCTGATCGTCAGCAACGGCATACGTTTTGAATACTACATACGTTGATCGTTGCGATCGAAATCATTGTTGGATCAAAGTAGGATTGATGTCATATAGTCCTTACCTTTACTAGGAGGTATCCCAAAATTAATATTCCAATTGTCTGATCGCGATTTTCAGTATTGATGTCCATCGGGTCCCTGACAAGAAACTGGCACAGAATATGCATCAAGTGTGTTCCACGAGTACCAAGTTGCTCGAATGAAGCGTTTCACTTGGCTTGGTCTAAATTCTCCGCCCGGATCATATACAATGTAACACCAAAGTACAGACAAAGAATTAAAAGTACTCCCGTAGTCTCGCGAGAGGTGCAGAAATGGGATGTGACGTCAGAGGATACGATCCGGTCAGTGTTTCACAACACAGACTGGATTGTATTCCGCGACACAGATAACATTAATGCCTACACGGAGACAGTGCTGGACTATGTCTGTACTAGGGTGAAAGAAACAATCCCCACTACCAAAATGAAAGTTTACCCAAATCAAAAACCCTGGGTAGACAAATCCGTCCGTGAAGCTCTGAGAGAGCGCACCAAAGCATACAATGACGGCCTAGTGGCAGGCAACATGAACGACCACAAGGTGGCGCAACACAACGTAAGGAGGACAGTGTCAGAGGCCAAACGGCGCTACAGGGATAAAATTGAACTCCAGTTTGAACAAGCTGACTCTAGAGCTATGTGGCAGGGGCTCAAAACGATGACAGACTACAAAGGCGCCTCCCTCAAACTGAACAGTGACATCTCCTTAGCAAACGACCTCAATACCTTCTATGCGAGGTTTGATGCTGGTAATAACAACACCAGCTCACAAGCCTCGGCAATGGGGGGGGGGGGGTCGGCTGCTGATGGAGGCGCAGTGTTCAGGGTAACAGAGCATGAGGTGAGGCGGACCTTTAAAAAAGTGAATATCAGGAAGGCAGCAGGTCCGGACGGCATCCCCGGCCGCGTCCTAAAAGTCTGTGCCGACCAACTGGCCCCAGTATTCACTGACATATTTAACCTGTCCTTAGAACAGGCTGTCATCCCCACCTGCCTGAAGAAGTCCACTATTATCCCTGTACCCAAAAAATCCAAGCCTGCTTGCCTCAACGACTACCGCCCTGTAGCTCTCACCTCCATAGCCATGAAGTGCTTTGAGAAGCTAGTAAAGGGCTACATCTGCTCCTCCCTCCCCATCAACATGGACCCCCTGCAATTTGCATACCGCCCCAACAGGTCCACGGAGGACGCCATATCCCATGTGCTGCACACAGCAGCATCACACCTGGACAAGAGGCAGGGGAACTATGTGAGAATGCTATTCATCGACTACAGCTCGGCATTCAATACCATAGTCCCCTCCATACTCATAGCCAAGCTCAGGGACCTGGGCTTGGGCTATGACCTCTGCCAGTGGGTCTTGGACTTCCTGACTGGCAGACCCCAGGTGGTGAGAGCAGGCAACTGCACCTCCTCATCCATCACCCTCAACATAGGGGCCCCCCAGGGCTGTGTTCTGAGTCCCCTCCTCTACTCCCTGTACACACACGACTGTGTGGCTCAGCGGAGTAGCAATACAATCGTCAAATTTGCTGACGACACAGTGGTGGTGGGCCTGATCTCTGCCAACGACGAGAGGGCCTACCTGGAAGAGGTCAAGGTCCTGGCGGGATGGTGCCAGGAAAACAGCCTCTCCCTGAACGTCAGCAAAACAAAGGAGATGATTGTGGACTTCAGGAGGTCGGGGGTCAAGGACTACAGCCCCCTCAGCATCGACGGGGCACCGGTTGAGAGAGTCAACAGCTTCAAGTACCTCGGAGCCCACATATCCGAGGACTTGAAATGGACCATACACATTAACAGTGTGGTGAAGAAGGCACGACAACGCCTCTACTTCCTCAGGCGCCTAAGGAAGTTCCAAGTCAGCCAGAAGATCCTTAAGAACTTCTACTCATGTACAATAGAGAGCATCTTGACCGGCAACATCACCTCCTGGTTTGGGAATAGCACTGCAAAAGACCAAAGCAGACTACAAAGAGTGACACGTTCAGCCGAACTCACAATTGGAGGGGGGCTCCCCACCCTCCAGAACATTTACTACAAGCGTTGCAAGGGGAAGGCTAAGAGAATTATTAAGGACTCGAGCCACCCGAACAACTGCCTCTTTGAACTGCTGCCGTCAGGCAAGCGATACAGGAGTCTCAAGGCGAGCACAGAAAGACTCAGAAGTAGCTTCTATCCCCAGGCCATCAGGCTGCTAAACGAACAATGAATGAACACTACACAACAACAACCACCAAACACACATAGCACACACATCCACACGCACACACTCACTTTAAACAAACACACTGTAGCACCCACTACACACACTTTATAGCACACACCCACTTTAAACAAACACACTGTAGCACCCACTCCCCACACTTTATATTTATGGATGAAGGATTGCACTACAACTCGTACACCTTACTGTAAATTGTACCTAAAATTGTACCTCATCCCATTTCTGCTTTGCACTAGATAGTACTGTACATTAGTACACTGCATAGTTGTGTATTGTATATTATATGGTAACTCAGAACATTGTACATATGTCTATACCGAACAACTGTGACCTCATTTTCTTCTTCTAAATTCATGCTATATTATGTTATTATGTTATTTGATACTATCTTGTCTAGCACAGTCTCTGGAGCGTAACAGTAAGAAGCATTTTGTATGAAAGTATTCTGTACTTCTGTATGACAACTATTAAAGAACTTGAACTTGAACTTGAACTTGAAATAAGGTTTCAAAGGGTAGGCAATACTGCCACCTAGCAGGATTCGGCCGGTATTGCACTCTCTGGGTCTCAGAATGAGTTCCAATGATAACACAGAGGTCCGTGAGAGTGTATAGAATATTAAAATCGGAAAAAGGGGTATATATATATACGTTATTGGCACTCAACGGTTGGCGAGCAAACACGTATATATATGTTAATGGCCTCTCCCCCCCCTCTCTCTCTCTCTCTCTCTCCCCCTCTCTCTCTCTCTCTCTCTCTCTCTCTCTCTCTCTCTCTCTCTCTCTCTCTCTCTCTCTCTCTCTCTCTCTCTCTCTCTCTCTCTCCCTCCCTCTCTCCCCCTCCTCTCTCTCTCTCTCCCCCTCCTCTCCCTCTCCCTCCCTCCTCTCCCCTCAGAACACCACCATATCTCTGTCCAGCCTGACCTCTCTCTCCCTCCCTCCTCTCCCCTCAGAACACCACCATATCTCTGTCCAGCCTGACCTCTCTCTCTCCCCCTGCTCTCCCCTCAGAACACCACCATATCTCTGTCCAGCCTGACCTCTCTCTCCCTCCCTCCTCTCCCCTCAGAACACCACCATATCTCTGTCCAGCCTGACCTCTCTCTCCCTCCCTCCTCTCCCCTCAGAACACCACCATATCTCTGTCCAGCCTGACCTCTCTCTCCCTCCCTCCTCTCCCCTCAGAACACCACCATATCTCTGTCCAGCCTGACCTCTCTCTCCCTCCCTCCTCTCCCCTCAGAACACCACCATATCTCTGTCCAGCCTGACCTCTCTCTCTCCCTCCTCTCCCCTCAGAACACCACCATATCTCTGTCCAGCATGACCTCTCTCTCCCTCCCTCCTCTCCCCTCAGAACACCACCATATCTCTGTCCAGCCTGACCTCCCTCTCCCTCCCTCCTCTCCCCTCAGAACACCACCATATCTCTGTCCAGCCTGACCTCTCTCCCTCCCTCCTCTCCCCTCAGAACACCACCATATCTCTGTCCAGCCTGACCTCTCTCTCCCCCCCTCCTCTCCCCTCAGAACACCACCATATCTCTGTCCAGCCTGACCTCTCTCTCCCCCTCCTCTCCCCTCAGAACACCACCATATCTCTGTCCAGCCTGACCTCTCTCTCCCTCCCTCCTCTCCCCTCAGAACACCACCATATCTCTGTCCAGCCTGACCTCCATCCTGCCGCAGCTCTTCAGGACTGTGATCTCCAACGCCGGCTGTCTGAACGAGACCTACCACCTGACCCTGGGTCTGCTGGGGCAGCTCCTGCTCCGCATCCCCCCGCGGGAGGCCGACCGCGCCGTCACCGAGGCCCTGGCCGACAGGTACTCTCTGCTGCTCCGCATCCCCCCGCGGGAGGCCGACCGCGCCGTCACCGAGGCCCTGGCCGACAGGTACCAGCTGCTGAGCTCCCAGGGGGAGGCGTGTGCTCCGGGCTCCGGCTCCGACACCCCGGGCTGGAAGACCACGCAGCTGCTGTTCAGCCTGGGAGCCGTCTGCCTGGACAGGTGAGGAGGGGGAGACCATACTGTCTTACTGCGACGAAGACAAGATGAGATATTCCTTTGTTTGATTTGAAATAGGGTTGTCCGATATTATCATCCGGTATTGGCATTCAAATGTAATATATAATATCGGTATCGGTTTTCCAATCTCTAGCAATGAAATGGAAAAAAAAATTACAAACAAAACAAAAAAAAGAGAACATAACTCAATTTACATGTTGGAAAAGGAGTAGGAAAAAGTATACACTTATTTAATCCTACCCCTTTTCCACTACTCAAAATGAATGTAATTTCTTACTAATTTAAAACCTTACAAAACAAATATATATATATATACAAATATATGAAAAACATAAAAAATAAATATATATACCGGTATATATGTGTGTGTGTAAAAAATTTGGGCTGCATGGGAGGTACAGGTATAGGCAGGGTAATGGATGAATACCGTAAATCCTCTAATAGTGTAGGGTACTCGAATAAAGGACGGGCCTCTTATAATGGCCGGGTGTTTGATGCATGCAGACAAATACAGGCTGGTCTCCAATATAAGGTAGCAAAAAAAAGTTTTTTCGTGCTGTGATATAGAATGAGATACACTGACTACATTAACACATTCCCTGCCACTGGTTATATCCATCAATATAGCCAGTCTGCCACCACTCTAAGCCTATGGAGATGTTCACCTTCTTTGCAGGGCTATAACTTTTTAAATTGTATTGCTAAATTGACATTACTATGGCCCATTCAACATCGATTATCTATCGTTCAGGATGTAGGAACGTTATACTTTTTCATTCATAGATTTATACAAAAATACCTTCTAGAATATAAGTATGTTTTTATCGTTTTCTGCAGTAATTCATAGAACGTGAGTTATAGGCATAAAGCATATATAGATTATCAATTGCCGTTTATTCCCGATACACGCTATATTAAAAAATTCAACTGTATATGATCCTATACGTTATGCGTCATCATGCGCGGATGAAAGGGGGGGGGGGTCGTTTATAATTCTGTGATCGTCAGTAAATGCTTTATGTAGTATGGGTGATATATTGATCAGATCGGTTTGCAGTGAAATGAATAAACAATTGGGCTGAAAATAGCTTCAGCGTCTTACCGTGCGTCAATGTGACTGGCGGTGAAAGATCCCAGGTATAGGACGTCGATCGCCTAGGTCCATTTCCGGTTTGTATGTCGCAATAAACGCCGAAATCATATCGATTATTAAGTTTATAAAGCGATCGATATGTACTATAGTGTCTGTCGGGAGCCTTGCGACAATATCTGACGGCCGGATGAATTTAATCGACGCACAGCAGCCATATCCTGTTTACCAGTGTAACTCGCCCGACCATCCACCAGGCGGCGGTATTGAGCCGTCGTTGTATTGAGCCGTAGGGTCCAGCTGCAGCGCTGGAGGTGTATATATGAATTATGAATGTGATAAGTGCTGGCATAAGCCTCGGTCAGTTTGATAACCCCATAACTCATTGGTCCGCATCTCAACTTCAAGCAGCGTCCTGCGACGTCTGTGATGTCCAGGACTCAATGCGTCTACAAACTGCAGGGGTTAAACCCAGCCGACCCAAGCCCACACACGCACCCCTCCGTCCTCTCCAGTCATGCGGTTGATTGATTGGAGTTGCGGAGTAGTTTTATTCTATTTTGCACTGAGAAGGACTTTTCCTATTCATAGGATATCCATTTCACTTATTTGGTTACACGTATTACCACTGTATGGCTTTACTTGATAATCACATTTATACAGAACCCACCTTTAGTCCATATACATATACATATTTCTCCTTAGGCCTCCGTCTGGGGAAAGCCACACTTCTAAGGTTTTTTACATCATAAATCAGGCACATTACGGGTAAAGTTATAATGCAAAAAAACATCTCCATGCTTACCAGTCGTCTTTCAGTTTTGGGAAGAATGGAAGCAAGTGTTGTTCCAAAAGAAGATTGTTTTATTTTTTTTTAACAGTATAAGATTACATTAACTCTTTCAGTGCCACGCCTGGTTTTCCGTTTTACCGCTTGAATGCCACCATCGGCGCCAATGTTAACGTTAATATCGCCTAATCTATGTTTTAAATTATGGCTATGTGTCTAATCTGCCCATCGCATTATCAAAGACTATTTTCCAGTCAGTGCTGTGAAGGCAGATTGTTTTTTTATCGCGTCGTTGCCGTTTCAGAGCAGTTAGAAAAGCCCCCGTTTTGATATAAAAAACAGCTCATTCTGGAGCATTCTATGAAAATCGTCTTTTAGTGGAATATTCCACAACGTTGATATTCGTCGGCCTTTTTATGAATCGTTTTCAAATAAACGCTAGATGATCAATATTATACGTGCACGCACGCACATTACGGCCGCGCGCGGATAATCGCCTCGTTGATTTCCTCTCGGACTTTTACAGTGAAACCGAAAGAAGACATTTCACAAAACAGCTTATAACTTCATCAAACTTACTCTGATTATCCTACCACTGATAACATAGAGTCCTTACCTGACATCAGATGGTATCCAACTGGTATATTCCAATTCCTGATCACCATTCGAAAAAATCGATACGTGTATGGATCCAACGCGATACAGTAGAACTCCATGATCCGCGGGGATCTGAGGCTCCAGAATGAACTCTAGTAACCCCGGCTGGATCAGTGAACTGGAAAATGTGGAGTACCGGATTTTTTTCCCATTTTCATTGAGTCCATTCCAAAATCACTTATATCATCTGGGAGACGACAGGGGGCGCTTTTTTCCACAGTGATCGTCGGCGCCCCTCGGCTATACTTGGGTAGGCTCGGTGATGCAATAACTTTTCAGATCGCAAAAAAAAAAAAAAAAATCCGAGAAATCTCGTGAGTGGCTAGCAACCACCTATAAAAAAACACGAGAAATCTCGTGAGTGGCACTGAAAGAGTTAAAGGCTCAGTTTCATTTTTATAAGTACACAGGTTTCAGCTTACAATGTATCAGGATTCAGTCATCTCCACAAAATCTCTCAAAAAAGTCTGCCTCTTGAATGGGCAACAGTCATTTTTATATTGATCCTGTATCATATTCCGATTGGTCTAAAAACAGTGATGTCACAGGGATGTCATTTCGCTTAGCAAACCAAAATACAATACGTAGTCAGGATGGACTCTCCTCCTCCTTTTACTAGCGTTACCTTTAGTTACCTAGTGTTTTTAAGTAAGAGAAAGTCCCTCCATTTTTCAGAACAAACAAAGGGTTTGCCTGTGGTAACCATGTGGTACCAGGCAGTACCGGGCGAGGCCATCCATAAGATTTCTTATCAAGACTCCTTAGAGGTTATAGCAGAGAATCTTCAGAGATGCCCTCCTCCAGAAAAACAGTTTACACATCATTTAGTATTATTCTCTACTGACAGTTAATTATAAGCATGACATTATGAAAACTTTACTGTAAACATTTAACATTTAATTGTTATATAGTTTTTAAGATTCTCTCTATCGTTTCAAGACTCCCCTTTACTCTAAAATTTCACAACCTCAGCCTTTACCTCCCCGGGGGCCCCATCACCTCAGAACATAAATGCATGTCTGTTCTGCTTCCTCCCTGTAAGGGTTAACATTACAGTTTACTCTCCTCTCCTGCTGCATCTCAGGGTCACATTCTTTAGGGTTAACTCCCTACTGCAGGCCTGCTCTCACAGACACCTCTTATGCAGACCAGGCAATTCTTTTTTAAGCAGAACAATCATTTCACTATCTTCCAACCAGAGTTTAGTTTTAAAGTCTATAAAGAATATACTGGTTATAAAGGAACGAACAGGATGTCAATTTCCAAAAGGGTCACTGTTGTTCTGTGGCACTTCACACCCTCTCTGTCATCCTGGTAGGTCATTGTCCATCGTCAATTCCTTCTTCTCTACGCAGAAGCATATAATTGAATAATGAAGCATATAATTACATGTGAAAAATAGGTCTATACGGCTATATTGTTACATAAACAACAAAAGAAATTTAGAACAGAAATCACTGTTCACCCCCCTATATTTTCACTGTCCTTTTTTAGAGAACAGGGCTTTGCTTTTCTTGATTATATTTTTACCAAAATTTATTTTATTGGTAAGGTGTGGTTGGATACTTGGCTGGCTTTCTAGTTTTCTTTGGCCTCTCATACTCCGCCCAGCCTCTGGTTGGTGGTGGTGAAGTACTTGTACTGGGGACCTCTTGTCGTGACCCCCCGGGTCGAGAGGTCATCGATCTTGGGTCTTGCAGGCTGTGACCCTTTTCACCTCCCCTGACCTCTTGACTGACCACACTCCTGTGCTCGGTGGAGGGCTGGACTGGATAAATCTTCGGATCCCTCCGCGCCTGACGGATTCCAGACCAAGCCTCGATGTGAGACGTGCTCATCTTAGGGTAAAAAATCAAATCAACCCTAAAATATTCACAGCTCCTTCCCCAGGTCTCCACGGTGGCCCATGTCTTGCCGAGATGTGGGTCACCCGCTCGGTTAACCGTGTAAATCTTCACCCAGGCCGGGAGAATTCCGGTCCAGTTGCCTCTTTCCAGAACATGGGCCCTACTGGCTCTCAATTCTGACGCCCAGTCCAAGAGGAAGAAATCCTCGAACGGCATCCTGGTGAAGGGGTCAGTAAGGTCTTCTCCCTGGTTTTATGCCCACTATGTCAGACCAACTGGCGGGCAACTTAAGCTCTTCATTCGTCATCATTCTTCCGTCTTCTGCATATAGCTGAGATCGTTGGCTGTCGTCTATTCCGTCCCATTTTCCTCTTTGGAGCGATATCCTCTTCAACCAGGTTGCTCCTAGGGTCAGAGACAGTGTATCCTCCGGTGATGTAATCGTAGTCGCTGGCTGGCCCTGGTCAGACATTATTGGTGAAACCAGGCTTGGTGATGATGACACGAGGGTCGCTCTCCTAGGAACGTGGGGGTCACGATCCAAAATACCCAGCACGCTATCACCATGTAGCATAAGTTCGTCTTGTAAGATGGCATATTCCTTAGCAGCCATCCTCCGTTAGTTGCTGTTGTGTCTATGTGTCTCAGTGTCTCTGACTAGTGTGCGAGAGAGAGAGCACTGATCCTTTTTATCATCATTTCAGAAGAGGCGCCGTCATAGTTGAAGGCCACAGTCTCTTTTTTACATAATTTACGGCCCTCCCTGACCGGGAGAAGAGGCCCATATGACGTAGTAGATTTATTGTGATAATGACCCCTATTATCAAAATGCAGGGAAGAGCCCAACGCATAATCCCCAGAATGATCGCCCTGGCTGTCTGTATCATGAAGGCTGCAAAATTCCAAACATCTCCCACTCCGTCCTTCACTGCCCCCCCCCTATGTCTTCAGCTGCACGCCCGATAATGGTACCCAGTACTATCGCAAATTGAGTTATGTCCCTCCGTTTGCTCCATTCGTCCACATGCGGTGCTCGATCCTGTGAACAGGACCCGTTTGTCATGTTGTTAGCATGTGTAGCATCTGTCCATCCAAAATCTGGATTCAGCTTTCCTCCTGTTAATAGCGTATGTACTGGAGGGACGAGATGGCGATTGCGGGGTCACGTGGCCGTGACTCTCCACACACACCCCCTCTGCCATCTTGGTACCCCTTGGGGTCATCTTGGTCATCTTGGGGTCACCCCCTCTGACCTCTTGGATCTCTCCCATAGTTTGAGGTAGGTTGAATTGTCACTTCTCGGGCGACCCCACGGGTCCCCGAGAATTGTAGCAGCAGTCCTCTATTGAAGTGTGGTTGGCCTGGTCGTGTGACCCTGTCCGTAGGCCTCGCAGGACACCACAGATACGGTCCACAAAGGACTCATTTCTTTTCTCTCTTTTTTTTTTTTTTTTTTTAACTTTCTTTTTTAGCGTTTATCGCTTTCCTGGTCAAGCATGACCGACAGTTGCAGGGTGAAACGGGAGAGAGAGCAGGGGAAGACATTCGGCAAATGACGGCGGGTCCGGGAATCGAACTCGGAGTCAACCAGATCCGTGACGCAGCACGGAGTCCCGCGCGAGCGCGGTAACATGGTGTGCTACTGGAGCACCCCTCTTTTCTCTCTTTCAGGTCCATTCAGGGCTCTCGTCCACTGACCCCGGGGGACCCCCCCCCCCGTCTAAGAATGCTCCTGGCCCGAAATAGGGCAGGTTCTGATCCTTCATAGAGCGTACAGCTCTCTCTGCCACCCCGTTAGTATTGGGCTGGTAGGGTACAGAGTATTGGGCCATTGAAGCCCCTTTGGTGAGCTAGCGTCTCCTTGTGCTAGCTTCTCTTGAGCTATTACTCAATATGTTGAGTAATCAGAACTGTGTTCAGTTTCAGAGGTATTTAGCTCCCCATCCTGTTCAGGCTCAGACTCAGTTTCACCTGAAGGTGTCATCTGTGGCCTCGGGTTCTGATCCTTGATCTGAATGTCGCCATCCTCCTCTTCTGGGCCATAGAAAATGGAACAGTGCTCATAATTGATGTTTTTGGCCTTTAGGTACTCGTCTAGAGAGTTGAACGCCTCTATGTCAGTGGAGGGAGATACTCGTTTTGAGGTGGAGCCTGGCGCCTCATAAAGAGGAAGAATGACTACATTGTCCTCTTGGTTTTTTCCATTTCCAAACTCGTCCATGATAGTGTGTCGCAGTGTTCTTGAGCGAGACACATAACCCCTCACTGCCCCCGTTAAGCAGGTTGGCACCTTGCATGGCTGCCTCCGCCGTCTGTGTCTCTTAAGCCCTTGCTGGTTCCGGAAGCTCATGTAACACTGGTCACAGTAGTATGGTTTCTCTCGTGTGTGTACCATGTGGTGTAGTGTAAGGTTACGCTTCGTCTTGAAGCTCTTCCCACACTGGTCACAGCAGTAAGGTTTCTCTTCTGTGTGTACCGGGTGGTGTTGTTTAAGTTCTGCCTTCGTCTTGAAGCTCTTCCCACACTGGTCACAGCAGTAAGGTTTCTCTTCTGTGTGTATTAGGTGGTGATGTTTAAGGTGAGCCTTCGTCTTGAAGCTCCTTCCACACTGGCCACAGCTGTAAGGTCTCTCTCGTGTGTATACCGTACAGTGATTTCTAAGCTCTCCCTTCGTCTTGAAGGCCTTCTCACACTGGGCGCAACCGTAAGGTCTATGTTCTGTGTGTACCAGGTGGTGGCGTTTAAGTTCTCCCTTCGTCTTGAAGCTCCTTCCACACTGGTCACAGCAGTAAGGTTTCTCTCCTGTGCCAATTACTGCCTGCTGTACAGCCGGCAGCTCTGGGTATTGTGATTTGCTTGGTTCTGTGAATTCCTCACTTCCCGCAAACGTTTCAGGGGACTCTGGGTGTTCCTCCCGTTCTCCTAGGTCAGGGGTGGCCAACCCGCGGCTCGCGAGCCGCATGCGGCTCTTTGCCCGTCAATGTGCGGCTCTTCCATCCATAAAAAAAAATAAAAAAAAAATAATTTTTTTTTTACTTTTTTTTTTTTTTTTACTTTTTTTTTTTTTATGTCACTCATTCCATAAGGACGTAGAATAAACATTTACAATTTTTTTTTAAATGGTCCATTTGCATGTTCTTGGTATCTGAATCTAGGGACATATGGATCAGTGTCAGAAATAGTGTGTCTGTTACTAGGCTTGAGTAAATTGTAATGAACCAAAGGAGAATATCAATTCTATTTAAACATTTTTTTATCTTTGACTGTAAATAACACCATGCTAAAATTGACCAGACCTGAAAAATCTAAGCAAATGAATAAAGGGAAGATGATTAAACAGAAGGTTTTGTAGATACAGTACTGAATTCTGCCATCTTTTTTATAATGTAAATTTCTCCACCATTTTTCATCATATTGCAACACCGTTTTTTGCAAGACGTTCACAAAAAGGTAGAGAAACTAACTGCGTTCTGTTTTATGGCAATAACGTTCAGGTTTGTGGGAGATAATCCCAAAAAATAAGAGAAATTAAAAAGTAAATCCAGAAGTCAGATGATTGACAGGGGCTGGTGTGAGCTGGGTAGGGTAGTTTTTCGAAATTTGAAAGCCCCGAGTCTCTTCCTTCAAAAGACTACACTCACTTTTGGCTGTGCCACTTCCTCCTGTCAATATGCGCCGGTTTCCGACTCAATGCCCTGATATTTCTATAATCTTATATTTCACTAATAACAGTTAAAATAATTGGTAAACAAACATAATGCTGAAAATATACACTTTTACTGTATATCTCGGGCTTAAGAGGTTAACCCTGTGAGGCCCAAATTAAAAAGAAATTAGCAACTTCAGAGGCCAGAGGGTGGGACATATAAACACATTTACTATCAAATAGCATTGTGAGGCTGAACAACAGGACCAATTGACTATACATGTGCTTAAAGGGGAACTATCTTATAAATGGCATTTTTCAGTGTTTACCATTGTTTCTTAGCTATGTGGACTTATATTAATAGGATATATGTCTCTAATTCTCATATTGGCGAATTCTTCCAATTCTCCTCTCACAATATTCACCCTCACTGAACTGAGTCATCTGAAAATGTGCATATCTGTGATGTCAGAGATTTCTCAGCTGCATAATAATGTGGCAGTTGATGTGGCAGTTGGCACCAGGCCACACAGTGGTTGGAGCTCAGCCTCAAAACGGCTTAAAATGCGGTTTTTAGTACTTGATTAGAAATACAAAACAATGCATTTTTTTGGAAAAAAACCTAGGTGTTCCATAGACTCACAGGAATTGTGTAAAAGTGCCCAAATAGTGAAAGAAATAGTAAAATAGTTCCCCTTTAACATTTTTTAAATAAACATTATTTTTTTAAATGGCTAAAAGTGATTTTGTAATTTTGCAACCGTGGGTCTCACAGGGTACTTTTAACCCTGTGAGGCCCAAATAAAAAAGACATTAGCAACTTCAGAGGCCAGAGGGTGAGACCTATAAACACATGAAGGGTGCCGTGACTGAAAAAAAAGGTTGAGAAACGCTGGTATATGGTGTGGCTCTTTGTGGTACCACAGTCATTTTTTTGTGGCTCTTAGTCTCTGACTGGTTGGCCACCCCTGTCCTAGGTAGTCCAGACCCCGGTCGGGTATGAAAACTCCCATTCCCTCATCCGAGGGTAATTCCTCGTCCTCTATGATGTGGGAATGATTGTGAGACATCGGGTTGTTACTGGCTCGTTAGCCGATGGTGAGCTAGTTAGCTTCCGTCTGGCTAGGGCCAGCTCATGTGTGTTAGCACTGGCTTGTTAGCCGATGGTGAGCTAGTTAGCTTGCATTCCTGTGAACAGCCGTTTTGGCAGCGTGTCACTTAGCCTTGGGCTAGGTAGCCATCCAGTTAGCATTCAGTTAGCTTGTGGCTAGTTAGCCTGCATTCCTGTGAACGGCCGTTTTGGCTGCGTGTCACGTAGCTTTGGGCTAGGTAGCCATCCAGTTAGCACCTAGCTCGTTCCTGGCTTGTCAGCCTGCATTCCTGTGAACGGCCGTTTTGGCAGCGTGTCACGTAGCTTTGGGCTAGGTAGCCATCCAGTTAGCACCTAGCTCGTTCCTGGCTTGTCAGCCTGCATTCCTGTGAACGGCCGTTTTGGCAGCGTGTCACGTAGCTTTGGGCTAGGTAGCCATCCAGTTAGCATTCAGTTAGCTTGTGGCTAGTTAGCCTGCATTCCTGTGAACGGCCGTTTTGGCAGCGTGTCACGTAGCTTTGGGCTAGGTAGCCATCCAGTTAGCACCTAGCTCGTTCCTGGCTTGTCAGCCTGCATTCCTGTGAACGGCCGTTTTGGCAGCGTGTCACATAGCTTTGGGCTAGGTAGCCATCCAGTTAGCATTCAGTTAGCTTGTGGCTAGTTAGCCTGCATTCCTGTGAATGGCCGTTTTGGCAGCGTGTCACGTAGCTTTGGGCTAGGTAGCCAATGGTGAGCTAGTTAGCTCTCGTCTGGCTAGGGCCAGTTCACTTCCTGTGGGCAGAGCACGAAATTGCTTTTTGCATTGTAACTCCCCCCAGAGCCCTCCAGTGAAGTGTGATTTTTTTTTTTCGTGAGTGAACTTTCACTGCAATCACAAAAATATACTTTAAGTGTGATTCTTTCTTTGGGTAGAACCTTCTACGTTTTTGACTGTAAGTAAACATTACGTAACTTTTTAGTCATGAGTAAACCTTTTTACTGCAATCACAAAAATATACTTTAAGTGTGATTCTTTCTTTGAGTAGAACCTTCTACGTTTTTGACTGTAAGTAAACATTACGTAACTTTTTAGTCATGAGTAAACCTTTTTACTGCAATCACAAAAATATACTTTAAGTGTGATTCTTTCTTTGAGTAGAACCTTCTACGTTTTTGACTGTAAGTAAACATTACGTAACTTTTTAGTCATGAGTAAACCTTTTTACTGCAATCACAAAAATATACTTTAAGTGTGATTCTTTCTTTGAGTAGAACCTTCTACTTTAGGTTTTGCCAAATCTGTAATTTAATTTTACTCCAGAGGCTTTTGACAGTAGTCCTGTTTTCTTCGGCCGTTTAGCACCTATTTAGTTAGTATAAATGCCCAACGTAGGGACGCCATGATAAGTGCTGGCATAAGCCTCGGTCAGTTTGATAACCCCATAACTCATTGGTCCGCATCTCAACTTCAAGCAGCGTCCTGCGACGTCTGTGATGTCCAGGACTCAATGCGTCTACAAACTGCAGGGGTTAAACCCAGCCGACCCAAGCCCACACACGCACCCCTCCGTCCTCTCCAGTCATGCGGTTGATTGATTGGAGTTGCGGAGTCGTTTTATTCTATTTTGCACTGAGAAGGACTTTTCCTATTCATAGGATATCCATTTCACTTATTCGGTTACACGTATTACCACTGTATGGCTTTACTTGATAATCACATTTATACAGAACCCACCTTTAGTCCATATACATATACATATTTCTCCTTAGGCCTCCGTCTGGGGAAAGCCACACTTCTAAGGTTTTTTACATCATAAATCAGGCACATTACGGGTAAAGTTATAATGCAAAAAAACATCTCCATGCTTACCAGTCGTCTTTCAGTTTTGGGAAGAATGGAAGCAAGTGTTGTTCCAAAAGAAGATTGTTTTATTTATTTTTTAACAGTATAAGATTACATTAAAGGCTCAGTTTCATTTTTATAAGTACACAGGTTTCAGCTTACAATGTATCAGGATGCAGTCATCTCCACAAAATCTCTCAAAAAAGTCTGCCTCTTGAATGGGCAACAGTCATTTTTATATTGATCCTGTA
This sequence comes from Notolepis coatsorum, assembly GCF_963971535.1. Lineage (NCBI taxonomy): Eukaryota > Metazoa > Chordata > Actinopteri > Aulopiformes > Paralepididae > Notolepis > Notolepis coatsorum. The sequence continues at coordinate 16,059,880 of NC_140172.1, read as the reverse complement.
TCATATTCCGATTGGTCTAAAAACAGTGATGTCACAGGGATGTCATTTCGCTTAGCAAACCAAAATACAATACGTAGTCAGGATGGACTCTCCTCCTCCTTTTACTAGCGTTACCTTTAGTTACCTAGTGTTTTTAAGTAAGAGAAAGTCCCTCCATTTTTCAGAACAAACAAAGGGTTTGCCTGTGGTAACCATGTGGTACCAGGCAGTACCGGGCGAGGCCATCCATAAGATTTCTTATCAAGACTCCTTAGAGGTTATAGCAGAGAATCTTCAGAGATGCCCTCCTCCAGAAAAACAGTTTACACATCATTTAGTATTATTCTCTACTGACAGTTAATTATAAGCATGACATTATGAAAACTTTACTGTAAACATTTAACATTTAATTGTTATATAGTTTTTAAGATTCTCTCTATCGTTTCAAGACTCCCCTTTACTCTAACATTTCACAACCTCAGCCTTTACCTCCCCGGGGGCCCCATCACCTCAGAACATAAATGCATGTCTGTTCTGCTTCCTCCCTGTAAGGGTTAACATTACAGTTTACTCTCCTCTCCTGCTGCATCTCAGGGTCACATTCTTTAGGGTTAACTCCCTACTGCAGGCCTGCTCTCACAGACACCTCTTATGCAGACCAGGCAATTCTTTTTTAAGCAGAACAATCATTTCACTATCTTCCAACCAGAGTTTAGTTTTTGAAGTCTATAAAGAATATACTGGTTATAAAGGAACGAACAGGATGTCAATTTCCAAAAGGGTCACTGTTGTTCTGTGGCACTTCACAGAATGCCATGGCGAAAAAATGAAATATTGATCTCAATATCGCTGTACAGCGTGGTCTGGCTGTCAAAGCATGGCGGGCATGGTGCTCTTTGTAGCTGAGGTATATACAAGACCCGTCCTATATTTGAGGATTTACGGTATGTAAATATAGCCAATAAAATTGTATCTGAATATAAAAATATGAAAAAAATAAACTATATAATAATATTATAGTGGGATAATAAAATTCTCCTGTCTGGTTTACTGAGGAGGGAATCCCAATCCTTTTCCTTTTCTTTAGTTTCTTGATTCAATGAGTGAAGAGGCCACCTGGTGTATTTTGATGAAATGTTGTCTCTCCCTCTCTCTCCCCCCCCCTCTCTCCCTCCCCCCTCTCCCTCCCCCTCTTCCTCTCCCCCTCTCTCTCTCTCCCTCCCCCTCTCTCTTCCCTCCCCCTCTCTCTCCCTCCCCCTCTCCCTTTCCCTCTCTCTTTCCCTCCCCCTCTCTCTCCCTCCCCCTCTCCCTTTCCCTCTCTCTCTCCCTCCCCCTCTCTCCCTCCCCTCTCTCCCTCCCCTCTCTCTCCCTCCCCCTCTCCCTCTCTCCCCTCCCTGTCTTCTGTGTTTGTAGTCGTATCGGTCTGGACTGGGCCTGCTCAGTGGCGGACATCTTGCGCAGTCTGAATGCCTGTCCCCAGTGGGGTGTGGTCATCGCTGCCTTCACTGATCACTGCGTTCAGCAGCTGCCTCACACACTGAAACGCACCAACCTGTTCACCCTGCTGGTGTTAGTGGGCTTCCCCGAGGTACACCGCTCACCATTTCCACACAGGGCTGGACCATAATGGAACATACCATTCACCATTTCCGCATAGGGCTGGGCCATATGGAACATAAATACCACCATATTCAGAGGGACTTTTCAATATTTTTTTTGTATCACGATATCCGCTTAGTTATGGAAAATAACATGCTACGTAATAAACCAATCAATGTTCATCATATTGGACTGCATGATCATGGGATGTGTGATACAATAAACTCATTTGGAAATTACAATATTTCAGGAATACTTTTGTGAGAAATCGTACTTACTGTTTGCTTTTTAGCATTGGTTTAGGCAACGGGAATGTTTAACACAATATAAAAATAAATCAACTATACACTATAACACAGTTAGATGATATTTGATATACGTATAACACTATATAGCCCAGCCATGTATTTTATATAGAAACTATTTCAACAGCATCCTGTTGTTGTTTCCTGTAATCCATCTGCTAATTGGCAATTCAAACATCT